>NC_068937.1:73583459-73748209 GCF_016801865.2 Culex pipiens pallens
TCTTAAGTTCTTAAGTTCTTAAATTTTTAGAAGAAAATATATCAAATATTGGAAATGCAATTTGTTTCGGAATGAAATTTTAGTGAGGAATTTGGATACAATCTGTATTAATATTCATAGATTTTGAATTTTTAGAATTTCGAAATCTAATATTTAATCATATTAAAATTTCAGACTTTGTTTTTTTGAGCTTATATTTTTGAAGTTAAATTTCATTTAATAGATTTTTAAATTTTGTTTATATTGGTTTATAATTTTCTATTTTGTTTCTATTGGTCAAAATTATTGTAGTGTCCCTCTGATTTGCAAAAAGATTTTTTTTTTGTGACACTTTTCTTCATGTCTCTTGAGGTATTTTTTAAAAGGATTTTTTGCTTTCATTCCTTCTAATCTAATCTAATCTAATCAGACCCTAGCGCAGCCAATCTTTCGAAGGGATCCTGGAGAGTGCCTTAGGTTAGATGACGCCTAGCACTCTTCTTGTCATTTATTAACATTTGTAGTGCGCCATTGCATCGGAATACATTGAAACATCACAAGCGTTAAAGCGGCCAGGCCTACTGCGTAAAGCCGTATCGCAGAGATGACTCGTAATTGGGTTGAGTTTGAGCACGGAGTGTTCGAACAACAACACAATTCTGAATCGACAGGGGAGGAAGAAGCGTGGGGACACACCACCATACGCTCCGTGATTTGGTTGTATTCGTTGGGATCACCATGCTAAGAAGGTTTGGTACTCCGGGACCCTCTGGGATGGGACATTGTATTTCCACGAATGCCCTGGACACTATTTGCCGTGGTTATAGCGCCACAACTCGCTCTCTGTAACAGTATTCCTAATTCCAGTCCACTCTCACCAAGTCGTCATGGCCTAGTGGTTAGCATTTTTGCTTACCAATCCAAAGGACGGAGGATCGAACCCCGCCTCGAGCGACTTTGATTTTTCGTTCATATTCATCATTTTAAATTTATGTGTTCTTAACTTTCTCGTTGGGAGCAGATGGGAATCGAACCCAGAACCATTCGCTTACAAAGCGAAACCCGTAACCAGTCAGCCACGGCCGCTCCTTTAGGATTTTTTGCTTTCATTCCTTCAAACATAAAGCGTATTTTTAATACAATATTTTCTGTATTAGTTTTTTTCTTTGGAAATAACATTTCTTGGATGTTGGTCCCATTTTTTTTATATGGCGCGGATTGAGGTTTCGGTCGGCGCGGATTTTTTCCGACTTTCCCGTAACAACCCTGAACTACACATCTAGAGTTATTTTTATTGGGTCCTATAAACATATGAAAGACAATAGCTTATAGGTCCTTTAAAAAAAAAAAAACTCTGGACATATACAAAAAAAAAACAGCGTTAAAAACCAAATAAATATTCAAGAATGGAAAAATACAAAATACAAATATACAAAACAACACGAACAAAAAATATAAAAATACAGAGATTAAAAGATAAACAGCATAAGGTATAAAATATAAGATACTGGGGTAAAAACTAAAATAAAGAAACACAAAAATAAAAAAAAAAATAAAACTAAAAACCAACAAAAATACAAAAAAACAGCTTTTAAAACTACAAACATATGAAAATACAAGAATAGAACATTATAAAAATATAAAATTGTAAAATACTTAATAGAAATATTCAAAACTACAAAATACATAAGTACACAAATGAAAAAAATATAAAATTACTGCAATACAAATAAAACATAAAATAAAATAAAACAAAAAAAATGCTTTAAAAACTACAAACATATAAAAATACTGGAAAAGAAAAAAATATTGCAAAAATATAAAATACAAAATACACAACTACATTAATAAAAGCATTTACAAAGATTGAAAAATAAACAACAAAAAGTATACAAATGCTTGATACTAAGGCTATATATACAAAAATGCCAAAATTGCAAAAATGGCAAAAATACAAAAATGGAAAAAATGCAAATAACCAAAAAACAATATAAAATTATGAATAAACAAGTATTCACTGATTTGAGTTAATTAAAACAATTGTAGCTAATATTAACCAAATTTTACGAAATCAAACTGATTTTAACAAATTTTAATCTAATTTAACTAAATTTAATTTATGATAACTGAATTTAATAGCATTTAATTTATGATAACTGAATTTCATAAAATTTAATTTATGATATGGAATTTTAACTAAATATTACTTAAATGATTTAAACTAAATTGAACAAATGTCGTCGAGCTCCCGTGGCCGTGAGGTTACTGGGAATCCTGACAGGTAAGGGATAGGTTATGACTAGCGGCGTACTGAATTTCCAATCCATAGGTCGTGAGTTTGGTTTTCGTACCGTGATGATGATTAAAAAATAAAGTTTACTTCTTTTGACTTATTTGACTCTGCCGATACAGGTTGTTTACCCAGGAAGACGACTCCTAAACCTGGACTCTAACCTGGACCTGGAACTAACCTCTAGGTTAGACTGGGGCTAACATTTACTTCCCCGTCAGATGAAAGGCGTGGTCAGACAAATCTCGTCTCGAAAAATGCCACCGGGACCAAACACAGGGCAACTGGGGTGAGAGGCAACCACGCTTACCACTACACTACCGACTCCGAAACTTTAACTTATTGTACCTATCTAATGTTAACTAATTTAAATTAAATTAACCGAACATTACCTAATTTAAATTGAATTTTACTTATTTTAACCAGTTTTTATTAATTTAAGTTAATTCAACTTATATTAGAAAATTTTTCACTTAAACCAAATTTCACTTAATTGAACTATTGTTAACAAATGTTATCTATACTTGTATCTAAATAATATTTATGTTCAATAATTTCAACTAAAATTTACTACGGTTTAAATGTTGTAACTTAACTTAACTAAAAAAAATAAAATCAAACCATCCACATTCACGACCCCCAGGTCTTTTGTGGTCTCTATTGCAAGTTTCTGCTCGAACCTAGGAGTCCGAAGGCTTGAATGGGGAGGGCACCCAAACCTCTTTCTACTCCAAGGATCCTTCCACCCAGGGTTCGAACTGACGACCTTTGGATTGCGAGTCCAACCGCCGCCAGCGATGCCATCGGAGTAGGTTTTAACTTAACTAAATTAACCTAAATTTAACATAGTTTCATCAAATTTTAACTAAATTTACATATAACCTAATTTGAACTGAATTTTAAATCTTAACTACAAATTTCACTCAACTGATTTTTTTTTTACAATTTTTTTATGAAATTTAATAAAATTAAAGGAGAATGGGCAAATTTGTATGGGAGCTGGTCCAAGAATGTACACGAACGGGACCAACTTTTTTCGAAAGATCTCGCCGAGACATGAAAAAAAGTCTTCTGGACCAACTCTCTAAACCCCGGGGTTCAAAAGTTACAAGTTGTTGAAGTTTGAGCATTTTGGGTAAAAATGTACACAAAATTGTATTTTTGCTATTTCTAGAATCATTCATAAAATCTCTATTTTATTATGGATTTTGCTCATCTTGACATCATTCGACGCGTATCAGAAAAAACTATGAGTTCTGATATGTCTTGGCATGATTGAAACATGATTTCTCTTGTTTTTATCCATTTGAACCGTTTGTGCAAGAGGCATCCCATAGAAACAAGTCGAAACTTCAAGGTTTTGAAACCGGATCCGACCCAGACTGCTTCAGTGAGTATGGAAGGCTTCAGTGCAATGTTGTAACAACTTATTGGGATGGTTTGAGTCATCCGAGAACTCCTTGGAGTTAAGACCGGTGAGTCTACCGCCGTAAAAAGCAAGATATCGGCGGTTTTTGACCACTGATCATACCCGCATGGCTTCAGTGAGTATGGTAGACTACTATGCTGATGTGTTGGAGTGTCCTGGGTTCTCCTAGGACTCCCTGGAGTTAAGATATGTGGGTCTACTACCGTAACAAGCAAAATGTCGACCGGTTTTGACAACGGAACATACCCACATAGCATCAGTGATTGTGGTAGACTACTTTGCTAATGTGTGGGTCATCCAAAGACTACCTGGAGTTATGATCTGTGGAGCTACAGCCGTAACAAGCAAGAGGTCGACGGTTTTGACAAAGGACTTTTTGACCCCGGAACATACCCGCATAACTTCAGTCAGTATAAAAGACTGCTTTGTTAATGTGTTGGGATGTCTGTGGTCATCCTAGGACTCCCTGGAGTTAAGATATTTGGGTCACTGTAACAAGAAAAAGGTCGACGATTGTTAACCGCGCATCATAACCGCAAAGATTCAGTGAGTATGGCAGACTGTATTGCTGTTTTGTTGGGATGTACTGGACAATTCCAGGGAGCCCTTGTAACAGCCGTAGACCTACAGATCATAACTCCAGGGCAGTGTTGAAAAGCCGACGACTATGATTAAATTAGCGATTAATCGCTGCCTGTAACACCTAACGAATAAGACTGCTGAGAATAGTCTTGATTCTCAAATTGCCACGACTAGCTGTCATTCGTCAAGAGTGCAGTCGATGATTGTAACAACCCATGACTGCTGGTGGTAAAGGGGCAAGATTGTATTTTGATCGCAGCAAGTTGACGACTAAACCCGATCATAAACATTTTTAATCGCCCCTGCCACACTCAACGATCAAGTGACAGTCATGAAAAACGAGATCAAAGCATACTCAGAGGGCCTTTCTTCAGGCAATCATATTCGCTAGAAGAGATTATTTTTCATCCTTGCTCCAGGGTGGTGGTGGTAGTTGATTTATTTCAGGCAGCTTTAACATGTTTGTCATTCGCTGCCTCCTTGCTCCATGGAGTCCTAGGATGACCAAAGACATCCCAACACATTAACAAAGCAGTCTACCATATATGGTAGGCAGGGAGTCCTTGGATGACCCAGGACATCCTAACACATTAGCAAAGTAGTCTACCACACTCACTGAAGCTATGCGGGTATGTTCCGTTGTCAAAACCGGTCGACATTTTGCTTGTTACGGTAGTAGACCCACATATCTTAACTCCAGGGAGTCCTAGGAGAACCCAGGACACTCCAACACATCAGCATAGTAGTCTACCATACTCACTGAAGCCATGCGGGTATGATCAGTGGTCAAAAACCGCCGATATCTTGCTTTTTACGGCGGTAGACTCACCGGTCTTAACTCCAAGGAGTTCTCGGATGACTCAAACCATCCCAATAAGTTGTTACAACATTGCACTGAAGCCTTCCATACTCACTGAAGCAGTCTGGGTCGGATCCGGTTTCAAAACCTTGAAGTTTCGACTTGTTTCTATGGGATGCCTCTTGCACAAACGGTTCAAATGGATAAAAACAAGAGAAATCATGTTTCAATCATGCCAAGACATATCAGAACTCATAGTTTTTTTCTGATACGCGTCGAATGATGTCAAGATGAGCAAAATCCATAATAAAATAGAGATTTTATGAATGATTCTAGAAATAGCAAAAATACAATTTTGTGTACATTTTTACCCAAAATGCTCAAACTTCAACAACTTGTAACTTTTGAACCCCGGGGTTTAGAGAGTTGGTCCAGAAGACTTTTTTTCATGTCTCGGCGAGATCTTTCGAAAAAAGTTGGTCCCGTTCGTGTACATTCTTGGACCAAATTCGCCCATTCTCCTTTATTTTAACTAATTTAAACTAAATTTTTGTAACGTTACTAATATTTACTTGTGTTGACTTTTCAAATAATTCTATAACTTTTGCAAGCTAAAACAAATTGTAACATATTTTTTATAAACTTAACAAAATTCAACCAAATATTCCTTAGTTTTAATAAAATTTACCCAAATTTAGCTATTTAAGCTACTCAGGCTGATTTTTTGTACTTTTCACTAAAAATTACTATGTAAGCATCCTCCAAAATTGAACTGAACTTTAAATTCTTACTACAAATTTCACTTAATTGAATTGTTTTTTTACAAACTTTTATGAAATTTAATAAAATTAAATTTATTTTAACTAATTTAAACTATTTTTTTGTAATTTTATTAATATTTAATTGTGTTGACTTTTCAAATAATTCTATAACTTTCGTAAGCTAAAATAAATTGTAACATATTTTTAATAAACTTTACAAAATTCAACCAAATATTCCTTAATTTTAGTATAATTTACCTAAATTTAGCTATTTTAAACTACTTAGCCTAATTTTTAGTAATTTTAGCTAAAAATTATTATGTAAACATTACTAAGTTTATCTAACTTGAACTTGAATTGTAACTTTCTCTGGTAGTCTAAATCAATATAATATATAATGTTTACATAATGTAAACATAATTTGAAATCCATTATTCAATTCTCTAATGCTTTTTTATTATATTTTTTTGCTTGTTTTGAGCAACTTTTATTCGACGAAAATGTACCATCTCTTGTTTTATGTTTTTCTTTGCAATTTTTGTATTTTTATTTGCAATTATCCTGTGTAGTTTATCTTTGACGACTGAAAAAATGGCACTTTGAAGATTTTTTAGATTTCTACACTCACTTTTTACTTATTTATTTTTTGCTTGAAATAAACTAAATTAAATTGAAAACCATGTACTGCATACTCATTCATATTGAAATTATAGAAAATGCTACTAAAATTACGGCCCCAGAATAAAATTCAAAGCATTAGCACGTAAAATTTCTAGACCTTTCTTTAAAATTCGTTGGAACAATGATTTTCGGTGAATTTTTAGATCGCAGTTCGCCTGGAGGCGGCCTGGTTTATTAGGATTCCTCCTCATCCTTCGTAACGCTGTGTACAGCAGGGCCTTCTCGGATCGGGTCGGACCTTGATACCAGCTGATTGGAATCGTGCTGATGTTTTCGCGTGGCCGCAGAAATCCTCCTTACCGACGCAACTTGTCGTAGCTCGACTCCTCCGAGTACTCCATCGCGGTCGTAGAGGAGAAGTCACCAGTATGACGTATACTGGTTCCCGTGGGCAGTTTGAACTCAAAGCGGACCGCTCCGAGATTATAATTCGCGTCCAGCGCCGTGTTCCGCACTCGGCCTAGCACGATCGTCTCGTAAAAATCCAGCAAAATATAATTTCCCGGTACAACTTGACGAACGATGTCCCGGAGCAGATCGTGCCCACCTCGAAGGTCCCTCCGGCTACGATTTTGTACCTGGGCACTATGACTGGGCCAAGGAGTGGCCGATTTGCTGACGGGCAACCTACGGATTTCGAAAAAAAAAACCGCCCTGGTTATTTGGGTTTGAATGATGTTTACGGAAGGTAGTTGTCGATACTCTCAAGTCGAGGTCCATTTCACAAAGGATTCCCATTTCAACTTTGTAATCCTCCATGTTCACGGACTCAATCCGGTCGTCGACGAACCCGAGAATCTTTTGCCGGCCGGCATTGGCACCGGTGATACGGGTTACATCACCTTACTCTTTCATCTGGAAGAAGCTCGTAATGCATCTGCTTGCTCAAATCTGGTCCGGACGTCACGCTCTTGCTCCTAGAGACCGTCGTGTGGTTCGTACTCACGCCTAAGCCCCAGTCGGACCTGACCATCGGCTTTCTTCGCTGGGGTGCAAAAGCTCTGATCCTGCTTCTTGCTCGGGGGTTACGGGAGCTCCGATGTGTTGACGGTTTGTCCCCGGATAGGCGAATAGATTGCCAGTGGACAAAGACGACCTGGACCTGGACGCCGATTGGGGAAAATTCCAGGCCTTGCAAGTGTAACCGAAATAATAACAAAAACAACAGCTGATTTGATAAATATTTATAAACATTTCAGGCAACAGTCAAGCACCTGTTTTGGGACTTTAAAAATCATGCAAATATCCGGAAACACAGACATATTATGTTGTAAATCATCAGAAAGTATGTGTTGTTACGTAATAAAATGAAGGAAATATAAAAAGTTAAGGAAAGTGTAAAAAATAACTAAAAACAAACAAATTTTCAAAAACCATGTTTATTCCAACATTAGGGTTCAGTACGGTAACCGGTTTTGTGAACAGTGTCGCCACCTATGGTTTTAAAATAGTTTCGTCAAACCACCGCTAGAGGGCAATCGCACATCAAACATGCGAACCTAGCGGCAAAAATGAGAAACATGCCGTCGGGTGTTCCATTGCGCAATACAGGTAGAAAACATAGTTTAATCTAAATTTTGATCACGGAAAAGGATTCTACGTCCAATTTCCTTCAAAATTGAATCTAGGACTGGCCCTCTAAGATTTGTGGTTCCTGAGTTATCGTCGTTTGAAGATAGGGGTTTCGCTCAAAAATCGCCAAAAAGTCGATTTTTTGGGAGGGTACAAAAATGGAGGGGCTGTTCCGATTTGGATGAAATTCGGGATTTTTGCATGTTTTGATAGTCTCAACAGCTCAGCCAAATTTGAGCAGAATCGGTGATGGTAATTTTCAAATTTGCATTTTTTCTTGCACACTTCAGGTGGAATGACCCGTATTTTAAGTATTTTAAGTATTTAAAGTATTTAAAGTATTTAAAGTATTTAAAGTATTTAAAGTATTTAAAGTATTTAAAGTATTTAAAGTATTTAAAGTATTTAAAGTATTTAAAGTATTTAAAGTATTTAAAGTATTTAAAGTATTTAAAGTATTTAAAGTATTTAAAGTATTTAAAGTATTTAAAGTATTTAAAGTATTTAAAGTATTTAAAGTATTTAAAGTATTTAAAGTATTTAAAGTATTTAAAGTATTTAAAGTATTTAAAGTATTTAAAGTATTTAAAGTATTTAAAGTATTTAAAGTATTTAAAGTATTTAAAGTATTTAAAGTATTTAAAGTATTTAAAGTAGTTAAAGTATTTAAAGTATTTAAAGTATTTAAAGTATTTAAAGTATTTAAAGTATTTAAAGTATTTAAAGTATTTAAAGTATTTAAAGTATTTAAAGTATTTAAAGTATTTAAAGTATTTAAAGTATTTAAAGTTTTTAAAGTATTTAAAGTATTTAAAGTTTTTAAAGTATTTAAAGTATTTATTTGAAGTATTTAAAGTATTTAAAGTATTTTAAGTATTTTAAGTATTTTAAGTATTTTAAGTATTTTAAGTATTTTAAGTATTTTAAGTATTTTAAGTATTTTAAGTATTTTAAGTATTTTAAGTATTTTAAGTATTTTAAGTATTTTAAGTATTTTAAGTATTTTAAGTATTTGAAGTATTTAAAGTATTTAAAGTATTTAAAGTATTTTAAGTATTTTAAGTATTTAATGTATTTTAAGTATTTAATGTATTTAAAGTATTTAAAGTATTTTAAGTATTTTAAGTATTTTAAGTATTTTAAGTATTTTAAGTATTTTAAGTATTTTGAGCATTTTATTTATTTGATGTACTTTGCGTATTTCGAATATTTTGAGTTTTTGAAGTACCTATTTAATTTATTTTGCGTATTTTAAATAGTTTGAGTTTTTGAAGTATTTTATGTTTTTTTTTTAATTTGTTGAGTATTTGAAGAATTTGGGTGTTTATTTTATTTTTGGAATTTTCAATTCAACTATCTATTTTCGTCAAATTAAAGTGTTTGATCATCTGCATCAACAAAAAAAAAATCACTTAATTGTAATAAATCACTAACAAGTAATTGGGGTTATTAATAAGACAAAAAAACAATGGCTTAATTTTACGATTTATCGACTATTCTATTATGAGTACATCAGAAAATCGAGTCTGGACTGCACATGAAATCCCTTCGGTTATTTTGTATTTAATTAAAAATTTTGTTGTATTTTTGAATATAAACGATCGGTACCCAATTAACGTTTCCGAAATGCTCATGTTAAGTTTTTGAATGTTGGTTTTACTAAATTTATGATTGTATTTTTCATTTATTTAAAGCATTTTTGAACATCACATGACTGGGTCCTTTGTAAATTTAGAATTCTTCCGCAGTGACCGGTAACCGGTTCCAAGGTGGCCAGATGAAGCCAGAGTACATTGGCATCATTGGTATCATTGCACATTCCGAAATGTCCCCATTGACCACCGGTAACTGGTGACCGGTTCCAAAGTGGCCAGGTGGGGCCAGAGTACATTGGCATCACATACAATGGCCACAGTTTTAAATTTCATGAATTTTATATGTCACATGACTGGGTTCCTTGCACATTCCGAAATGTCCCCAGTGACCACCGGTAACTGGTGACCGGTTCCAAAGTGGCCAGGTGGGGCCAGAGTACATTGGCATCACTTAAAATGGCCAAAGTTTTGAATTTCATGAATTTTGATATGTCACATGACTGGGTTCCTTGCACATTCCGAAATGTCCCCAGTGACCACCGGTAACCGGTGACCGGTTCCATAGTGGCCAGGTGGGGACAGAGTACATTGGCATCACATAAAATGTCCTCCGTTTTTTAACAAAACAGGGCCTTGTCAATTCCGGTATGTCCCCCGATATGGTAAATGTACAGAAAAAGCAATCCGGAAATTGTGAAAATCGTACCATGAAATCGTGAATATTACGAATATTACTTTACGAATTTTTGAACTATGCATATTGGGCACGAATAAACCAGGAGCCGTGAATAAATATGCATGATTAGACATGTCCGAATACACTCGTAAACGTGAATTAAATTCATGATTTCATAAAAAAAAATCACGAATTCATGAAATTTATGCATGATTTCATGAAGTTTATACATGATTTCACGAATTTTATTTACGCCTTCGAAAATAAATCATAAAAAATATTCCAGAACTCATGAATTTTGTGCACGAATTCATGCATAAAAATTCATGATTTCATGAATTTTATGCATGAAATCATGAATTTTTATTCACGAGGTATATTTTACACGACTTCATGCATCCATTTCATGCAATCATGAACATTATTCACGTTTACGAGTGAAATCGGTCATGGAAAGTCATGCATATTTATTCACGACTCCTGGATAATTCGTGCCCCCAGCATTTATTTTTTTTCTAGGTATTTTATTATTTTAAGCATTTAAAATATTTAAGCTTATGAAAGATGTCTTTTTAAAAGTATGTTAAGTATTTTAATAATTTTAATATTGTAAGTATTTAAAGTTATTTTTAAATATTTAACATATTTAAAGTATTTAAAGTATTTTAAGGATTTTAAGGTATTTTAAGTATTTTAAATATCTTACGCATTTAAAGTATTTTAAGTTTTTATAGTATTTAAGTATTTTAAGTATTTTAAGTATTTTTAGTATTTTTAGTATTTTTAGTATTTTTAGTATTTTTAGTATTTTTAGTATTTTTAGTAATTTTAGTATTTTTGGTATTTTTAGTATTTTTAGTATTTTTAGTATTTTTAGTATTTAATTTATTTTAAGTATTTTAAGTATTTTAACTATTTCAAGTAAAGAGTTGACCCAGTCTCCAGCTTAAAAACTCCATAATACAGTAAACAAAAAAAATGTTTGAAGTATTTTGAGCATTTTATTTATTTTATGTGTTTTGCCTATTTCAAATATTTTGAGTTTTTGAAGTATTTAATTTAATTTACGTATTTTAAATAGTTTAAGATTTTGAAGTGTTTGATGTTTTTTAATTTGTTTAGAATTTTAAGAACTTGGGAGTTTTTTTTATTTTTTAAATTTTCAATTCAACTATCTATATTCGTCAACTTAAAGTGTTTGATCATCTGCATCAAAAAAATAAATCACTTAATTGTAATAAATCACTAATAAGTAATTGGGGTTATTAATAAGACAAAAAAATAATGGCTTAATTATACGAATTATCGACTATTCTATTATGAGTACATCAGACAATCGAGTCTGGACTGCACATGAAATCCCTTAGGTTATTTTGTATTGAATTAAAAATTTTGTTGTATTTTTGTATAGTAAACGTTTCCAAAATGCTCATGTTAAGTTTTTAAATGTTGGTTTTACTAAATTTATGATTGTATTTTTCATTTATTTAAAGCATTTTTGAACATCACATGACTGGGTCCTTTGTAAATTTAGAATTCTTCCGCAGTGACCGGTAACCGGTTCCAAGGTGGCCAGATGAAGCCAGAGTACATTGGCATCACATACAATGGCCACCGTTTTAAATTTCATGAATTTTGATATGTCACATGACAGGGTTCCTTGCACATTCCGAAGTGTCCCCAGTGACCTCCGGTAACCGGTGACCGGTTCCAAAGTTCCCAGGTTGGGCCAGAATACGTTGGCATCACATAAAATGGCCACAGTTTTAAATTTCATGAATTTTGATATGTCACATGACTGGGTTCCTTGCACATTCCGAAATGTCCCCAGGGACCACCGGTAACCGGTGACCGGTTCCAAAGTGGCCAGGTTGGGCCGGAATACGTTGGCATCACATAAAATGGCCACAGTTTTAAATTTCATGAATTTTGATATGTCACAAGACAGGGTTCCTTGCACATTCCGAAGTGTCCCCAGTGACCACCGGTAACCGGTGACCTGTCCAAAGTGTCCAGGTGGGGCCAGATTACATTGGCATCACATAAAATGGCCACAGTTTTAAATTTAATGAATTTTGATATGTCACATGACAGGGTTCCTTGCACATTCCGAAGTGTCCCCAGTGACCACCGGTAACCGGTGACCTGTTCTGAAGTGGCCAGGTTGGGCCAGAGTACGTTGGCATCACTTAAAATGACCAAAGATTTGAATTTCATGAATTTTGATATGTCACATGACTGGGTTCCTTCACGAAAAAAAAAGTGTTCCGGAAATCATGCAAATCGTACCATGAAATCGTGAATATCGCGATTTTTGCTTTACGAATTTTTGAACTATGCATATTGGGCACGAATTATCCAGGAATCGTGGATAAATATGCATGACTTTCCATGACCGATTTCACCCGTAAACGTGAATAATGTTCATGATTCCATGAAATGGATGCATGAAGTCGTGAAAAATATTCACGATTTTATGAATAAAAATTCATGATTACGGTCAAAAAAATATACCTCGTGAATAAAAAATCATGATTTCATGCATAAAATTCATGAAATCATGAATTTTTATGCATGAATTCGTGCACAAAACTCATGAGTTCTGGAATATTTTTTATGATTTATTTTTGAAGGCGTAAATAAATTTCGTGAAATCATGTATAAACTTCATGAAATCATGCATAAATTTCATGAATTCGTGATTTTGTTTTTTATGAAATCATGAATTTAATTCACGTTTACGAGTGTATTCGGGCATGTCTAATCATGCATATTTATTCACGGCTCCTGGTTTATTCGTGCCCAATATGCATAGTTCAAAAATTCGTAAAGTAATATTCGTAATATTCACGATTTCATGGTACGATTTTCACAATTTCCGGATTGCTTTTTCTGTATCTTTACCATATCGTGCCATTGGGGGACATATCGGAATTGACAAGGAACCCTGTTTTGTGAAAAAACGGAGGACATTTTATGGAATGCCAATGAACTCTGTCCCCACCTGGCCACTATGGAACTGGTCATCGGTTACCGGTATTCACTGGGGACATTTCGGAATGTGCAAGGAACCCAGTCATGTGACATATCAAAATTCATTAAATTTAAAACTGTGGCCATTGTATGTGATGCCAACGTACTCTGGCCCAACCTGGCCACTTTGGAACCGGTCACCAGTTACCGGTGGTCACTGGGGACATTTCGGAATGTGCAAGGAACCCTGTCTTGTGACATATCAAAATTCATGAAATTTAAAACTATGGCCATTGTATGTGATGCCAATGTACTCTGGCTTCATCTGGCCACCTTAGAACCGGTCACCGGTTACCGATGGTCCCTGGGGACATTTCGGAATGTGCAAGGAACCCTGTCTTGTGACATATCAAAATTCATGAATTTTAAAACTACGGCCATTGTATGTGATGCCAATGTACTCTGGCTTCATCTGGCCACCTTAGAACCGGTCACCGATGGTCCCTGGGGACGTTTCGGAATGTGCAAGGAACCCTGTCTTGTGACATATCAAAATTCATGAAATTTAAAACTATGGCCATTGTATGTGATTCCAATGTACTCTGACCCAACCTGGCCACTTTGAAACCGGTCACCGGTGGTCACTGGGGACATTTCGGAATGTGCAAGGAACCCTGTCTTGTGACATATCAAAATTCATGAAATTTAAAACTATGGCCATTGTATGTGATGCCAATGTACTCTGGCTTCATCTGGCCACCTTGGAACCGGTTACCGGTCACTGCGGAAGAATTCTAAATTTACGAAGGACCCAGTCATGTGATGTTCAAAAATGCTTTAAATAAATGAAAAATAAAATCATAAATTTAGTAAAACCAACATTCAAAATTGTGGTTTGGTTGAGCGTTTTAGCAGAACGCATTACCATGAATACAAAGAGACGAGTTGTTCCTTTTAATTCCGCTATATATTTTTAATATCTTGACAGATACGACAGATGCAGCATCTGGTTAAGCCCAAACGAGGTTGGGCGAGAATATAGACACCGATGTCAGAATTGCCAAGGAGGAAATACGGAAAGGATTTGTCCCCCATTTCAAGTCAGCAGTAGCCGAACACATCATCAAGGAGAAACATAACATCACAACTAGCGACGCGATCATCTTAAGACACATCACGAACCCATCGAAGCTTGCTGTCGCCGAAAGTTTGGAAATCTTCAAGGCAGGCAATCTGTAAGCCCATACATCCAATTGAAATGTTGGCAAAGACAAACTTATGGGAAATTGGACGAGCTTTCCGGTAAAAATATTTACGAGACTGAAAAACCAAGTCTGTCATATAGAAATTGCCAAAAACCACAAAAAAACCGTTTTTTCAACATTTTTATTTTTAAAACCGCTGTATTTCCCAAGAATTGGACATAGGACAATGGTCAATATGGAGACTTTTATGTAAAATTGTCTGGAGAATCGATTGCCACTACCGGTTTTTTTAAAATTTTGACGTTTAGACCACTTATCAAAAAAACTGTTTTAGTAAATGATTTTTGTATTTTTTTAGGAGTGACATACTATCCTGCATTTTTCGTCAGTCTTTTGGTAACATTTTAGACTATTCCCTCAAAAATTTTGAACGAAAAAAAAAGTGACATCACCTTTAAATTTAAGTTTTAGACTTAAAAATCAAAAAATCTCATAGATGTGGCATGTATTTTTGTTCCAGTGTATTTTTTTCAGAAAGCCCGTCCAATTTCCTACAAGTTTGTCTTTGACCACTTTTTGATACGACGCAACGGCTTCGAGATACAGTAATTTTTAAATTACAAAATACCAAGGGGAAAACCACTCTGATCAAAGAGCCCTGGGCACCTTCGGGCACGTCTCGGGCAACATCGGGCACGTCTCGGGCACCTTCAGGCACAAGCTCGGGCACCTTTCACTCTGAATTTGACAATTGGAAAAGTAAATTCAAAATAACAAAGAAATCAAGATTCTGTCACAAACATTTTAAATTTTCACAAACATTTGTTTCATGTTGCAAGTGCATTTTGTTCAATAAAATTAATTTGGAAGCTAAAGAAATGTATTTTGTTGACTTCTGAGATCGGGTGTAATGAAAACATTGATTCTTCAACAGAAAAATTCTTTACAAAAAATCTTGGATAAATTGTTAATTAGAACATTTTGTTCATAAACCAAGTTGACATCAACGGAATGTTATTTTTCTAACCATTACGATTCTGATGATTGATTCGATTGAAGCTTAATTTCATAATTTTCAATTTCGTTTATGAGAGAGTTTGCCAATATTTTGTAATGTATTTCAATTGTTTAAAATTAAAAGCAGTTACATCGACATCGTCGGTTACATGCTTCTGGTGTACCCTTTGGGAACAGAAAAGATAGCAAGAACGATGTTTAAGGTTTAGGCATTGGTTTTGTTGCTGTGAATCGATTCATTGACCAGTATTTGTTCACGTATCGACTTAAAATTTTAAATTAGGAGATCGTCGATTTATGTACTATCAAACACTTCAATCAATTGATAATGAAAGAGATTGCACCATGTTTCCTTTTCGGTTTAGTAAAAAATAAAAGATTACATCATTGGGACATTGCAAAATGATGCCCTTTCTTCAAGTAAAACTTCAATATTCTTTTATGTTTATTGAAAACAAGTTATTTTTATTAATCGTGAAAATGCAATGAGATAATAAACAGGGCGTGCTTTTTGGCCACACGGAACAGCTCTTAAATAAGCTTTGGGTCATCGCCGAGATATTTGTAAACAGGATGAACTGCGCGGGATCGGACCCGTGAACTTCTTTCACTTCGATCAGAGGTTGGGATTCCTCGGACTGGATTACAAAAATAAATCCACAGGTATTGTTTTCAATCGTTCTTCTCCTGAAAAGGCAAGGGATCTGGTCAGTTGTCAATCTATAGTTCATAAAATGCTTCTTACCAACAAAAAATTTACAGAACTCTGAAATACTCGATTCATTCCAGTAGAATAAAAAAGAAAAATTACTCTCCTCTTAGCAAAACCGAAGACTCAACACTGACAGGATTGAAATAACTTTATAAACAAATATTGCAAGACGGTTGCTATGTACCGTCTTGTTTTCTTCTTGTATCAGAGGGAATTTCGGAATCAATCACTGCTGACGCGAGTTCTTGAGTAATACTAACTTTTATTCTACAATTATTGTCCTTATATACTAGTGTGTAGAGTAGCTTCTGTCTACCTCAAACTCTCCACGGAAATTTCCATTCCCAGGTAGTTCCAGGCAGGCCCTATCGGAATCCTCCTTCACTCTCTTTCTTATCAGGATTCTACCATGATTCGTCTAGACTTGGCTTACTCATAGGTTTTATGCTTTTCCTGTCCTTCTTATTATTGCATCTAGACTATCCCTACTTAAATAATGACGCATTATTCGGGCAGGCAGAAACTGTATGAATCATAATTTACACCAGACCCCGTAAATCTACTGCCGTTGATTTACCAACTATCAGTTTTTGCCTTTTAATGTATTGTTTAATAATTATCTAAATTTGGATTGGGATACAAATTATATGGTGGTTGTTGTAGTTTTGTCTCTTCACATTCAATTATTTCTTGCTTTTCTTCCTCTGTTGCTTCCTTATTTGTTTTTCGGTTTGAATTTATACTAGCTCTTATATCTTTTGTATTCCTATGAGTTAAAAGATTTGTAAGCGAGTCCCATATACATGCTAGAAGTTGCCATCCTAATCCGTATATTTCATACAAAATTTTTCCATGTACAATAGTGTCAATTGTAAATTTAATAGCTCTAAATATAAAATAAATGCCTATACTTGTTGATGTCATTTTTCCTATCCAGTTACTCCATGATACAAACTTATTCCAGTATTTATTTAACACATTTTCAAGTATTTCTTGTGGAATTAATGCATCGAATTTAAATCCTTGGTAACTTGGATGTTGTCCTGTCAGTATTTTTCCTAATATATTTGCAACCGCCTTTTGATTTCCTTGTTCATAGATCATATTGTGACCGAGCCACGTAGCCTAGTGGTAACGCTTCCGCCTCGTAAGCGGTAGATCGGGGTTCAAATCCTGGCTCGGACCAACATAACTGGTGATCTTTTCCCTTCTGGATTCGATTGCTTAGTAAAGGGAAGGTAGTGTATCGTCACAAACTGGACCTTATCACGACACCTTAGGGAGGCGACCTATGGAATGTTAACATTAACCTAAACATGTTAACATTAGTTGAGTGAAAAACTGCCACTGAATCCGCTTTGTAAATGCCGGCCCCGATACTCTTCACGGGTGTTCCCCTCAGGAACTGGGAAAGATTTACTTTTTACTTTTTATAGATCATATTACGCATTTTCTCTATGCTCGCTTCATCGTATATTCCAGCTTCCATTAAGTTGGGAAGGGACGTATATGTCCAATCAGTAACGATATCAGTGGTCAACTTGTTTGGCTCTGTGGTTTCTCTTAAACGACCATCGGTAGTATACCAACGTCCTCCAAATATAAATTTAGCCGGTAATAAAGGGGTACATTCTATTTCTGTTCCTCGTATTTGAAGTATTCTTGTTACTGGAGTTAGGAACATAGAATTATTGTTATACGAAATTGGAATTTCTTGAAAACATCTTTCTGTTATTCTAACAGTTACGTAAACTGGTTTACATTCTAATATATGTAAAACTTCTCCAGCAACTACTGCTGTATATCCATCTCTTTTGACTATGCTATTGACGAACTCTGTAGGGTTCAATCTTGCCAAGGTCAATTTTGTTTCCATCATGGCTTTGTCAATTTTACACATTTCTGTCATAATGGTATTGTATACATCATTTAACTTTTGTCCAATATAACTTTCAACTAAAGTAATTTTTGAGTTGAAGTATGTAAACATATCATAGTTTTTATCTGAAGCTTGCTTCATAAAGGGAGATTTAAATCCGTTTTCTTCTAAAATGAGAATACGAGGATGATCTGTGCTGTAACCTTCATGATTGCAAACTTTCTTCTTTTCTCTTGTTTTGATTGAAAATAAATGGGTGTTTGATACTGTACTATATATCGCATGCTGTGCGAGGTTTTTGTTTTTAACAGTGTCTCCATCTACTGTTTTGTTTACTATACCTTCGTAGATAACTTCAAAATCGGTTTCCTCACATCTTTGATTCATGCTGGTTTCCCAAGTAATGTAACCATCTTCTGAATCCAAATATCTTCCGTGCGCGAAAGGGCTTTCAATGCCATTTCTAAGTTTTATCATATCGTTTTCAAAATCGATTGTGGCTGAGTAATCATATAGTCCGATTTCAAATTCGTAATACACTAAGGCATCTGTCCATGTATACAATGGAGTTTTGTAAATTCCTCCTTGACACGTGCTACCAACTACATTTCCTACTACAAGTATTTTTCCCCTTGATGTGGAATTTCTTTGTAGTTCGCGAATTGTTTGATCAGGAGCAATGTCAATAGTTCCTAATAAGTGCGCCATTTTGCATTCGTCTGTTTTGAATTTTTTACTATGTATGCATAGTCATGCTCATAGTCTGAAGTATGAGAATGCATCCCACAATGTTTGATTGACCGTTTGAGAATAACTTTACATTGATAAACTTGTGTGGTTCCCTTATGGTTTTTTTGTAAAACTTGTATTTTAACTTCGGTTGTTGTTATGTTCTTGCTAGGTGGTACACAAGAAGCGACATCAAGTAATGAATATGTTGTGAGATTGATTTCAGGGTTCGCACAATCATAAGCTATTATTCCTGGTGATATACCTGATCCAAAGGCTAGAGAGAATAGCATCATGAACGCTAATGCTGCTAGACCACAAATATTTTTAAGTTTGGATCTTGGTCGAAGAACTCGTTTATTAGTTTGAGTGGAACTGGTTATGTTTTCATGTTTGGAATCATCTGATTTTGCATCATTTTCCTTTTTTGGATTTTGAGGGCTTACTTCTTCTGATTTTGAATGAATATCTATCTTTGGATTTGGAATTTTGGGGCTAATCTCTTCTGTTTTTGGATGAACATCCAAGATTGCCAACTTCGCAACGGGTCTAATAAAGTACTTTCCCGTTCCTGTTTTTATCCTTACAGAGCGAATAACTCCGTCTTTTCCGGGTCTGACATCTGTAATTAAGCATTTGACCCACTTACCCTTATTTTCTTCATCAGGTGTTATTGCTATGTCACCAATTTTAATGGGTTTGGTTTGTTGAGTCCATTTAGGTCTCTTAGTAAACTCAGGAAGATATTCCTTTATCCATCGATTCCAGTAGGTATTTGCTAATTGGCTCGATCTTTTCCAATGTTCTCGTAGAGCTTCAGCTTTTGAGACATAATTTAAAATTGGTTCCATATCACCGGAACAATTTATCAAAAAATGAAATGGTGTTAAGACTTCGTCGTCTTCTGAGTCTAAAGGAATATGAGTCAATGGTCTGTTATTTATGATATATTCGATTTCTGTTAACAAGCCGCGCAAAACATCTTCTGGCATTGTTTCTTGTACAGATGATAAAATACTTTTGACTTCTTTTACCATTCTTTCCCACACTCCTCCAAAGTGAGGTGCTGAGGGAGGGTTGAAAAACCACTCAATACCGTCACTTGCTAATCTTTGGCGGATTCTTTTCAATTCATTATTTGCCCCGATAAAGTTTGTACCATTGTCACTATACAGTTGCATTATTCTTCCTCTTCTTGCCTGAATATTTTTCAGACAGATGAAGAACGCATCCGTACTTAGGTTAGCTGACAAATCAAGATAAACTGCTCTTGTAACCAAGCAAGTGAATACCACCCCCCACCGTTTTTCAACACGTCTTCCGATTGAAACGTTCACAGGTCCGAAGTAATCTACTCCGGTATAGGTGAATGGTTTAACAAATGGAATCGTTCTAAAAGACGGAAGCGCTGCCATTATGGGTGGTTGAGGTTGCGCTGATCTATTTTTGCATAACTGACATTCATTTTTTACCTTTTTCATAGTAGCTCTGATGTCGATAATCCAGAACTTTTGCCTAACTGATGCTATTGAGGCATCCAGTTTTAAATGGTAAAATTTTTCATGATAGTATCTTAAAATGAGTTTACTAACATGATGATCTTTAGGTAATATAATTGGGAACTTTGCTGAGTAGTTCAACACTTCGGCATTCTCCAATCTTCCCTTTGATCTCATTACTCCGTTTTCGTCCAGAAACGGAGTTAGTCCCTTTAGAGAACTGTTTTTCTCAATTGGAACACCAAATGTTAAATTTTTCATTTCGCTTGGGAACTTATCCCATTGAGCTTTCTTTATCAAAATAATTTCCGCATTGTCGAAATCTTTCTTTATTAAAGTGTTTTCGAACTGAATATGTTTTGCCTTAGATTCAAGCCTTTTAGTTATAATTCCGATTGAACGTTTTAAACGACTCCAATCAGAACACCATTCTACGTTAATAAAGCTGTAGTCTGGTAACTTAGCTCCTTTTATAAGGTGGACCGGTTTTATTTCCTCTTTCGTTTGTAAATGTTTTTGTTTTGCTGGCCAGTATTCCTCTGTGTATTTCAGAAAAATTGGTCCATGCATCCAAATAGAATCAGTTTTTACAACCTTTGTAGCTTCATCTGCCGGGTTGTTTTTAGTATCAACCCATCTCCATTGAGATATTGTTGTGGATTCGAGTATCTCACTAACACGTACAAATATATTGTAGGTTCTGACATCGGACTGTATCCAAGCTAGAACTGTTTTTGAATCAGACCAAAATAAGATTTTGTCTATTTTAATTCTTAGTTCTTTTAGAACGCTTTCTGCAATTCGACTCCCTAGAACTGCAGCTAATAGTTCTAGACGTGGAATTGACAGTAACTTATTTGGGGCAACACGTGCTTTTGCAGCAACTAAATTTACCTCAACATTGCACGGATGAATCGTTTTCGCTTCTACTAACAGTTCGTAAGTATACAACTGCTGCATACGCTTTATTAGATGCATCCACAAAAACGTGGAGCTCTCTTTCTCAATGTTAGTCAATGTTGAATAACATCTAGGAAAATTTATGTTTTTTGCTTCCAGAAGTCTTGTTATCCAATGATTCCAAGACTCATTCAATTCGTCTGGGATTGGTTCATCCCATTCTAATCCCCACTTCCACAATTCTTGCATAAACATTTTTCCTTGAATTGTAATATTTGAGATTAATCCCAATGGATCATAAACTCTCATTATTGTCGATAGGACATTTCTCTTGGTTGGATTTTCTGAACATTCAAGTTCCTTTACTTTGAAATTAATTTTATCGGTTTCCGTATTCCAAAAAATACCCAAAACTTTTTCGTAAAGTTGCTCATCGTCACCGAGTTTTATAGCGCTCGTTTCCATTCTTTTTGATTCTGGAATACTTTCGAGTAATGTCTTTGAATTAGAAACAAAATTCCTTATATTATAATGAGCTTTGTCGTGAATATTAATTACATTATTGACTACCTCTTTCGCTTCGTTCATTGAACTAAAGCTATCTAGGTAGTCATCTACATAATGATTATTCAGAATTGCATTAACTTCTTTGGGATATTTGTCCTGATATTTTAATGCATTTTGATTTTTAACGTATTGGGCGCAAGCTGGTGAGCAAGTTGCTCCAAATGTCATTACTTGCATAACATATGTATCAATTTCTGATTTATCTGATTCTCTGAATAAAAATCTCTGAGCATCTTGATCATCTTTTCTAATTTTTACTTGGTGGAACATTTCCTGTATGTCCCCAGAGATGGCGAAACGTCCTTCTCTAAATCTCATCAAAACTCCAAGTAAATTTGCGTTCGTATCTGGTCCAGACAATAAATTTGAATTCAAAGATTCCCCTCTTGTCTTTGCTGCTGCATCAAATACCAACCTAGGCTTAGGCGGTTGTTTGTTTGGATTTATAACGGAAAAGTGTGGTATATAATAAGTCTTTGATGATTTAGTCATCGCCTCGATTTGCGATAACTTTCTAATGTATCCCTTCTCTTCGTATTCCTTTATTTTATTATTATACCACATTCTTAGAGTCGGATCTCTTCGCATTTTTAGCTCTTGACCTTTCAATCTTGTCAAGGCTGCTGGATAACTATCTGGAAATTGAACGTCGTCTTGTTTCCAGAGTAGCCCAATTTCATATTGACCATTATTATAATTTAAGGTGGAGCTCATTATATTTTCTGCTCTCTCAGTTTGTTTTGAGAGCAGAGGTTTAATCGAAGGATTGATTCCAAGTCCTTCTAACGAGAAATATTCGTTCATTAACTTATTCATCGAAACATTTTCATCCTCATGGATCTCCTCATGAACTGCAACCGTAAATATTTTATTAAGTCCTCTATTAGTCTCAGACACTTTTCCATGCAAGACCCAACCAAGTCTGGTTCGATTTGCAATAGGTTGATTAAAAGTCCCTGCTCTCGATTCCAATCCTTGAATTACAAAGGAATGTGGCAATCCTAGTAGTAGCTTTGGAGCTTGGTTATGATAACTTTTTAAATCCGTATCGCTAAGATAGGGAAACTTTTTTATTATTTCACTTTTATTAAGCGACTGGGTTGGAAGCGACATTTTACTAATAGTACGCATCTTACGTAACTCGTATGTATTTCCATTATGACCCTCGATGCTAATTGAAATTTGCTGACTTTTATCATCCCTTTGGATGTTTCCGTCAGTCCATGAAAGAGCAAGTGGCATCTTTGTACCAGTTATTCCAAGTTGCTTTCGTACATCATCTACTAGTAAACTAGTGGATGAACCAAGGTCAAGAAGTGCTAATACTTCAACCTTCTTATTCCCATTTTTTAGAGTCACTGGCAATATTTGGTACAAGATGTCTTCATCATGTTTATTATGATGATTCACTTGTTCCAATGCCTTTTTTGTTTCATGAAGTAAAGGGTGGTGCTTCATTTTACACCCATTTACATTACATTTACGAGGATTTTGGCAATTTTTTATCATATGGTTTGAAAAATTACAACATCCGAAACAAATTCGATGTTTCTTTAATATTGCCTTCCTCTTTGAGACGTCCATTTTTGAAAAAACTGGACAGTCTGCGTTTTTGTGTTCGGAAGAAGAACACGTAAAACATTTATATTTTGTCGTAAAAGATGAATGAGAATTCAATCTTTCTTTTTTTAAATTTTTCTCTTCATTAAAAGTACTTGACTTCATCAAGGTAGCTAATTTTTTATGGTCCTTGAGCCAATCTGATAATTCTTCCAAATCTGGAAGTTTATTTGGCTCAAGTAAATTGACCTGTTTCTCTTTCTCCAGCAATGACTTCATCCATTGCTGGCGAATATTAAATGGTAGCTTTCCTACCAAATCTTGAATCAATCTCTGATCTTTTAAATAATCAGGTTGATTCAGTAGCTTAACATTAGCTACTAAATTTTCGATCGAGTTTATAAAATCAATCAATGTTTGTGGTTTTTCCATTGAAGGGTTTCTTAAATTTATAATTTCTTTTAAGAATCCTTCATAGAGAATTCTTACGTTTCCAAATTCTTCTTTCAGGGATTTCATAATTTTAGGTACATTTTTATGATCCATCAATAAAGATGAAACGTGAAACAAGGCTCTTCCTTGTAAATGTTTATTCAGGCGGTTCAGATTTTCCATGTCGCTGAACTCGCCTTCTTTTGTTGTGGCTTCAAAAATACTTTGAAACCTGGGCCAGACCTTGAAGGACCCATCGAAATCAGGCAAGTCCATAAGGGCTTGTCTGGTAACAATCTTGTTTACTTGGAGAATAGCTTCTCCATTGGGATTCTCAACTACCATAGTAGTTGAGTTTCCACGTTGATCGATAATGGTTGATTTAAAGGTATCAACCACCTCTTTCAAGGCAGCTAGTTGAGAATTAGCCGCCTTATTTGTTATATATTTAAAGGCTTCTTTTTGAGCTTCCATCATATCATGAATTGGATTCTCAGAAGCTTTCAATTTTTTCGAAATTATATCACACCTAGGGCATATCCAACCCTGGGTGTTAGGTTCAACATTACCACAGGTACTATGGAACCAATGCAGACAATCACTGCAATGGACCATTTGACCCTTTTCGTCCTTATTTTGACACAGTTGGCAATGGCCAACTGTATTACCGCTAAAATTGAACAACTTAGAAGCCATGTTGCTTCTTGCTCTACAAATGTCTCACAATTTATAAATGTTGCCCTAACACTGATTACTTGATTACTTTTTTGTTACTAGATTAGTTACTTACTACTTTTTCTGAGGACTTGATCTTGGTGCTCGTTGTCGTCACCTGATGTTTGTTGCTGGACTATTACTGCTCTGCTGCTCACCGTTGCTTCGACACTAGACTATTGCTGCACTACTGCTCACCGTTGCTTGGACACTAGACGTTACTTCGACGCTAGACTATTGCGGCACTACTGCTCACCGATGCTTCAACGCTGGAATATTGCTGCTCTGCTGCTCACCGTTGCTTCGACACTAGACGTTACTTCGACGCTAGACTATTGCTGCACTACTGCTCACCGTTGCTTGGACACTAGACGTTACTTCGACGCTAGACTATTGCGGCACTACTGCTCACCGATGCTTCAACGCTGGAATATTGCTGCTCTGCTGCTCACCGTTGCTTCGACACTAGACGTTACTTCGACGCTAGACTATTGCGGCACTACTGCTCACCGATGCTTCAACGCTGGACTATTGCTGCACTACTGCTCACCGATGCTTCAACGCTGGAATATTGCTGCTCACCGTTGCTTCGACACTAGACGTTACTTCGACGCTAGACTAACACTGCACTAGACGTTACTTCGACGCTAGACTATTGAAATTACGACGTATTTCGTGACTTGTGAGTAACACTATCCTCTCTGGAGCTACCAAAAAATGTATCAGAGGGAATTTCGGAATCAATCACTGCTGACGCGAGTTCTTGAGTAATACTAACTTTTATTCTACAATTATTGTCCTTATATACTAGTGTGTAGAGTAGCTTCTGTCTACCTCAAACTCTCCACGGAAATTTCCATTCCCAGGTAGTTCCAGGCAGGCCCTATCGGAATCCTCCTTCACTCTCTTTCTTATCAGGATTCTACCATGATTCGTCTAGACTTGGCTTACTCATAGGTTTTATGCTTTTCCTGTCCTTCTTATTATTGCATCTTGACTATCCCTACTTAAATAATGACGCATTATTCGGGCAGGCAGAAACTGTATGAATCATAATTTACACTTCTCTTCCTCAAGGCTCAATCGGGCACCCTCGGGCACGTTTGGGCAACTTCAGGGCACAGCCTACTCGAGGGCAATGAGCGGAGTGGTTTTCCCCTTGCAAAATACAAAAATATTTAAATATCTTACGCCCTTCTCAAATGTTGTTTTCGAGTACTTTTGGCTCCATATACACAAAAATGGCTTATATAGGCCTAGGATAACATGTCTACAAAGTTTCATTGAAATCGGAGAGGGTCGGGTACAAAAGTACCAGAAAAATTCCTGATTTGAGCTGGAATTGCTCTATACTTAAAATCATTAGCATATTTAACATATTTAAAAAATAAATATTTCAAATACTTAAAATATTTTAAATACTTACAATATTAAAATACCTAGAAAATATAAAATGCTTAAAATTGTTTAAATACTCAACAAACTTTAAACACTTTGAATATTTAAAATACTTGAAATACTTAGCTCAAAACAAAGCGCCGAAATGTCACTCAGCGCATCCACGGGAACCGATAAAAAACGGGATTTTTTAGTTTCCAAACCCAAAACAAACCTCACTGTCTGTCACACGCGTAGAATGCCCCGGCAATTGACAGAAAAACGAAATCCCTACGAGTCCGCGACCAAGAAACTGTCACACGTGGAGATAAAACACGGGAACTGTCTTATGGACCATGTTCCCCTTGATTCGGCAATCAAAACAAACACGCGAACAAACCGGGAACTGTTCTGTCTTTTGCAGATTGTCCTCACTCTTACCTTGTTACTCCTCCTACCGCCCGGTCCTCCTCCCGCGCTCGGTCCTCTTCCTGCTAGCCCTTGGCTCCGTTGCCATTTCCAACGGAACGGCCGAAGATCTTTTCCCGGTTCCGGTGGACAGCACCTCCAAATCCCGGGTCCACAAATCACGGTCACTTTCACCGGCAAACACAACAGGACGCGACAAGTCACAACGCGATTGACTTCGTTTCAAATAAACACGCGGCTGAACTGGCAAGCGAAAAACAAGCTTGACAGTTCGAGTGAAACTGTTCTTGATTGATCAAGATCACTCGTCATAAACATGGATAAAAAAAAAACAAAAACCCATGAATGTTATGCACGAATTCATGCATTTTATTCATGAAATCGTGTAAACTTTCATGAAATCATGAAAAACATGATTCATAAATTCGCGAATAAAATTTTACGACATAAAATTTACGCATGCATAAATAATCGTAAAATCATGAATATTTTTCATGATTTCATGAAGTTTAGTCATGACTTCATGAAAATCAGTCATGAAATCATGAATAGTGATACACGCAGAAGAATTCGGCATCATCAAATTGATAAATAAAATTATCAACATTAATAAACTATAATTATCATGTTGATTACAATAATTTACAATAATTAAAAACTTTTATCACTTTCCTACCGCTTATAATTGGTGATTTTGTGCCAGAATGTGATGAGGCGTGGATGTATTTTTGCACGTTGTTGAAGATGTGTCATATTCTAATGTTTTAAGAGAAATACCTAAATCACTTCTTAACCCATTTAAACTTTTGGTTGAGACGCATCATTCAAGCTATCAAAAACTATTTGATGATGATTTAAAGCCAAAGCACCATCATTTAGTGCACTACGCGTCATTCATTTTATATTCTGGCACACCGCGACACCAATGGGCGATGCGTTGTGAAGCAAAGCATCAGGAAGCAAAAGAATATGTAAGAACTAACAAGAACAAGATCAATATCTGTAAATCGCTAGGAATTAAGGCTATGTTTAAGTTTGCGTACAATGTCGTAAATTTCACATTTGTTGTACCAGATGTAGATTTAAATTAATCTCAAGTTTCGCCGGACAGTAGTGTTAGTAGTGTGCTAATCAAAGGCACACAATTCAAGCCAACTACAATTTTTTATACCGGACGTGCAGTAATAAGGATTTTTGAGCTCAATTCTATATTGAAGGATGCAGATGAGAAGTTAGTATTTGTTTGTAACACCATCAGGAGAGTTTTGTTCAACGAACATTTGCAATCATATGAAGTTAAGCGAACTGACGAACAAACCTATTTGAGAAATGTAGAGGAAATCGATTTAATTGCTCTTAACTTGCACATTTTCAATGGTAAAGAGTACTTCAGGCATTGTAATTTCAGTCTAGTAGAATAATCACTCTCATTTTTGTGTATAAATGCAAATCTTTAAGGATTGAACAAATTTAAACCCCAAAATATGCCTTTTAGTTTAATTTGAACGAAATACCACGATAAATAAAATTATAATTATGACAAAATCCATTATCAATTTGATATAAATGTTGTATCAAGGCGATAAACATTTTTATCGATTTGATACCATTATTTTATCAAAACAATAAAAATTCTTATCAACTTGATAAGTTTTATTTTGACGTTTCTAAAACGAGTTTATCAAAATGATAAAACAAATTTATCAAAATAATAAAAAAAAAATTCAAATCGATAGTAAAAATTATCGAATTTGATAAAATAAATAATTGGTTGCCAACTGATAATTTTATTTATCGAATTGATGGCAAAAGTTTATCGATTTGATAAATTCTTTTTCTGCGTGTATGCATGATTTCATGAAGAAAAATTCATAAATATTCGTAAAAATATTTTAGCCATGAATAAAAATCATAAATTCGTGCATTTTTATGCACGATTTCATGAATAAAATTCATGAAATCATGAAAGGTATCACGAAATCATGCACAAGATTACTAAAATACCCTAATTTCAAAATTGCCGAATGCTGAAATACCCATAAACCTTTGCTCCAAAATTTTTGAATTCCTCAAAACACAAACCCTCAAATTACCAAATTTCAAAATCTTCAATTTCTCGAATTTCAAATTTTACAGATTCCCGAATTTTTAAACACACAATTTTTGGAGCTTCTAAATTCCAAAATTTATATATTCTCAAATTTCAGTATTCTCAAATTTTTTAATTCCCAAATTTACAGATTCCCGAATTATAAAATTTTAATTCTTAATAACAATTTTCCCAAATTTAAAAATTCAAAAAATCACATATTCCAACAATCACTAATTCGAAAAAAAAATCAAATTTTTAAAATCCCAAATACTCTAATATTTAGATTCCCAAATTCATGAAATTTATAAAATCCTAAATTTGATTTCCATCAGTTTTAATTTTTGAGATTCCCAAATTGGGTACTAAAGCCCTATGTCAATTTTTTTGTACAACGGTAAAAAACACGATTAAAAACCATTTCTGATCACTTTTTTTCATTTTAATGCAAAAAAAAATGTGCCAAGACAACATTTTTTCGATGGATCAACTATGGTCCCCTTGGAACGAGCTGTCAAGTAGGAGCTTTTCTGTCAAGAAGGACCGCGAGGTTAATTTTTCAAAATTGATTTAAAAATCCATTTTAAACTCTTTGTGGTCGTACAAAGGGTCATTGTACTCAGAAAAATAAGCTTTATCGCTGTAGACAAAAATATCAGCAATCTAAGCTTCATTTTAGGACCCAATTTCCCAGAAATCCAAATTCCAAATTCTTAAAATCCTATATTCACTGATTCTCAATTTCTCATATTCCTGGATTCTGAAATACCCAAATTTTCAGATCTCAAAATCCAATTTATTCAAAATTATCAGACAATTTATTTCTATATTATCTGATTCTCGAATTCCCAAAATTCCATATTCAAAAATTCTCAAATTTCCAGATTCTCAAATTCCCAGATTTTCAAATTTAAAAAAAATCAAAATCCTCAAAATCCCATATTCCCAGATTAGAAACAAAACAATTCCAGATATCCAGTTTTTTTTAAATCCCATTTTCTTGAATCCCCAGATTCCAAAACTCCCAGTTTATCAAAATCCCAATTCGCTTTATTTCCAAATTTCTTTTCAAGTTACACACACATACACACTGAAAGATTTGTATTTCTGAATAACTGATGTGTTTTTTGCTATAACAAAGAAAAATAAACACGATTAAATATGGATGCTTTTTCTGAAACAAAAGGAATATCCAACGGTCCAACGGTAAAACCAACGGTCATTTCAAAAACCGATTAAACCGCAACCCTTCGTTCGGGATGGCTGCGTGCTTTTTGTTTTGTTTTGACAGGCGTCACCAACCGTGACGACTCAAAATCGGCAACATTGTTCTCGATTTTGATGCAAATGTTACCGGACGACTGGTCGACAACATTCTGAATCGAATTTCAGAACGAATCGGGAACAATGTTGTCGATTTCCCGGACAGGATTTCTATCCCTGTACGTTAAATGTACCATCACTAAAGTAGCTGATATAGTTTATAAGAAAAAAAAATCAATGTTTATGTTAAGTTAACTAAGTTTATAAGCTTTTTAACAAAATACATATAAATTTTAGGTAAAATTGTTAAAAAGTCGGAATTTTGCCTGAAATTTGTTAAAACTAGTTTTGTTTATAAAATTATTGATTTATATTGCATTTTATACTGAATTCGAAGCACGAATCACAAGTATTCACATTTTACATGAAATTTGTTCAACTGAAAATGCCTATAAATTTTGAGTTTTGTTTAACTGTGTTTCAAAAACACATATTTTTTATTATTTATAAACTTATTTAACCTTCTCCTAGTAGAAAATTGTACAAAGAATCCGAAAATGCATTCCGTTTTCCGATTAAAAATCATGATCATTGAGAAAATCATGACACTTTGAGAAGTTTAAAATAATGACTTCCATCAACATTCTCTTAACTATAGTTAACTAACTTTATAAACCTTTCAAAAATTTATGAAAAGTTCTTCTTGAGGTACATTGAACACTTCTCTACCACGGTCATTATGTTTCTGAACCATTCCTTACGTATTTTAAATGTACTCTTCATTTTGCGGAAAAATCGCAAACCTATCAAAGTCACCCCGTTTTACGGTACCCAATTTACAACATTTAATCAAAAGCATACCCGAAAAAGCTGTTTGTTCGGTAAAATTGAGAAAGAAAATAACTGTTATTCATGGAAAAAGGCTTTAGCGAAAATGATGATTAGGAGATATGAAAATTCGGGAAAATTTAAATTCAAATAAACGGCAATTGGCCTAAATGTCACTTCGGGGAAATGGCATTCGGAGAAATGGCCGATTAGGGGAAATGGCATTTGGGGATATAGCCGATTAGGGGAAATGATATTCGGGGATATGACATTCGGGGAAGTGGCTGATTAGGGGAAATGATATTCGGGGATGTGGCCAATTAGGGGAAATGATTTTCGGGGAAATGCCATTCGGGGAAATGTCATTCGGGGAAATGAGCTAGACCCGGGTATGCCCGTTGCCCAGAACCGCGCGCGCCTGACCGGGTTCGGGGAAGTGGCGTTCGGGGATATGGTCATTTGGGAAACTGATTTTCAGGGATGTGGAAAATTAGGGGAAGTGGCCATTCGGTAAAATGGTTTTTAGGGGTAGTCGCCATTCGGGGATGGACCGTTCGGGGAAATGGATTGTTCGGGGAAATGATTTTCGGGTAAATGACATTTCGGGAATGTGTCTTTTCGGAGATGTGACATTCGGGGAAATGTCTTTTCGGGAATGTGGGTTCGGGGAAATGTCATAGATTCATGGTTGTAGGGTAGAGTAGTCATCCAATGAGACACGGGAACAATGATAAAATGGCTCTCACAAGTCGTAGTTTCAACCAATCAGGCTCATAGTTGGGGGAAAGGTGTGTCTACTTGATACACGTTTGCCATAATAGTGGCTTTGGTTATGGACGCTCCCTTGCAAAGTTATTCATAAATGCTTGATTCTGGGGTGTAAAAGTAAATTATGGACAAAAATTACATTTTCGCTCATAGGCTGCCATTAACACAAAAACTATTTTTTCTTCAGATTTCTTTCGACTATTCATAGGGAATGAGTTGGGCTACAATGTCCTTTCATCAGTTTTGACTAAAATTAAGAATATACCCAGAATCCAGGGCTGTCTCATTGTTCGCCACTCTTTTCAGCCCATGGGTAACAATGAGACACTTTGATTTTTCTTCATTAAACTTTTTAAAATCTTTGGAAATCTTTCAAAACATGAATTTAAAGTGATTTTTGGCATATTTATTTAGTTTAAACTTCACTTAACCAAAAATATAAAGTTATTTGGTATGAATATATGGATTTTACAAAATTCAGATACTTTTTAGTATAACTATTGTTAATTAAAGTTTCATGTTGGCAAAATTGCTTAAAAATGTTCAAAAAGGTCACCTGCAATGATACAACACAAAAACATGATGTTTAGCTCGAAAAGTTTTGATTTTTATCAGGGCTGTGGAGTCGGAGTCGGAGCCGGAGTCGGTGGAGTCGGGTCTTTTTGGAGACCTGGAGTCGGAGTCGTCAAAACTCGAACAGCTGGAGTCGGAGTCGGAGCCGGAGCCGGCTAAATTTTAGTCGGAGACGGAGTCGGAGCCGAAAATTTCTGATAACCCGGTGTTGGAGTCGGAGTCGGAGTTATCTTAAATTTAACAAATATTATGTTTTTTTTTTTTCAGTATTTGCTATAAAACTGCTTAATTTATTAAACGTCTTATATTTTTTTGACATTTTTTAATTTTTTAGAGATCTATGATCACTAGATGATAACCTGTTAATCCACTCTTACCCAAGTATGTAGTATCATCATAACTCAAACATTAAAAACAATATTGGTTCTGTAGTCAGAAATATTTAATTGATTCTCGACTGCTTCCTTTTGCCTACATTTATAAACCCTTTCAATTCAAATTTGACCAAATTTAATCTAGTTCTTTCTGAAAAAAGTACACACACAGTCATATTTTACCCCGATAGCGAATGTCTTGTAGGTTTTATGTGAATCATTTTTCATGAAAAAAGTTACAAGGTTATGAAAAACATAAAAAATAATAAACACTATTTATGGAAATCGGAAAAAAATCACAGGCAGTATAAGTATCATCCAACAAATAATCAACGATTATAAAAATCTTTTACTTGGAACTCAACATGAACATTTGAGTAAAAAAAATAAAGTGTCGCGCTTAAATATTTGAAACTGATAAAAAATATAAAAAAACCCGATTTAATCCCACCTGGGGTGAGATAGAGCCTGTCTTACAAAAGAAAGATAACGGCAGTTGAATTTTTTCAAAGAAATAGCAAAATAAAGAATGGTCCATTCATGAATCAATTCAAAACTCAACAAGATTTTTTCATAAAACTGAAAAGCGCTGGTTTTTGCCTCATTTGCCATGGCCGGGTGTAAGCTGTGCTCAGCATTTTCGATTTTTTAAATCAGATCAAATTATTTGTGAGGCAGAGAATTTGCTCACAATTTGCGATGTTCGTAATGTTTTCTGCTTATCGCTAAATTGTTCGTATTCTCTGAGTGTTTTTTGCACTTTTCAAAATATCAAGAATTGACGAGAAAACAAAATAATTCCGTTTTGCTCCGGAGCGTTGAAGTGGTTACAAAATGACTGGCACCCGAGAATTTGCCGTGTTGTAAAAGATGTAACGGTAAAGCCGCATAAATGTTCTTGAAAGCTTTGAAACGCCTACTGGAATTCACTAAACTGACATTTAGGCGTTAGGCATAATTATGAGCTTTCAATAAGCAAGCCAGAAAATTATGTAGTATGCATTTAGGCGTTTTTTGGATTGAGAAGCATACTGCGACTGAGCGCTCGGAGAGAATTCACTATGACAAACGCACGCTGGGTTCATTGCCGACGAGCCGATACGATGAACCAAAATACTAACAAACAAATAAACTCGTAAGATCGATCAGAGAATGAGCAAGAAAAAAAGAGCAACAGAATGAGCATAGAGCTATCTACGTGCGCATGTATTGCGTGTACGTACACGAAGGATTTTTAGGTTCAAATTTGTGGTCGCCAGCAAAAACAAATGGTAAGCTAGTGTGCGTGAGATCGGGATTAGATAACTCAAACAGCTTCAGAACGGGTAGCTGCTTGCGTCGTGTTTGCGTTCACTGAAGCTTAGCATAGATAATCATGATAGGCTATGTGTGATGAACGAGCCATCGATAGGGCAACATGTACAAAAAGGGAGTAATCTAGTTGTTGCCCAAGGTGCGAATCCCCCAGAGGTCGTTTCGGACTCTTTACAGCAAAACTCGTCGTTTCCCTTAGAGTAAGCTTAAAGCTAAAAAATAGTATGTATTTAGTAAGTTTGATCAATTCATATCTGTGGTACACTTACAAATTTAGTCCAGAACTTTTGTAGGGGTTCACTGTTGGTACGATTCAAGTTGGTGCTGGTGTGAACCTGATTTTAGTTTAGTATTAGATTAAGTTTACCTTGAACTCATTCTTTGAGTACTTACAATAGTAGATGTACCAAATGAGTCAGCTATTAGCTAGTTTCGATTAAATTAATTTTGCCGCAGCCGATCAAGCTAGATATAATAAGTGTAATAAGTAAGTATAGCGTGTAAACCGAAGTGTTTTGGTTCTCACCAGAATTCAGATTAAAATGTTCTGTTCGCTTTCGATAGCCGTACAAATAAGAATAAATTTAAAAACGAGCGCTAATTTGTAAATGATGGACTAATTCTACTATGTCACGTCGAGAATGATCTGCCGTTCTCCTCGATCTTGACGTTCTTCCTTCGTTCGTCTACTTGTGCCCTATTGACACTCCCGCGGGTGAGGGGGAGATCAAATAATAGTCTAGATCGCCGAGGGGTTTGCTCGCCTGGTCATCTGCTTCAGCAACACTAGTATCAAAACTCTATACGCGCCAGCATCACGCGCCAGCATTACTCGCGTCTGCATGTGAAGCTCAACTTGACAACTTGTCGACGAGGCGTCGAAATTCGATCGTCCATGATTTTTTGCAGATTTTTCGAATGAATATTTCTCGAGAAATGATTTGAGAACGAAGCTTGATTTGGCGTCGGAGCCAAAAGCAAACACTATACCTTTCTTTAGTAAGAAAGGCAAAAATGGAAATTTTCTAAAATCTGAACGGTAAATCCGAATGAGGTCAAATTTGTTTCAGAACATCGTGTATGGTCTAGATTATGATGTGGAGAAAAAAAATTAGATAAAATGCCAAAGGAATAGTTTTGGCATTTGGTGAAAATTGGCTTTTACCTTTTTAGGGGTTTTTCCCCCTCACAGTGAATTAGTCCACAAGCTGTAAATCAAGAACCACATTACCGACATGGATGAAAATTCATTTGAAAACCGCCTGATTTGGTGAAAACACACTCCGAGTCCCCATAAAAAATGGATAAATTCAAATTTGGTATGGAACTGGTTCAGGTTCAGCACATCCCCTTTCAAATGCGCCCAAGAGAGCTTAAATCCATAATGTGGGCTCTGAGAAACCCCCTACCACAAAATTGAGCACTTTTTTACCACACACGGACGTCACGCGTGCTCTACAGTAAATTAAGCGCCAAAATTCGGATATTGGAGGTAGACCAATTCTGTCATTGTCAATCGATCGGGCGTCGAAAATCGATCGTCCATGATTTTTTGCAGATTTTTCGAATGAATATTTCTCGAGAAATGATTTGGGAACGAAGCTTGATTTGGCGTCGGAGCCAAAAGCAAACCCTATACCTTTCTTTAGTAAGAAAGGCAAAAGTTGCAACTAATTTGAATATGTTATATACAGTCGACTCTCTGGCTGTCGATCTTCTAGATAACAATATTGCTCCTGCTGTCAATATTTTTTTCAGTCCCTACAAGGAGCTTGCATTGATTTTTCGTTCTATAATTTGATAACTCCCGCTCTCGACGGTCCCTTCAATATCGACAACGAGAGAGTCCACTGTATATCGATTGTCTTAATGTTTACTATTTTTCTATTAACATCTGAGATTGTTGATTCTTAGGCAAACTGTTTTGTTATTGTTGCATATTATCGTTGAAGAAATCTTAAGATTTCAGGATAGGATAGAATTTCAATTTAAAAAAAGTATAGAAAAAAAAATGAAATTTATATTTCAAACATTATTCAAAATAATCGAAATATTATTCAACCGGTAAAAAATTTATTTAATTAAAAATATTTCAACTGTGGATTTTTGTTTTTTATCCAATTCTAAGTTTTTTTTTAATTTATTTTGATAGAGGCGCGACCATACATAAAGCTTCGTTTAAGGTGAAGATTCAAGATGTATCGTGCGCCTCCTTTTAAATGTACAGAAAATTTTAAAATTAGAAAAAAATAAAAATTCCTAGGTAAAATATTTTTTAGTTCACGGACATTTGAAAAGGACCACTTAAGCGTCCTTACCACGAAGATTTTTTTTAGATCAGAGATTTGTTATAATGATCTTCTTCAGGCATGGCTTGATGCTCATGTACGTAAATCAATGGAGATTTAAAAAATAGTTGCGTTTTAAATTGTGCTTATGTGCTTATGATAAATGCCACCCTAAAAGTGAGCAAATTGAATTGAATGTTAAATCGATCATTAGGGCCAGCTTTCTTTTAATGATCATTCAAAAAATAACAATTTAAAATTTGAGCTTTTAATAAATTTAATGAAAATTTGAGGTTAAGTAAATAAATCCAAATATACTTACCAAACTGTTCTTCTGAAAATGCCTTCAAAACTGGAGATATTTTTTGATTTCTGTTTCAATAACGTAAAAAACTTGTAAAACTAGATTTTTTTCCGTTTTTTTTAAACTTAGAGAGTTTTTAAATAATCCTATTTATCAATGTTTTCGAAATAATAGTTAACTAACTTTTGAAACATTCAAAAATATGTGGAGTCGGAGTCGGAGCCAACCATTTGTTGAAACATACACTCACAATCAGAATAACCCATAAAAGGGTACTTTTTTTTTTCATAAAATAAAAGGGTACTTTCTATCCTTTTTTCAACTTTACCCGTCGTCACCCTTTTGAAAGGGTACGAGAGCAAAACCCTTCAAAAGGGTACTTGCCCAGTACCCTTTAAAAGGATACTGTTAACAGAACAGCGCGCTCACTAGCGACATCTATAAGTCAATTTTGTTTCGTTGTAACAGTGCTGCCATCTATTGTAATATTCATAAGTTCTTTGAAAATTAGGTTTTGTTCGGATAAAAAGTTTGTTTATTTTTGTAAAATAATATTTACTGTCTCATTGTTCGCCACTCTTTTCAGCCCATGGGTAACAATGAGACACTTTGATTTTTCTTCATTAAACTTTTTAAAATCTTTGGAAATCTTTCAAAACATGAATTTAAAGTGATTTTTGGCATATTTATTTAGTTTAAACTTCACTTAACCAAAAATATAAAGTTATTTGGTATGAATATATGGATTTTACAAAATTCAGATACTTTTTAGTATAACTATTGTTAATTAAAGTTTCATGTTGGCAAAATTGCTTAAAAATGTTCAAAAAGGTCACCTGCAATGATACAACACAAAAACATGATGTTTAGCTCGAAAAGTTTTGATTTTTATCAGGGCTGTGGAGTCGGAGTCGGAGCCGGAGTCGGTGGAGTCGGGTCTTTTTGGAGACCTGGAGTCGGAGTCGTCAAAACTCGAACAGCTGGAGTCGGAGTCGGAGCCGGAGCCGGCTAAATTTTAGTCGGAGACGGAGTCGGAGCCGAAAATTTCTGATAACCCGGTGTTGGAGTCGGAGTCGGAGTTATCTTAAATTTAACAAATATTATGTTTTTTTTTTTTCAGTATTTGCTATAAAACTGCTTAATTTATTAAACGTCTTATATTTTTTTGACATTTTTTAATTTTTTAGAGATCTATGATCACTAGATGATAACCTGTTAATCCACTCTTACCCAAGTATGTAGTATCATCATAACTCAAACATTAAAAACAATATTGGTTCTGTAGTCAGAAATATTTAATTGATTCTCGACTGCTTCCTTTTGCCTACATTTATAAACCCTTTCAATTCAAATTTGACCAAATTTAATCTAGTTCTTTCTGAAAAAAGTACACACACAGTCATATTTTACACCGATAGCGAATGTCTTGGAGGTTTTATGTGAATCATTTTTCATGAAAAAAGTTACAAGGTTATGAAAAACATAAAAAATAATAAACACTATTTATGGAAATCGGAAAAAAATCACAGGCAGTATAAGTATCATCCAACAAATAATCAACGATTATAAAAATCTTTTACTTGGAACTCAACATGAACATTTGAGTAAAAAAAATAAAGTGTCGCGCTTAAAATATTTGAAACTGACAAAAAATATAAAAAAAAACCCGATTTAATCCCACCTGGGGTGAGATAGAGCCTGTCTTACAAAAGAAAGATAACGGCAGTTGAATTTTTTCAAAGAAATAGCAAAATAAAGAATGGTCCATTCATGAATCAATTCAAAACTCAACAAGATTTTTTCATAAAACTGAAAAGCGCTGGTTTTTGCCTCATTTGCCATGGCCGGGTGTAAGCTGTGCTCAGCATTTTCGATTTTTTAAATCAGATCAAATTATTTGTGAGGCAGAGAATTTGCTCACAATTTGCGATGTTCGTAATGTTTTCTGCTTATCGCTAAATTGTTCGTATTCTCTGAGTGTTTTTTGCACTTTTCAAAATATCAAGAATTGACGAGAAAACAAAATAATTCCGTTTTGCTCCGGAGCGTTGAAGTGGTTACAAAATGACTGGCACCCGAGAATTTGCCGTGTTGTAAAAGATGTAACGGTAAAGCCGCATAAATGTTCTTGAAAGCTTTGAAACGCCTACTGGAATTCACTAAACTGACATTTAGGCGTTAGGCATAATTATGAGCTTTCAATAAGCAAGCCAGAAAATTATGTAGTATGCATTTAGGCGTTTTTTGGATTGAGAAGCATACTGCGACTGAGCGCTCGGAGAGAATTCACTATGACAAACGCACGCTGGGTTCATTGCCGACGAGCCGATACGATGAACCAAAATACTAACAAACAAATAAACTCGTAAGATCGATCAGAGAATGAGCAAGAAAAAAAGAGCAACAGAATGAGCATAGAGCTATCTACGTGCGCATGTATTGCGTGTACGTACACGAAGGATTTTTAGGTTCAAATTTGTGGTCGCCAGCAAAAACAAATGGTAAGCTAGTGTGCGTGAGATCGGGATTAGATAACTCAAACAGCTTCAGAACGGGTAGCTGCTTGCGTCGTGTTTGCGTTCACTGAAGCTTAGCATAGATAATCATGATAGGCTATGTGTGATGAACGAGCCATCGATAGGGCAACATGTACAAAAAGGGAGTAATCTAGTTGTTGCCCAAGGTGCGAATCCCCCAGAGGTCGTTTCGGACTCTTTACAGCAAAACTCGTCGTTTCCCTTAGAGTAAGCTTAAAGCTAAAAAATAGTATGTATTTAGTAAGTTTGATCAATTCATATCTGTGGTACACTTACAAATTTAGTCCAGAACTTTTGTAGGGGTTCACTGTTGGTACGATTCAAGTTGGTGCTGGTGTGAACCTGATTTTAGTTTAGTATTAGATTAAGTTTACCTTGAACTCATTCTTTGAGTACTTACAATAGTAGATGTACCAAATGAGTCAGCTATTAGCTAGTTTCGATTAAATTAATTTTGCCGCAGCCGATCAAGCTAGATATAATAAGTGTAATAAGTAAGTATAGCGTGTAAACCGAAGTGTTTTGGTTCTCACCAGAATTCAGATTAAAATGTTCTGTTCGCTTTCGATAGCCGTACAAATAAGAATAAATTTAAAAACGAGCGCTAATTTGTAAATGATGGACTAATTCTACTATGTCACGTCGAGAATGATCTGCCGTTCTCCTCGATCTTGACGTTCTTCCTTCGTTCGTCTACTTGTGCCCTATTGACACTCCCGCGGGTGAGGGGGAGATCAAATAATAGTCTAGATCGCCGAGGGGTTTGCTCGCCTGGTCATCTGCTTCAGCAACACTAGTATCAAAACTCTATACGCGCCAGCATCACGCGCCAGCATTACTCGCGTCTGCATGTGAAGCTCAACTTGACAACTTGTCGACGAGGCGTCGAAATTCGATCGTCCATGATTTTTTGCAGATTTTTCGAATGAATATTTCTCGAGAAATGATTTGAGAACGAAGCTTGATTTGGCGTCGGAGCCAAAAGCAAACACTATACCTTTCTTTAGTAAGAAAGGCAAAAATGGAAATTTTCTAAAATCTGAACGGTAAATCCGAATGAGGTCAAATTTGTTTCAGAACATCGTGTATGGTCTAGATTATGATGTGGAGAAAAAAAATTAGATAAAATGCCAAAGGAATAGTTTTGGCATTTGGTGAAAATTGGCTTTTACCTTTTTAGGGGTTTTTCCCCCTCACAGTGAATTAGTCCACAAGCTGTAAATCAAGAACCACATTACCGACATGGATGAAAATTCATTTGAAAACCGCCTGATTTGGTGAAAACACACTCCGAGTCCCCATAAAAAATGGATAAATTCAAATTTGGTATGGAACTGGTTCAGGTTCAGCACATCCCCTTTCAAATGCGCCCAAGAGAGCTTAAATCCATAATGTGGGCTCTGAGAAACCCCCTACCACAAAATTGAGCACTTTTTTACCACACACGGACGTCACGCGTGCTCTACAGTAAATTAAGCGCCAAAATTCGGATATTGGAGGTAGACCAATTCTGTCATTGTCAATCGATCGGGCGTCGAAAATCGATCGTCCATGATTTTTTGCAGATTTTTCGAATGAATATTTCTCGAGAAATGATTTGGGAACGAAGCTTGATTTGGCGTCGGAGCCAAAAGCAAACCCTATACCTTTCTTTAGTAAGAAAGGCAAAAGTTGCAACTAATTTGAATATGTTATATACAGTCGACTCTCTGGCTGTCGATCTTCTAGATAACAATATTGCTCCTGCTGTCAATATTTTTTTCAGTCCCTACAAGGAGCTTGCATTGATTTTTCGTTCTATAATTTGATAACTCCCGCTCTCGACGGTCCCTTCAATATCGACAACGAGAGAGTCCACTGTATATCGATTGTCTTAATGTTTACTATTTTTCTATTAACATCTGAGATTGTTGATTCTTAGGCAAACTGTTTTGTTATTGTTGCATATTATCGTTGAAGAAATCTTAAGATTTCAGGATAGGATAGAATTTCAATTTAAAAAAAGTATAGAAAAAAAAATGAAATTTATATTTCAAACATTATTCAAAATAATCGAAATATTATTCAACCGGTAAAAAATTTATTTAATTAAAAATATTTCAACTGTGGATTTTTGTTTTTTATCCAATTCTAAGTTTTTTTTTAATTTATTTTGATAGAGGCGCGACCATACATAAAGCTTCGTTTAAGGTGAAGATTCAAGATGTATCGTGCGCCTCCTTTTAAATGTACAGAAAATTTTAAAATTAGAAAAAAATAAAAATTCCTAGGTAAAATATTTTTTAGTTCACGGACATTTGAAAAGGACCACTTAAGCGTCCTTACCACGAAGATTTTTTTTAGATCAGAGATTTGTTATAATGATCTTCTTCAGGCATGGCTTGATGCTCATGTACGTAAATCAATGGAGATTTAAAAAATAGTTGCGTTTTAAATTGTGCTTATGTGCTTATGATAAATGCCACCCTAAAAGTGAGCAAATTGAATTGAATGTTAAATCGATCATTAGGGCCAGCTTTCTTTTAATGATCATTCAAAAAATAACAATTTAAAATTTGAGCTTTTAATAAATTTAATGAAAATTTGAGGTTAAGTAAATAAATCCAAATATACTTACCAAACTGTTCTTCTGAAAATGCCTTCAAAACTGGAGATATTTTTTGATTTCTGTTTCAATAACGTAAAAAACTTGTAAAACTAGATTTTTTTCCGTTTTTTTTAAACTTAGAGAGTTTTTAAATAATCCTATTTATCAATGTTTTCGAAATAATAGTTAACTAACTTTTGAAACATTCAAAAATATGTGGAGTCGGAGTCGGAGCCAACCATTTGTTGAAACATACACTCACAATCAGAATAACCCTTAAAAGGGTACTTTTTTTTTCATAAAATAAAAGGGTACTTTCTATCCTTTTTTCAACTTTACCCGTCGTCACCCTTTTGAAAGGGTACGAGAGCAAAACCCTTCAAAAGGGTACTTGCCCAGTACCCTTTAAAAGGATACTGTTAACAGAACAGCGCGCTCACTAGCGACATCTATAAGTCAATTTTGTTTCGTTGTAACAGTGCTGCCATCTATTGTAATATTCATAAGTTCTTTGAAAATTAGGTTTTGTTCGGATAAAAAGTTTGTTTATTTTTGTAAAATAATATTTACTGTTCAACATAAAAAATAATCCTCGAACATAAACATGCTTTGGGATTCAACTATGCACTCGCGATCACAACGTCTCGCCAAGGGATGAATGTTGACCATTTCGACGGAAATTTAGCACAGGTCCGTTTTCACCGTGAAGCTTCACCGTAATCGTGCCCTATTCACGGCGCTGGTTCTAGTTGAATTCGACGGGAGCTCGAATATCAGCTGGGTGTTCTCCTCGTCGACAGTGTCCGGAGCCTGCATTCAGGATGCACTCCAGCTTCGTCATCCGGCACTCAACATCGTCGTCGGGGAACACGACATCGTGGCGGAGTGATACGCTGGGTAAAACACTTTGCTGCCACCTCGAGCTGCGGAAGAAACAGACCTAGGTGACGGAGCCTGAAAAGATTGGAACTTTTTAATCAGTGCTCTATTTACAAGTTTGCCAACCGGTCTTACCATTCACCACGTCCTGGTTGGCCTATATCCGACGGAAGTAGTCCGGAATACCCGGAACATAGTCGATACAACCAAAAATTTACGGAAGTGGAACCGATGCCTCAAGCCGAACCAAACACGCCAAAAACAAGCATGACATTTGAAGTTCTTATTTTTAAATGCAGGGCGGCGCTGGAATCGTTTGCAGCAAAGAAAGATACCCTTTTGAAAGGGTAAAGCCAGTGAGGTGAATTAAAAGGATGGTTTTCACCCTTTTAAAAGGATACAATATACCCTTTTGCAAAGGGTAAACTTCGAATACCGTTTAAAAGGATACTTTTAACCCTTTCAACCGGTAATTTTATTTTTGAGTGTAGAATAGGTATAGGTAGAATTACAACTCGTTGCTCTTCCCATATAATCGCTTGGCGACACTGCCGAACGGGGAACTAAAAAGTCTGCAAACTAAATGAGGTGCGCATTTTTTTTGACACGCTGTCATTTGCAGTGACAGATCGCGGGCGCGATTTTATTTGCATTTCTCGGGTTATTTTTCAAAAGGTCCTTAGCGCCAGTTGTTAACAAAGCGGCTTTTTAATCGGTTCGAATCGGTACGAATAATCAAAATCAAAAATGCTTTGAATTATTCATCTGCACGTCCTTTAAATGCTCTTTACTGAAAAAATAAAGGAAAGTTGATTTGTTTTAATTTCTGAAGCTTGAGTGCTTCGGAGGTTCAGAGCTAGAAGAGCTTATCGGGATTTCTCGCCGGATAAAAGCTTTACTATTTTTTTTCGTTGGGGATCTCCGCTCGATGGCTATCCCTAAACACGTGGCATTTCCCCTTTTGTCATCGATTCTTTTCGGTCGTTCCCCAGAAACGCACCACAGCTAATAATTTAACAGTTGGAGAACCTAAAAAACATTCCTGTTGCCAAGTGTCTGTACCGGCGAAAAATCGTTCCTGTAGCTGAGTTTGAGTGCTGGCGAAAGACCGATCCAAAGAACTTCGTAAGCTCTTGCAATTATGAACCACCGGAACGTACGGAACGCTAAAGTTTGCATTTGCAAGATATTCTTTTTAATAACTGTCGAAATAAAATCCAAAGTTTTTTTTTAAAAGGTCCTTTTAGCTATTGTCTTTCATATGTTTATGGGACCTTTTTTTTAAAAAAAACTCTAGAAATATAATTTACAATAAAAAAAACCATTGACATTATTTTTTGCAGGATTATTCTTGAAATTTGTAAAATAATATTCAATGCCCACCTAACTACGATCATCTTGTACCTTGGGGTAGGTTAGTTCCCCGTTTCGCCACCAATCTCAGTTAGGCAGCACTGTTTTGTCTCCCGGTTAGATTAATGAGTGGCAACTCTACCTATACCTATTCTATGGTTGAAAGCTGGAGTCGGAGTCGGAGTCGGCTAGAGTTGGTAGGCCGGAGTTGGAGTCGGAGTCGGAGTCGGAGTCGGAGTCGGTTGGAGTTGAAAGCCGGAGCCGGAGTCGGAGTCGACTGATCTCAGAAAGCCGGAGTCGGAGTCTCTTGAAATATGACCCGACTTTGCCGCCCTGATTTTTATAGAGTGTCTCATTGTTCCACACCTGTCTCATTGTTCCTGCCAAGTGCGTCTACAATGAGACAGTTGAATAACTCTGGCTGTAGACATCAGATCGATCTCATATTTTGGTCAATGCTAGAACACTTTAATAGAGAGAATGTAACAAAAAGCTCATTGAAAAATGCAGATGACAAAAATACAAATATCATTGAAAGTTGAAAACCAAAAGTGTCTCATTGATGACTACGCTACCCTACTCAGAAAAAAAGGTTTATCGTTGTAAACAATAATATCACAAATTTAGGTTTAGTTTTGGGACCCAATTGATCAAATTTTATGACACTTGTTCAATAATTAACGTATAAAAACGCTTGTGCAGCAGTTGTTCAACAACAAAAAACGATGTTTTACTTACTACTAGGCTACTAGTCTGCAGTCCTGTTAGCTGCAGCAAGTGACGTCATCATAGTCATATAAAATTACTTATGAAAACCTAACCTTTATTCAAATAACAAGTAATTAAATCATTACACAAATTGTATTTATAAGCTCAATATTTAAACTAAGAAGCAATGTTGTGGCTCTCTAGAATTTTCCAGTAAGTTTAAAAATTGAAGCGACGTTTACCATCAAATCTGTATCCGTAAGCAGCAGCATTACGAACATCTACTAATGCAGGATTTCTATTTTTAAAAAAACTACCATGTGAAAATGGTGCTCTAACATTGTTATTAGGTATACCGTTTGTTTCTCGGGGATAAAATGCTGTGAATGTGCCATTTGATAAAATTACATTTTTTATTTCGACATCTTCGGGATCGTAGGCGATACACATGAGGGTGTAAGCTAATATAGTCAATAAAACAAATGATACATTTTTTTCCTGCTGAAAGTAAACGTTTAAATAAATGGTAAAGTAACAGAAGTGACATGAGACAATAGATTTACGCTGAAATTTTAAGTTTTACTAAAAATGAACAATTGTGTGTTTTTTGCATTTTGTGCCACAAACTTACTTTTACTATTGCGAGAAGCATGCTTCTTTGATGTTTGATGTTATGATGCCTGTAAACGAATAAAAAAAAACGAAAATGAACTAATGCGTAATGACTTCTATTGAGAAATTAAAAGTGAGAGTGTGTGCAACATGGAGTTAAACTTTCTATGAAGTTGCTGTGAAGGTTACCATGACACTTTGAAAAGTTTAACTCCATGTTGCACGCACACACTCTCACTTTTAATTTCTCGATATGATGGCCTACTACCGTACCCTCCAAGCCAGTATTCCGTTTTGTGTCAAGTTAAACCCAAAGAAGATGTTGTGAAAAGTGTTAAACAAGAAGTGTAGTCAACCTTATAGCTTTAGAGGTAAACCCCACTGAGAGTTTTGGTTCGAATTAGAGGCTAAATCGACTCGAGGCTCGAGCCAAAATTTTCCCTTTTTTTATTCATAAAACTTCCCAAGTAACCATCCAGCACTAGCAAAAAGTCAGAAATCGGCAACAGATTGGCATTCCATTGCTAATTAGTCATGCAACAGCATTTACAAATGCAATTCAGCACTAATTCAACTGCACTGTCCAAAGCTGAATAAATGCTGTTTAAGTGCAACTGCTAGCAACACTGTCATACGTTTTTCCATCAAACTAGCAACATTGTTCTCATTCTGAGAGAAGAGTGAAAGAGAGAGTGCGAGAAAACAACAACCTTCTCACTTTCTCGCTTTGCACCAAAAAATAAACAATGATTGAAAGCTGTCGAAGCCAGCCGGCTCAAAACCTTTTTCATCTCGCTTTGCATCATCATCATCCTCGTAAGTATTTAACAAGTATTTATTTATATAACTTAATAAAAATTAATTCTTCACAGCTAACACGTACCAGTGCCATTCCACCTTGTTGGTTGACCGCAACAATAAACCGCATGCAGAAATGGCGTTTTTGTCCTGCTGGTGGGTCCGGATTCCCCCGCCGAACTAAGCGGGCGGCGGACATTTAATTAGATCTCTTCAAGCCAGTTCAATCAGAAAGGCTTTCAAAATTGTATGTGGTAATTAGATTATTATATTTTTTCATGAATAAAAGACATCTTTAGACCATCGTCAAAAACTGTTTTCTTAAGTGCCCTTTCCAACAGGGTGAAAGAGTAAACACAAGAAGTTGCTTGGCATTCTTTTAAGTGGCTGCATATATGTCTCTAAAAACCAGCTAGGAAAACCATCTCTTATTTAGGTGAGAAGGCACGAGCTCGGCAATCAACAGCGACGGCAACATCTAGCATCTGGCTTCACATCCCAATCTCATCAACTTCAACCAAAAAAATCGACTTCACAAACTCGGTCAGCTGAGTCGATAATGTAGTAAAAAGACAAACCAAAATAGAATAGTGAGAATGGGGAAGGCGAGAGAGAACGTAATATTTTTGTCTCTCTCATTTTTTGACATTTTCTGCAGGGGTGGACACCAACAGTAGGGGCCAGCCTTGGGGCCAGCACTAAACCGGCCGAGTAAAGTCCAAACTCGGTCATTGTCCAGCACTGAAGTACCCTGACTGAAAAGTCCGTCGGACGTCCGTCGTTTGTCGTCCGTGCAATCGTACGACGTCGCACGACAATGTCGTGCGACTTTCGCACGAATGTCATACGTTTTTGCTCCAAAATGTCGTATTTGTCGTGCGATCGATCATCGAAATTGTTCGACATTGTCGTACGACATTCGACCGACGTCGCACGGTTTTGTTATTTAGAATGTCGTGCCTTTGTCGTGTGCTGTTTTTATCGGGTTTTTAGGTTATGTTGCAGTAAAAATAAACATTTTTTTTATTTTTAATTATTATTAGATGTATTTTTTCTGTAAATTAATCTTATTCACTCGATTTCACAAACATTCATTAATTTTACTTATTGTGTGTCGCGATCTTCACGTGGTTTTTGGCGTTGTCTTCCGGTTGGCCTTTCAGCTCATCTCGTCGCTTCGGCATCTTGGCCGGACTTTGTCAGCCATCTTTTGGAGTCAACGCCAGCGTGTAGATACGGCACTGGAGCGGCGCTTCCATTCAATTCCCACAGATTGATGGCCTACGGGACAACGTTGGTTTACGCACTTCTGGTGTAGGTGTTTTTGCGATCGTTACAGCTTCCGTTCCGTGGGACAACACGGAAACGCTGGGTTGTCAGCAGGATTCGATTGGAATATTTTTGGTTACCTGAAAAAAGATTACGTCATTCGGCTAAATCATCCAAAAACATAACTAGAAATGTAAAATTTAACCTTCAATGTAAAATAAAAAAATGTAGTCAATTTAAACTTGTAAATTTGTAGAAAAAAAAATTGTTTAACACAACAACAAAAATTCAAACATTTTTAATTTCAGATAAAAAATCAACATCAACGCATGTTGATTTTTTATCAAAAATTTGTATGGAGAATTTTGTTTTCTTTTTTAATTTAAAGTGCATGTGTTTCTTGGGACTCTGAAGTCCTTGCTTTAAAAAAGCAATGAACTTAAAAGTTTTTAAACAATTTTGAAATGTTTTAATGTTAGAATCGTTAAAATTTAAAATATCTGAATATTTTTAAAATAAAAATTAAATCTTTGATATTTTGAAAATATCAAGAATTTTAAGAATAATACAATTTGAAAATATAAGAGTTCTAAATTTTACAATTTAGGAATTTTTGACTTTTACCATTTTATAATTTCATAGTTTTATAATTTTAACTTAACATGGGGCTCACGCACACTATCAAAACAAATGTTTGGCAGTGTGTGTGAACTTCGTATAAAAGGGGTGTCAAACTAAAAAGTGACCTCGTTCGTTTGACAACAGTTGGTGTCAAACCATCGGGGTTTGAGTGTATTGTTAAAAGATAACCAAGATAACCAAATAAATAAACAGAATTGAATTGAATAGAAATAATTTTATAATTTTTATATATTTTGAATTTTTATCATATTTTTGAACGAAACCATACCTTTTAATTGTATTATTTTATATTTATTAGAATCTTAGAAAATTTTAATTGTGGAATTGAAAAGATTCAGAATTGAAAAAATAGAATATTATTGTTTAGAATTTGTGATGGTTTCAGGTTTTTAATTCTCCAGTCCCCCCCTCCCCCACCCCCTTCTCCCCCGCACACTTTCATCGTCCTCATTTATTTTCCGTCGTCCTAATGGGATGCACACCCCCTCTATCGTTTCAAAAACACAACTCACCGTATAAAAACCACGCATCGCCACCTCCCAATAAACACCAATCCGCTTCCTCGATCACAGACTGGGTGCTCCCCTTCCCGTCTTCCGGCATGGCCCGCCGGAGTAACAATGTGACCCGTTCTCCTCCACCTCCACCACGAAGGCCGAAATCAGGAAATCTTGAATATAAATATTGCTGTGATAAAGTCGATCGCAAAAAAGCAACGCTACTTAACAATCAACCGGCCAAAATCCACACGAAACTTTTCAACAACGTAAACTGGTTCGATTCGGTTCAAAGTTTCTCTGATTTGATCAAGTCCAAACAAGACCAACTGAAGAGAACTGTCAAACTGCGTCGACGAAAATCGTGACGTCAAATTGAAGGAAAATCGATGGAAAAAACAATGTCGGGCATGTCGAGTGTTTGTCGTCCGTTTGTCGTCCTTTCGACCAATCGAAATCGAAACGGTAAAATCAAAACCGCGCGACAGCTCGTACGACGTGCGACATTTTTCAAACAGGGAGCTGTTAGGGCTGACCTCAAAACTTCTTAGCTTTTGCTGGTAGCTGTGAAAGCGCTTTCAGTGCTGAATAGTGACCATGTTTTAGTGCTGGATGGTTACTTGGGTTACTACAAAAACATAAGACTATCTGCAGCGCGAAGTTTTATAATTGTTTCGAATGGGGTACGGACAGGGGTTTTTTCACAAAATAGTCGCCAGGTTCGCATGGTTCTTATGCTAGATCCCTCTGGTGGTACTTTTGTGATACTTATGGTACGTTCGTTTGATGGCTAGTTCCACACTGAATGCCGCACTCAGAGCTGTCAAAGTGTTTCTTTGAAGAAACTCGCGCTAGTTCCGCACGAGTTTCGCCGCCATCTTGCAACTGAAACTCTACCCAGTGAGAAATACGGGGCCGATCAGACCTACAGGGGCCGACGCGGGTCTGATTTTGAGACACGCATCAGACCCGAATCCTTAAGGTGTTTCGCACCCGAAACGTCAACCTGTCAAGGTTGTTCGAACATCGCAAGAGGCCTACATGCGGGGCCGATGTAAGAACGACGTAAAGGTGAAAAATCGGACGCGCATCAACCTCTCTTTTTAGGTTCTTCTTCTTCTTTTTTCTGCCATTTGTCAAACTCATAATTTGTTTTGATTGAAACAATTAGTTTATTTTTCGCGTTTTTTGCTCTTTTTTCACTTTATTTGACAAAAATATATACAGCGGGACAGGTTCCGGTTGATCTGGCCTGAAAGGATTCGTGTAGCGGTCGTTCCGAGGGAACTTGCATGGCGGTGCAGGAACGTGGTCGTCCGGTGTGGCATGTTTCGGGCGGCGTCGATCCGAGAGCGCTTGCAGTGCCATGGCCGCGTGCCGGTTGCGGACGGCGTTTGGGGTTGGGTGCAGACCAGGGGACTGGGCCATTCGGCAGAATGACAGTCGGCGGAATGACGTTCGGCAGACAACCAAAAGGCAGAAAAGGTCATTCGGCAGACAAACATTCGGCAGAAAGTAGATTCGGCGGAAAAGTACGAACGGCAGAAAAATGTTCGGCAGAAAAGGTCAAATGGCAGACAGGGTCATTTGGCGGAACGTCGATTGGCGGAAAAGCACATAAGGCAGAAAGGTTCATATGGCAGAAAAGTACAGAAGGCAGACAAACAAATGGCAGAAAAGATCAATAAGCAGAATATATCATAAGGCAGAATATTATTTGGCAGACAAAGTCATTTTTGTCGGATCTCCTACGAAAGGCCGAATCTCAGAAGGCCGAATCCCGAAAGGCCGAAATTCAAAAGGCCTAATTACTCGAAAGGCAGAATTCTCATAAGGCCGAATCCCAAAAGTCCGAATGCTCGAAAGGCCGAATCTCAACCCCGCCCGAATATTTTTTGAAGTTTATGTCCCTCGACTCTGACCAAAGTCGAGGGGGGGGGGCAAAGAAATAAAAAAGTATAAAAATTGAAATTACGAGCCATAGTTTCAACATTTTAATGAAAAAAGTGTTTTAAAATGCATTATACACCTGTCCAGTTGTTTTGCAATCATTAGTTTCCAAAATATCTAAGTATTGACGAATTTTTTTTTTAATTTTTTTTTTTAGATTATTAATGCAGAAATATGCTTTTTAGATTGTTTTCAGTTCTTTAGACTTCTATTTTCATGGAAATTTTGAAGTTTTTTGGAATTTTTTTTTTTTGCCCCCTGATTTTTCAGACCGATTTTGAAGGGGGAGGGGGGGGGGGCGACATAAACTTTGAAAAATATTTGCAACGGCCTTATGTATTAAAAATTGGTTTCGAAATTAAGAAGGCATAACTTTCTAGCATTGCTGCTATAATTTTTTTTAAAATTTTCTATTTATTTGCCGCAAAAAATCAATTGCAATAGTTTGAATTCATTTAAGTACTTGGTGGCGAATGATCAAATTTCGGTTATCGTCACCATAATTCAATAAACAACAAGATTGAAACACACAAATGCTTTAATGCATTCTACTCTACTCACTTGTATGCTTGGTAACAATATGATAGGTAAAGATAAACAGATTGTACTCATTATGTACTTATTTCGCCTAAAATTACAAAAAAAAAACAAAGTATGTTAGTTTAATGTATCTTTAAACATCATAATCAATGAAAATCGTGAAAATATGAACAAAATTCTGAATTCCACAATCATTCTGCCTTTCGAGCCATTCGGCCTTTTAAGACGTTTTGCCTTCTGAGCAAAATACAAAATCCGGCCTTTTGAATTTCGGCCTTCCGAGATTCTGCCTTTTGAGTTTCGGCCTTTCGAGGCAATCCCTTTTTGTCTAACTTCCTACCAGCAACTTTATCGAGACAGGACCCAGTGAGACAACCTGGACTGAGCTTACGACTTAACCTGTAGGTCCGACGGGGGCCAACATTTAATTTCCCGTCCGACGGAAGGCGTGACCAGACAAATCTTTAAAAGGGCATAACATTTCCGATCTTTTGATACCCATACATCTAGGTTTTCTTTAAAACCCACGTTTTTAAATACCTGGGCTTTTTGCCTAGTTTGATCCACGAGAACAAAAATTACGAAAGTCCATACATTTTTGACAGGTTGCTCAAACGAAACCATAACAACGTTTTTGCCTAAGTATTTAAAAACGTGGGTTTTATAGAAAACCTAGATGTATGGGTATCAAAAGATCGAAAATTGTATGCCCTTTCCGATGCCACATAGATTGACTTGTGAATTGTGGACCGGTTCGGATGCCGGCGGATTTTCCGACGACGTAATTCCGGGTTGGTGCGAAATTCCAACGAAAAATCTATTCTAGCGATACAAAGACCCCCAAAACGGTGTTATACCCACTCCAGAATGTTTATTTAGCAATTCTATGGTAATATATTGACGTTCAGTTAAATTAAAAGTTTGCAAAATTAAGTTTAGATAAGTTTTATATATAATTTCCAGAGTTCTATAAACTTTCATACTAAGTAAGTAGTAAACTTTATATTCAATCCAAAATATTTTTTTAATCAGTCAAGGATGCCTATTTGGAGTTGGGAGACTGGAATTATGGTGATTTGTCAACAAATAACATTATTTATGTTAATTTTTCGAAAGGTGTACAAACTTTTGTTGCACCTTTTTTAATTTCTGTAATAGTATTTGTTATATAACTTTTTATTGAAATCATCTTTTCATGAGCTTTTTATAGCAAAATGTTCGGCATGAGTTTCTGAACAAAACGTAGTACTAGGTTTTTGTCAAACTTTTAATTGTTTATATGTTTCATCACAAAATGTGCATTGTGCCCAAGGGGTGTAAATACTTTTTTTACATACTGTACTTTCTTTTAATGTGTACCAACATTGACCAAAATATGACATCGGTATTATGTCTACAGCCCGAGTTATTCAACTGTCTCATTATAGACGCACTTGGCAGGAACAATGAGACACTCTACGAAAATCAATTATTTTCTAATAAAACGTCATGTTTTTGTATTGTTCCGTTGCAGGTAACTTGCCTTAATTATTTCAAAGCAATTTTACCAACTTGAAACTTTAATTAACAAAAGTTATACCAAAAAGTATCAGAATTTTGAAAAATCCATATATTTATACCAAAAAACTTTATATTTTTTTGTTAAATGGAGTTAAAACTCAATAAATATGCCAAAAATCACTTTCAATTAATATTTTGAAAGAGTTACATATAGTGCGTCCATCCCGGGAATTCCCGGGATTTTTCCAAAACCGGGAAATCCCGAATCCCGGGATTTTTATATTTTATCCCGGGAATCCCCGAAATCGGTAAAAATATCAATGGAAATTCAGATTTTGTTGTGGAAATAGATTAACAACGATTAAAAAATAAAAAATAAAATATTAAGCATATATCAGCATTGATTCTACTTATAGAGAATAATTGTTAGATCCGTAAATTGCCTAGCGCTTGAAATTTTTTCTCTTCACTTTTATATTCATTAATTTAAATTGAAAAAAGTAATTTTAAATATTTTTTTATGAAACATCTTTGGCAACCAAGACAAATGTATCGAATCAGAACAGCTGTTTTAGTTTATTTTTTTTGCATAATATTTTGATTTTTCTGATTGATTTCGGTTAAAACAGAAACAGAACAAAACAATTAGTACACCGATCTCCAAATTAATTGCTCTAAAATCTCGTGTACTTATTCAGTCTGTAGTCCAGATTTTCTCCAGTTGGCGGTAGGGACTTTAAGATAATTTGTAAAATATTTTTTTATTTTGGATTAATCAATAAATATTTTCTATTTAGAACATGAATGTCTAAACTTATCTTAAATTTTACATTTGTTGGTATGATTTTATTTGCTGTTTTTTTTTATTTGTTGTTTTAGACATTTTAAAAAAATGTTGAAGCTTTTCTGGTCATGTCTTATAAAAAAATGTATTTATAAGAGACTTATTCAATTTGAATCACACTGGATTAAAATTTTTGATACATTTAAAAAACAAAGCACAACAAAGAACAAAAACTAATCTTTCAAGCTATCTAAAAACGGTTATTCTTGTTCAGAGTAGATTTTCACCAATGAACAGTATTGAGCTTAATCCATGATTTTTAGCTTGAAAACATAAATTTTATTAATGTTTTAAAAATTCCCGGAATCCCGGGAATTCCCGGGATTTCAAAAACATTTTTCCCGTTTCCCGGGAAATTCAAAACCCGGGAAAATTGGACGCCCTAGTTACATAGATTTTGAAAAGAAGAAAAATCAAAGTGTCTCATTGTTACCCATGGGCTGAAAGGAGTGAGGAACAATGAGGCAGCCCTGGATTCTGGGTATACACGCAAAATCCTGATAACACAGATCTGTGTAAAAAAATTACACAGGTTGTTGAACATGTTCTAGCTGTCAAAACTGTGTAATTTTTCAACACAGATCTGTGTAAAAAGTTACACAGATTTTCGATCAGCTTCCCTTTTAAATCTGGGTAAAAAAGTGTTGGCATTTTTTCAGCAGTCAGAGCAACCAGCAGTTAGCAAAGATGGTGAGTAATTTTTCTAAAAAATATTACATTAATTGCTTTTATTAAACAAGTTCAACTTTCCAGATAGCGGACCTGTTGCACTGGAATCGATGCGGTGTCCAAGGAATTGTTAGTTGGTCAAGAGTCGGCGGATGATGGTAAGAAAATTATACTTTATATTCACAGTCTTACCCTAACCTAACTTTATATTTTTTCATAGCGTTGATTGAATGAATGATGTCAATGAAGCCAAATTCCTGCGTCCGAGAGCCTAGATGTGCAGGCCCTGAAGTGGAATGCTCTGCCAGGAACGTATACATCATCGCTCCAAGAAAACTAGTTCACTTTCCGGGACCAAACTAGCTCCAACATCGTCTAATATGATATCTTCCGGAAGAACATCAATAAACATCAATCTTGTTTTATTTTGATTTAATTTAAGTATTTAAGACGATTTTTTATTAATCCAGAAGTAAAAATTGTGCCTGAAATAATTTACCCAGATCTGTGTAAAATTTTACACAGGTCGCTGGTTGAAAAATTACACAGATTTGACAGACAACGGCTGTACACACTTCTGTGTACATGCCTTTTACACAGATTCTGTGTATTCCCGGTTTTGGGCGATCTGTGTCAAATTTTACACAGATCTGTGTTATGTGGATTTTGCGTGTATTCTTAATTTTGGTCAAACCAAAAGAAAGGACATTGTAGCCCAACTCATTCCCTATGAAACGTCGAAAAAAATCTGGAGAAATGTTAGTTTTGGTGTTTATGGCAGCCTATGAGCGAAAAACTATTTTTGTTCATAATTTACTTTTACACCCCAGAATCAAACATTAATGAATAACTTTTCAAGGGAGCTTCCATAACCAAAGCCACTATTATGGCAGACGTGTATCGTGTAGACACACCTTTCCCCAAAATATGAGCTTGTTTGGTTGAAATTACTACTTGTGAGAGCCATTTTATCATTGTTCCCGTGTCTCATTGATGATTACTCTACCCTAACCTACATCCCACATAGAAAAATGGGCGGAAAACGGCCAAAAAGCGGGGACGTTTTGCCTGTAAGCGGGCCCGATTTTCAGCACGCTTTTTCCCCTCGTTGTGGCCTTTTTCGTGCCAGAATGCAACATTTAGGCGGGCGTTTCGCATTTTGGCCGAGCTGTTACGCCCGTCTGTGGCACGCTTCTGGGCACATTTTGACCACGATAACGGGCAAAAAAACGATGGCGGAACGGGGCGCATTTTGGGGGTGCTTCTTCTTCTTTAGTATTTCCGGATTCAGTTTAGAGCGGTTAGGGTGATCAATACAAATTGGGTGTCAAAAAAACAAAACAGATTAAAATTTTTATTCAAAGAGTTCTTAAAATTACAATAAAAGCCACTAAACCTATTTAAAACTAGCTTATATAAATAAAAGATGAATTTATAGGTTTTAGTAAATTTAAACTGGTCCTATTGTTTTAAATAACTGAATTTGATAAAATTATTTTACTATACTAACCAAAATAGTTTCAATAACTTTAAATTAGTAGTAATTATTAAAATTTAGTTGAAGTTAGGTAAATTTTGTTAAATTAAGGTAAATTTAGATTAATTGCGTTAAATTTCAAGTTTAGTTTAATGTTAACTACAACTACAATACAGTTGAATCTAGTATATTTTATTTAAATTTAGTTTATTTAAGTAGAATTGAGTTAAATTGATGTGAATTAATTATAATATAGTTAAATTTGATTGAATTTAGTTAATTTTATTTGAATTTAGCTAAATTTCGTTACATTAAGAATAATTTAGTCAAATTTAGATAAATTTAGTTGGATTCATATAAATTAAGTTAACTCAAGCTACATAAAGTTATATCAAGTTAAATTAAGTTAAATAGAGCTAAATAAAGTTAAATGAAGTTAAATACAGTTAAATTAAGTTAAATGAAGTTAAATAAATTCAGATTTATTTAGTTAATTTAAGAAAAATTTAGTTAAAATAAGTTAAATTAAGTAAAATTTAGAAAAAAATAATTAAATTTATAAAAATTTAGTTGAATTTTGTTTAAAATTAGAAAAATGTAGTTAAATTTAGTTTAATTCAGTTAAATTTAGTTTAATTCAGATCAATTTAGTTAAATTCAGTTAATTTTAGCTAAGTTTTGTAAATTTTGGTTAAATTTTGATAATTTTAGATAAGTTCAGTTATAGTAAACTAATTTTAGTTGAATTCAGTTAAACCAAGACAAATATAGATAATTTTGTCTAAATATAGTTAGATAAGGTTAAATTTTGTAAAATTTAGTTCAATATAATTGTTTTATTCGTTAGTCAAAAGAAAACACGTTGTTTCTACTTAACTAACTGCGTTTATTCTCGACGACGTTACTGCTCCGCACTCGGAAGGAGAAAGAATCAATGAGCACGAATGAACGAGAAAAGCGCGGGCGCGCGCTGCTGAATGACGTTCAGAGGGAACGTTCACAAACTACGAATTCCGGGGCCGGCTACATATGACGTACCACAACATCCTCCCTGTTTTACAATAAAGAAAATGTTGTTTTTTCTGGATCTCTTGAACGTCGAATTTCCTCGATACTCGACATCACGTGTGAGGTTTCTTACGTGGACGCAAGTTTTCCGGATAGTATGGAGTCCGCGTGACATCTACTCTCTGGTTTCGGGTCAGGAAAGGTCTGGTTGAAGTTGGATTTCCGCTCTTCCCTGGATCTTGTAGTGACCTTCCCTGATGGACTTCAACATCTCTCTGTCCTACGATGCTCTGAACTTTCACACGGTGAATATTCATCAGCGATTGACCAGGATCTGGGGCAGTACACTTGACGGTTTTGCAGAACTTGACCAATTCCAGGACACGACATACGTTCGCCGAAAGGAGAGGACCATGATCGAAGTTTACAACTTGCATTAATAGGTTGTACTTACGACCTGCTTTCCGACATGGAACCTTCACTTGACCGATCACTGGAATGTTGTATCCACCAAATCCTCGGAGACGAAACGCTGATTGCTCCAGCTTGACTTGGTCATGTCCTGTCATCCTTTTTAACCATTTAAGTCCCACAAGGCTGATGTTGGCGCCAGTATCAAGCTCGCACGACACGAACTGCCACTTTCCAGCGACGAGACACTCCAGCTCCGCCGAAACACTTCCGCCGTTGATTGCCTTTTCGACGATCTTCCCGATTGAACGGGTATCACTGCTATCACTCTCACTTTCCTCCGTCGTTGAGCCTTCATCTTCGTCACTTTCGGTCACACGATGCTTCTTCTGCTTCTTTCTTCGCTCAGCTTTACACACTTTTTCGAAGTGGTTTTTTCCACCACACCTGTTGCACTTCTTCCCAAGTGCTGGGCATGCACCCTTGGTAAAGTCGTGCATAACGCCACAGAACTTGCACTTCTTCTTGCTCCTCTTTACGCACTTGACTTCGCCGCTCTGCTGCACTTCGGTTACTGGGTGGCGTTCGGAGATCTCCTCGGTACGGCACATGTCCAAGGCCACAGCTTCCGTCAGGTGTTGGGTAGTGATCAACTTCGATCTAAGTCGCAACCACTTTACCGACGTTGCTAGCTTGTACATGATCATGTCTTCCTCCAGAACATTAAACTTGCACAACTTGGCGAGCGACTTAAGACGGCACAGATAGTTGTCGATGCTCTCATCTGCTGCTTGTTCCAATGAAAAGAACTCGAACCAGTCCACGAACTTGTTCCGTTCACGGGTCACTTTGGCTTTGATCGCTGCCAACACTAATGCTGGATCGTCCCGCTGAGCCGCCGTCAGCTCAAAGTTGTAATACTTTTTCAACGCGTCTCTGCCCACCACCGAAAGCAAAATACTGGCTTTTTGCTTATTCTGCGCAACAGGCCAACCATCCATGCCGATCGCACTGGCATACGTTTTCCAGTTCTTTTCGAAAAAGTTAAAGTTCTCCTCCATTTCGCCCTCTAACTCCAGCGGGGGCGGAAGAGGAATGTACGCCGCTGCAGGGTTTCCGGCTTGTGAGTTCGCCGCAGGCCCACCTGCCGGCGGTTTCACCTGATGGTCCTTGAGAGAACCAATCATCTCTTGAAATCTTCCCATAAATTGGGCGAACTGATCTGCATTAGCCTGTCCCATTTTGTGGTCATGTCGAGGAATTTCAGTTGCTCACTTCTTAAATGGTAGATTATGATGTTAGGAACAATGTTTTCTTAGACAAGAAAAAATAATAAAATACTTTCTCGCACCCCCTAATCGATTTACTGAAAAAAGTCACTTTTTTGAACAAATTTTCTAAAATCGCTTGGAATCAATACAAAAACTGTTTCGATCAGGTGTGTATTATCTTCAAACGATAGGTTTTTGTCCATAGATTAAGATGCACTATCAGTATTAGACGAAAATTTAAGTTTTTGGACTCGAAATTCATCGAGGCAAGCCGTGCGTGCGTCGTGACGTTTAAAATTTTTGCTCCGCGTTTTTCGTTTTCTTAAGAGTTTTAAACATTTGAAAATTTTAGTTTACAATGGAATTTAAGTTTCAAATTTATGATTGTATGGAAAACGGTGTGTTAACTTTTCGCGATTTTTGTTCCGGTAAATCTCTTCCGGTTGAAAACTTCCGGCGGATCTCTGTCCCGGTGGATAGATGCAGAATGAGCTGGAGTTGGAAAGCGGAAGAAGCATTCGGGGAAGTGAAGTTCATAGTTGTTCCAGATGTGAAATCTTTTTCTGGACGATTCAGTCCTAAGCAAGAACGGGAGGAATCAGGTTTGGAAAAGAAGAAGAAAAGAAGGAAAATTTTGAGGTGGAATCTTCCTTCAGAAGGAAGTAGAAACGGCTGGAAACAGGAGTGGGATGAGGAAGGTTCAAAAGCAAGAAATTTAGAGTATATAATTTGAAAGCGGTTGTGAAATTGAAGATTTTTTTGGCGATATTTTGAAAGTGAAAATAGTGTTGTCACACGAAGCTTTACCGAGCACGCGTTTGTGGCAAGGGGCCGCCTCTGCTGCGTCTGGGTGATTTGTCGAGTGCTAAAAACTCAAAAGCGGCTGCCAGCAGGTGTGATGGAAACAAAATTGCGTTGAAAAGGGAAAATTGTGATGATAGTAGAAATTTTGTGAAAAATCAGAAGAAATTAGAGATGGCGGATTGACGGGAACATGAAGGAACAGAGGGTCGCAGAGTAACAAGCGAGAGAAAACTTGCAGAGCTGACGTTCGATGCCTACTACGACCATTTGGGTGAGTTCGTTCTATGTTGAACATTTTAGTGGGGAGGGGGAGAACATAAGTGCGAGAGCCAATAGATCTGAGTGAATTTGTTAAATTAAACTAATTTCATCATATTTTACAAAACCCAAAAAACCATGATATATTCCATCTATAATATTCTACTTGTCGAAGATTTTCATGTCGTTTCATTTTGATGTCAGAACTTCATAAGAAATTATGTGACTCTAAACTGACGTAGCATTTTACCCATCCATTACTTTATTTTTTTTAAATTCTGATCTTTACCATAAATTTATTTTAAAAATCAAATAAAAAACTGGTTTTATAGTATAATAACTTCGTAATTTTCCTCTAATTGGTCGCAGTGGCAATAAAGCTCAACAAAAGATAGTATAACATAATTCTGATAAAATTGCTTTATTCCCTGCTATCTAAAAAAAAATTGTTATATCATATTATTATATGGTAAAAATGTTTTGTAACAGTAAATGCGTATTAGTTACAACAAGTAAAAAGTGATTATTCTAACTTCTGTCTAAAATGCTACGTCGGTTTGAATGGTGTCTTAGTTTCATTACATGGATATATAATCTTAATTCTTGTTTACAGATTTTGGACCCATCCGGCAGTTACATTTAACGTTGTATAGAGTATCAATTGTTTCAATGAATTTCAGGTTCACTATTGGATCCAACTGGAAGATTTTCAACAATTATATACAGTTGTAATAGATGTAATGTCTCGATTTTGGCCTCAATATTTCGTTTGCTCGATTGTTTTTATAAGTTTAAATTAATCGAAAAAAAACCAGCAGTTTTTTTGTTTTGTATGGTTTTTTATTTCAAATTAAACGATTTTAAATTTCATGCAGTCAAAACTGAGACATAATATCTACAAAATAAAAATAATCCTTTACAAATGTTTTGAAGTTTTTATTAATTAAAAACTGGTCAAGATTTTGGCTTGATTGATACATTTCTCTGGTTAGTTTGCAAGGCGTCGTAACAGCCACCGCGACCTCCGACACTTATTTGTTTTGTTTTCCGGAACAAATCAATTTTTTATTGTTTTTTTTTTTGAATAAAGATTTAAAAGAAAGGCAGATGAATAATTCAAAGCATTTCGGCACACATTTTGGATAATTCGTAAATTGATCGAGAACGGCTTCGTTTAGAACTTGCGCTTAGGACCTTTTGAAAACTAACCCGAGATTTGTCAAATTGTTGAAAACTCAAACATTACAGTTTTGGATCCAACTGGTGGTTTCATTTAATAGTTATTTTCAAAATATGTTTTGTTACAGGTATAAATATTTAACATTAAATTTCAGGATCCCTGGGGAGACTATATTCATTAAATTTATAGTTTAATTTCTAGAATTGTCTCGATGTTGGCACCAATACAAAATTGGTTTAACTGTACTTGCAGATTATTTGAATAAAAAAAAGTATTTTATGGCATCCTAAATTGTCAATACTTAGTAATTTGCTATGTTAGTTTTTATCAATATTTATCAATCATTTTTTGACAGCATTTTAAACATATTGTTGCCAAAATTGGGACAATTTTCTATCAGTAAGAATTGTGACACTTGTTTTGAAGTTTTTCTTCTCCAGCGTCTTCATTTTTCTCTAATGCGGTTTTAGCTCTAGCTGTTGTTGATTATTTGATCATAGCTGCTTAATAAATTTTGGAAATTAAAGCTTCTAAACAACGTGAATTATATTACAACTTTTATTTCTTTGATCTTTCATTATTTTCCCTTACATATTTATTATATAATTTGTATTTAAAATTCAAACTCCAATGCCCGTTTTACCCCACTTCCCTTTGTCTTAGAGGGCTCATATTTGGCATGAGTTCATCTCATGTATAGACAAACAAACGCTGAAAGTTTCATCCAAATCGGAGCACCTCGATACGACCTTTAGAACAAACCGAGCAATATTTACAAAAACTGCCTCTTAAACACGCAAATAACATTCCAAAAGGGTGTAGCTCCAAAACATCACTGTTTGCACGAAATTTGATTTCAGATTCGGATTCAGCGGCCAAAATTACTATAAAAAGCATACCCTGACCTTTGAGACATATGCTTGCTACATCGTGTAATTAGTAGGCCTTGCTTCAGAATTCTGAGAAATTTTGAAAATTGGCACTTTTTTCCTCACTAAAACTCAAATATCTCGGCTCTGGAGTGTCGAAATTGCATTTTCTCAGAAGGAAAAATGTTCGCCAAGAAATTTCCTACAAGCTGCACGTATTGGTTTCACTGGGAAAAATAGGCTACCCTGAATTAAATGAACATTTCTGAAAAAAGTTTCGAAAAAATGCGATTTTTTCGACACAAATCCGCCTGGGAGAGTCCAAAAACTTACATTTTCGTCCAATATTGATAGTGCATCTTAATCTATGGACAAAAACCTATCGTTTGAAGATAATACACACCTGATCGAATCAGTTTTTGTATTGATTCCAAGCGATTTTAGAAAATTTGTTAAACAAAGTGACTTTTTTCAGTAAATCGACTAGGGGGTGCGAGAAAGTATTTTATAATTTTTTCTTGTCTAAGAAAACATTGTTCATAACATCATAATCTATCATTTAAGAAGTGAGCACCTGAAATTCCTCGACATGACCTCAAAATGGGACAGGCTAATCTGCATCCATTTTCTGCACTATTTACTTCCGGAAAACACTCAAAGCAACGCGTGAACGAAAAAAATATAGCTGCTAACAGGATCGAACACGTTTGCTTTCACTGCACAACTGCCCAAAGTCACTGCCGCAAATGATTTTTTCGTCGCTTGAGATGAGTTTTTCTTATTTCACTTCCGCGATTTTTAATGACGCCGGAACACCACGAGTGCTTCTGACACCATGTTTTATTCGTTAGTCAAAAGAAAACACGTTGTTTCTACTTAACTAACTGCGTTTATTCTCGACGACGTTACTGCTCCGCACTCGGAAGGAGAATGAATCAATGAGCACGAATGAACGAGAAAAGCGCGGGCGCGCGCTGCTGAATGACGTTCAGAGGGAACGTTCACAAACTACGAATTCCGGGGCCGGCTACATATGACGTACCGCAACAATAATTAAACATAGTTGAATTTAGTTAAATTTATTTAAATATAAATAAGGCTGGTAAAAATATTTTTAAAAGTTTTTGTCACCCCCCCCCCCCCCCTTCAAAATTGGCCCGAAAAATCAGGGGGCAAAAAAATATTTTTACAATAAACTTCAAAATTTCAATGAAAATTCAAGTGCAACCAGCTGAAATCAAATTAAAATACATTCTCCTGCGTTTAAAATCATTTTTAGCATGTTTGGGTTTATTAAAAAATCTTATGATTTTTTGAAGATTTTCGATGCAAAATCTTTTTTTTTCGATACAATTTTTGTTTTTGTCAGATCTTAGATTTTTTGAAAACTAATGATTGCAAACAACTGAATTAGTGTAAAATGCATTTTAAAACACTTTTTTCATTTAAATGTGAAGACTATGGCTTGTTATTTAAATTTTTATATTTTTATTTTTTTGCCCCCCCTTGACCTGGGACAAAAACTTTTTTAAATATTTGCATCGGCCTTCGGCAGTGCGTGGCCGAATGGTTACGCTGTCCGCTTTGTAAGCGGATGATTCTGGGTTCGATTTTAGCGAGTTGTGGCGCTATAACCACGGCAAATAGAGTCCAGGGCATTCGTGGAAATACAGTGTCCCATCCCAGAGGGTCCCGGAGTACCAAACCTTCTTAGCATGGTGCTCCCAACGAATACAACCAAAATCTCGGAGCAATCCGAAGGTCGTCAGTTCAAACACTGGGGTGGAAGGTTCCTTGGAGTAGAAAGAGGTTTGAGTGCTCTCCCCATTCAAGCCTTCGGACTCCTAGGTTCGAGCAGAAACTTGCAATAGAGACCATAAAAGACCCGGGGGTCGTTAATGTTGATGGTTTGATTTGATTTTGGCCTAAATATAGCTAAATATAGTTGATTTTAGTTAGATTTGGTTAAATTTACTAAAATTAAGTTAAATTTACTAAAATTTAGTTAAATTTATTTGGATTTAATTAAATTTAGTTGAATTTTGTTACACTTAGTCCAAATAAGTCAAATTAAGTTAGATTAGGTAAAATTTTATTAAGTTTCGTAAAATTTCGCTTTATTTAGTTCAATTTAGTTAAATTTAGTTAGATTTAGTTAAATTGAGTTATAGTTGGTTACATTTAGTTATAATTAGTTAAACTTAGTTAAATTTAGTTAGATTTATTTAAATTTAGTTAAATTTAGTTAGATTTAGTCAAAATATGTAAAAATTAGTTAGAATAATTAAAATTGAATAATCTTTGTTAAATTTATTAAAACTATGTTTAATTGAGTAAAATTTAGTTAAATTGGATTAAATTAAGATAAACTAAGTAAAAATTGGTAGAATCAAGTAGAATTATGTCAAATTTAGTTAAATTATGTTATACTTAGTAAGATTGAGTTATATTTCGCAAAACTAAAGTCAATTAAATTAAATTGAGGTAAATTTAGTTAAATTAAGTTAAATTTAGTTTAAAAATATTAAGTTTAGAAAAATTTCGTAAAATTTAGTTTAATTTGGCTTAAATTAGTTAAATTTGGTTAAATTAAATTAAATTTGGTTAAATAATGTACAATTTATTTATTTTTAGTCAAAAAAGTTGAATAAATAAAGTAGTATTAAGCTTAATTAGCTCAATTCACTTAAATTTAGGTAAATTTAGCTAAATTTACTTAAATTTTGCTAAATTTAGAAAAAAAAATAGTTAAATAGAGTTTAATTACTTTTAATCTAGTAAAATTAAAATAAATTTAGTAAAATTGAGAAGAATTTAGTTACATTAAGCAGAATTAAGTTAAATTAACTTAAATTATGTTAAATTTAGCAAAACGTTGGTAAAATTTAGTTGAATTTGGCTAATTTTAGTTAAATTTGGCTTAATTTAGTTAAGCTTGATTAATTTTTGTTTAATTCTGTTGAATTCAGTTAAGTTTAATAAATTTCATTAAACTTCGCAAATTTGATTTAAATTAGGTTAAATTTAGCAAGCAAGTTAAATTGGGGTAAATTAAGATAAACTTAGTTAAAATTGGTAGAATAAAGTGAAAAAAGTTCAATTTCGTTAAATTAAGTTTTATTTAGTAAAATTGAGTCAAATTTGGTAGAATTCAATTCAATAAAGATAAATTCAGTAAAATTTAGTAAAATTTAGTTAAATATGTTGAGTTTAGTAAAATTAGGTTTAATTTGGCTAAAATGAGTAAAATTTAGTTTAAATAAGGCCGATGCAAATATTTAAAAAAGTTTTTGTCCCTCGGCCCTGGCCGAGGTCAAGGGGGAGGAGGGGCAAACAAATAAAAAATATAAAAATTTTAATAACAAGCCATAGTCTTCACATTTAAATGAAAAAAGTGTTTTAAAATGCATTTTACACTAATTCAGTTGTTTTGCAATCATAAGTTTTCAAAAAATCTAAGATCTGACAAAAACAAAAATTGTATCGAAAAAAAAAAGATTTTGCATCGAAAATCTTCAAACCCAAACATGCTAAAAATGATTTTAAACGCAGGAGAATGTATTTTAATTTGATTTCAGCTTGTTGCACTTGAATTTTCATTGAAATTTTGAAGTTTATTGTGAAAATATTTTTTTGCCCCCTGATTTTTCGGGCCAATTTTGAAGGGGGGGGGGGGGGTTACAAAAACTTTTAAAAATATTTGTACCAGCCTAAGTTAAAATATGCTTAAAATTGTAAAATTTAGTTGAATTTTATCAAATGTGGCTGAATATAGTTTAATTTAAATAATTATGCCTAAATTTTTAAATATTAAGTTTGATTTAATTGAATGTACTAAAATTAACTTCAATTCAATTAAATTTAGTAAAATTTTACTAAATTCAGTTAAATTTAGTTAAGTTTAATCAAATGTGGCTAAACGAATCTATGACATTTCCCCGAAACCCACATTCCCGAAGAGACATTTCCCCGAATGCCACATCTCCGAAAAGACACTTTCCCGAAATGTCATTTACCCTAAAATCATTTCCCCGAACAATCCATTTCCTCGAACGGCCACATCCCCGAATGGCGACTTCCCCTAAAAACCATTTTCCCGAATGACCACTTCCCCTAATTTTCCACATCCCTGAAAATAATTTTCCCGAATGACCATATCCCCGAACGGCCATTTCCCCGAACGCCACGTCCCCGAACCTGGTCAGGCGGGTATGGCCGTTGCCCTGAACCGCGCGCGCGGTTCTGGGCAACGGCCATACCCGCCTGACCAGGTTCGGGGAAGTAGCGATCAATAAAGTATCATGTCCACAATGGAACGTTCAAAAAATTCCGAGCTTCAGGCCGTTCAAAGTTTATGTCGCCCCCCCCCCCTTCAAAATTGGTCCGAAAAATCAGGGGGCAACAAATTTTTTTTTTCAAAAAACTCCAAAATTTTAATGAAAATAGAAGTTAAATCAACTGAAAACAATCTAACATGCATTTTTCTGCATTAATAATCATATTTAGCATGTTTGGACTGGATTAAAAATATGTTGATTTTATATGAAGTTCCAATGCACAGCACCGCTATAACTTTTTTTTTCACAAAAAATAAAATTTTCGTCAATACTTAGATATTTTGGAAACTAATGATTGCTAAACAACTGGACATGTGTTTAATGCATTTTAAAACACTTTTTTCATTCAAATGTTGAAACTATGGCTCGTAAATTCAATTTTTAAACTTTTTTATTTTTTTGCCCCCCCCCTCGACTCTGGTCAGAGGCGAGGGACATAAACTTCAAAAAATATTTGCAACGGCCTCACTTGAATTTTGAATATTCAAATTGATGTAAGTGCGACAACTGGCCAAAGGGATTTAAGGTCAGAACGTGTTTGACACACGTTCAGGCCCGACTACCGTAAAAATTTGTAATTGTTACTCGGGACCTTGGCAACTAAAATCAACCAAACTTCGGGACAATGCACAGAATGGTCAACCAAACAAAACGTGTTTGGCTCTATTTTTCGTTTATTCAAGGCCAAACATTAAAACGCGTTTTTCTCGGAACGTCAAAAAGCGACAAACGACAAGACAACACAACAACGTCGATTTGATACATTGATCATTTCGCAAAAAATGCTTTTAGTTGAAAATCAAAATACAGTCCAGACTCGATTATCCGAAGGCCTTGTCAAAAGTTCACTTCGGATAATCAAATAATACAAAAAAAATAAGTCGTCTTTTTTTTTAGGCTGTCGAGCTTAAGTATAGCCCCTAAACTACTTTAAAGTGATCAAGTAATTTTAAATCTAAAATGGCGGTGATGAAATATTCAAAAAATGCATATTGTAATTCAATAATCAACTATTTAGATTTGATTGAAAGGGTTGGTCGCGGAACTCGAATTGGACGTGAAAAAATTAAAAAAAAATGTTCATAGCCATATGCCAAAATTGATTAAGACAAATCAGTTCAGTTAAACAAAATCTAGAACAAACTGAATCCTGCGCATCGAGTCAGTCGCTTCGCTTCGCTTCGCTAGGAGACGGTGATTTTAGCGGATTGCAGACTGGATTTCGTCATGTTAAGTGATGATTGTCTAAGCCCAAGTTGCCTAGGAATTGATAACTGGGAAAAGAACCAACTCCACCTGAACCAGATTCTCAACACCATGACAGCCGTCCATTGCCGGCCGCTCCCATCTCCACCGCGCACCAGGGACAAGGAAGAGGATTTGGAAGACGGGAAGTGTTGATGCTCCACTTTTTTCAGAGTATTAAGGGAAAATCTCCACGGTATCCTCAAGTAAGTTTCGCTTGGAGTTGGACGGTTTTTGGGAAGGTAAAAGGTCTAGGATACGCTCTAAGCAAGCGTTGCGACCATTGGCATGGTGTGTTTAAGGGCTTTAGTTTTATTCTCAAGGCAAGCAATCGGATGCTGCTGTCGAGACAATTCCCGTTTAGATTTAAATTTTAATCAAACAGTTCAACCCTAGACAGCCGGCTGTGGAAAGCTTGAACTGACCAAAAGAGAATTAAACGCGTCCGTTGTTAATATGTGATTTCATTCTCTCTCATTTTAAAGAAATATGTAGCGAATTTATCGAATATAGAATGCATACAAGACGCGATCTTAAATAGAACAAAATAAAACACAAAAAAACGGCCACGCATCTTCGCTCCTTCCACAGAACTAGAAATTAACTATTTTAAAGAAAAACTATGTGAATAATCTAACAGGAAATAAATAATGTTGTAAATGCGCGATTCATGTGATTATGATTCATGTTGAAGGAATCTACCGGTGTTAGAATAAGGTACACACATAAACGCACACACACAAACACACGGGCGCGCGCGCACCGTGCGTTAACACGGAACAAACTCACCGGAGTCATGCTTGATTTTTGAAATCCACAAGAGCAGCTGCAAAGATAGCTACAGATTTTTCTTCCTTTGTACAGATTTTGAAGAAATTGGTTTGGCACCATCGTTGTCGAAAAACGCGCGCGCACTCTGGTGGTTAGTAGCGGAATCTTATCCCAAACAAAGAAGCAAAGAGAATGCTGGATGACGTAGTTCGTTTCCCGACGAATGCACTGGGATTTAGGCACACAAAATTCCGTCTAAGCACTGAGTATTTCTCTAATATTCCACTATGTACATCACGTATACGGTCTGAACTTTAACAAAACCAAATAATATAACGATAGCACTTGAAAAAACACCGAAAATCGACAAAATTTCCGCGGACCGCGACGCGCTTGCAACCGACTGAAGTGGCAGTGCTGCCGACTCTCCCATTTTGACTAAACTTTGTACTCCGATATTAAAACATATCCCGTTATAAACCTAACTTTTGTGTTTTAAGCTGAATTGCTAATTCAAATATGGGTCATTCCATCTGAAGCGGAACAGCATTTGAAAATTAGCCTCTTCGATCCTGCTCAAATTTGGCAGGGCTATTGATACTATCAAAACATGCAAGAATCCCGAATTTCATCCAAATCGGACCACCCCCTCCATTTTTGTACCTCCCCAAAAAATCGACTTTTTGGCGATTTTTGACCAAACCTCCTAATTTCAAACGACGATAACTCAGGAACCACAAATCTTAGAGGGTCGGTCTTAGACTCAATTTTGAAGGAAATTGTAGAATCGTTTCCGTGATCAAAATTTTGATTAATTTATTTTGTCTACCTGTATTGCGCAATTGAAAACTTTAAACGGCCGTATCTCAAAACACCCCAACTTATTTTTTTTATTTGACCTCACCATCGTGTTCCCCGGCCAATTTTACATAAGAATCACTTATCGACAGAAATGAATATGTTTCGTTGCAGAGATATCGAATTTTAAAGTTTTGTGTTTTCGAGATTTCCTGCATCAGCTTCATTCGCCGCATCTGCTAGAAGCACACAGGCGGGCTGATCAATAACTGCTACCTGGCCATTTATTGAAATAATATTTCATCATAAATAATCTTTATCAAATTGGGCAAAAATTGACTGTATGGAACACTGTAGGAAACTGGAGTTGAATCACGAATGTTCATCTGCTCAAAAAGAATGAATGAAGTGAATTTCTGTGCTAACCCACAGGACAGAGCAATAACGACACACAGTAAAGGGCAGAATTGGATTCCGACGGAGCGAGCAGGAAAATGCTATTAATCTTGTTAGTAACACTAAACAATAAGTGCACGATACATTAATGAGTAAAAAATATGAACTAAAATTAATAAAATTTGTTGATACGTTGTACTCTAGTGAAGGACGATCACAAGGAGTAGGAAAAGGATTTCTGGAAAGTATAAAACTGAAAAATGTAAGAAAATAACAAAGTTTGATCTGCTGCAAAGCGGCTAATTCCCCAAATTTAGTTGCGATGATTTCGACACCGTCCGAACAACAGTATTTTTTTCTTATATCATTCTTGGATTCTTTTAATCAAATGGAGATGGCTCACAATATAAAAATTGATTTTATATAATCGATCTTTTAAACCATAAATCGGATTTGCAAAATTATGGTAAAGTGTCAATAATAAACTATAATAATAATAATAATAATAATAATAATAATAAAAATAATAATAATAATAATAATAAAGCAGGTTTTGGGGTTTTTTGCTGAATGGCACTATTTTGCTACCGCCCATGATAAAGGCCCTAGTCATAGCCTCGGAGGTACTCTAAAACGGTTAGCAACACGTAAAATAACCCAATAAATATTCCTTTCACAAAAATAGATTGATCAAGGTAGGGGAACAGCATCTAATTCCAGCGTTCCTCTAATGTTGCCATATCAGCGCTTTGGCATTCAATTACAGCTGATTAAAAGCGTTTTCAATTGAAATCGAGTGATAAATAGCTCAATAATAAGTGAACAAGCAAGTTTCTATCAAAAGTTTTGCAAAATTTGTTGTTTAAATAGTGAAAATGAGCAAATTGGACGAAACTAGGAGCGAGGACATAACCTGCCAAACATACTAGAAATTTCTAGGTATTAGCTATATGAAAAAATATTTGCGTAAAATTGTAAAAAATATAAATTAAATTAATCATCTCCCAGAACACCAGGTAGCAGTTATTGATCAGCCCGCCTGTGTGCTTCTAGCAGATGTGGTGAATGAAGCTGATGTAGGTTATCTCGAAAACACAACACTTCAAAATTCGATATCTCTGGAACGAAACATATTCATTTCTGTCGATAAGTGATTCTTATGTAAAATTGGCCGGGGAACACGATGGTGAGGTCAAATAAAAAAAATAATGTGGGGTGTTTTGAGATACGGCCGTTTAAAGTTTTCAATTGCGCAATACAGGTAGACAAAATAATTTAATCAAAATGTTGATCACGGAAATGGATTCTACGTCCAATTTCCTTCAAAATTGAGTCTAAGACCGACCCTCTAAGATTTGTGGTTCCTGAGTTATCGTCGTTTGAAACTAGGAGGTTTGGTCAAAAATCGCCAAAAAGTCGATTTTTTGGGGAGGTACAAAAATGGAGGGGGTGGTCCGATTTGGATGAAATTCGGGATTCTTGCATGTTTTGATAGTATCAACAGCTCTGCCAAATTTGAGCAGGATCGGAGAGGGTAATTTTCAAATTTGCACTTTTTCGTGCACAGTTGAGATGGAATGACCCATATGCTATTGGAATGTAGCAAAGATATTTGTTTATGAGGTAAAGTAAAGACTTTTGTTTTATTATTTTCGTTTCTAACATCTAGCTGACATTTAGGTTAATGAAATTATTGACGGACACAGGTTAAAAAGTGCACAAGCAAGAGTGACAATCATGTGCAAAACATTAACTCCGTTGTGCTCGTGGTTTAACAATGTGATTGGAAGACGTGTGCTTAAAATCCCAGATTTTTGTCGTAATGATCCTATGCTACGTTCTACTTCATTTCGAATGGATGCTAGAGCACGAGTTCTTTCGATTGCTGTCGAGCTAAGTTGCTTTTTCTTACTTGATGAGTCGGGTACCTTGAGAATAGCTCCTTTGTCCTGAATAGCCTTCCTTAGGGCATCTCCACCGCAGAGATCTAATTGCGTTGCAAACCTATCGGTTGGATCCCCAGTTTTAGCTTTGCTCCGTAGCTAATACACGTTTTCGCACCGCTGGGAGCTAATTTGGCTACCGAATCAAGCCCACCGCGGGGATCTAATTTATTCATTTTCAAATTCTGGCCGTTTTGTTGATCGAAATCAATAAAACTACATTCTAGCATGATAGAACATGCTTCCAATTGCATTATATGTCCTAATTGTTTACTTACATCAATAAAATATCATTTTCAAATTTTTGAAAGAGTTCATCCGATTTGCTCCCGACATGTTTGCACCCCAACTTTCGCACCGCGGGTAGCAAAGCTAAAGCTAAATTAGCCTTCGAGTTCATTCAGCGAAGAAAAAGTTCATCGGGGATCCGTCGAGTAGCCAAGATAGGTGCTCGAGAAGTTCCCGAGCTGCCGGTGGCTAATATTTTCAGCGATTTTTTGAATTATTTGTATTTGTTTTGGTTGAAGATGCATTTATTTTGAATATCAAATTTGAATGAATATTAAAGAAATCAGTAATTTAGTTCAAAACTATTTTAATCAATTGAAAAAATAATCAACCACATATATTAATATAAGCAAATCATCACCGAAAATTTAAACATGAATGTCCAAAATTTAACATTTTTAAATTATGTATAAAATTCAAATATATATCAACCGAAACAATGTAATTGGTCAAATGTGAGTTTGTAAACAAAGGGTGTATCACAGACAAACAGACGGGACACTCGAGTGCTGAACCATCGTCCTTCACAAACGGTTATTTCAAATGCAATTTTGTTTCGGCATCCACTCACGCGGCGCTGATGGCGCTGCTGTCGTGACAGCTCACCCGTCTTTTCTCAAATCCTGCGCATCGAGTCAGTCGTCGCATAAAGCCGTTGCTATTTAATCCTTACCACGTAGATACCGTTTTGGAAAATTGTCCTTTGCTGAAAATTGCCGCTACAAAAAAAAATCTTTATTTTATGGAACGTGGATGATCTCAATAACCCGCACTCTTGAAGCGTCCGCGTGTTTTATGGATGGCCTTCTACGGTTATTTGTTTTTTTTTTAATCTAAAAAAACACGTAGGAGAATTTAATATTAACGTCATACTTAAAACAAAAAATCCCTAAATAACAATATAGTTTATATCAAGGTTATCATTCGGGAAAATTGATTTTCGGTGAAGTAACCATTCGGGTATATGTAAATTCAGGTAAATGACATTCGGGGATATGGAATTTTCGGGAAAATGATTTTCGGGGATGTGGAATTTCGGGAAAATGATTTTCGGGGATGTGGAATTTTCGGGAAAATGATTTTCGGGGAAGTGGCACTTTCGGGGAAATGATTTTCGGGGATGTGGAATTTTCGGGGAAATGATTTTCGGGGATATGGGATTCGGGAAAGTGGGATTCGGGGATAAGGGATAAAACCGGCTAAACATAGTTTAATTTATACAATTTTGCCTAAATTTTTAAATATTAAGTTTGATTTTATTGAATGTACTAAAATTAACTTTAATTCAGTTAAATTTAGTAAAATTTTACTAAATTCAGTTAAATTTACTTAAGTTTTATCAAATGTGGCTGAACAAAGTTTAATTTATACAATTTCGCCTAAATTTTTAAATATTAAGTTTGATTTTATTGAATTTACTTAACATTAATTCAGTTAAATTTAGTAAAATTTTGATAAATTCAGTTAAATTTAGTTTGATTCAGTTAAATATAGTTAACTTTAGATTAATTTATTTCATTGTTGTGTATTTGTATATCTTTGAATTTGTTTTTTTTGTTTGTATTTTTGCATACATACATTTTACATTTTTTGATTTTTGTATTTTTTTGTATTTTTGTATTTTTGTATTTTTGTATTTTTGTATTTTTGTATTTTTGTATTTTTGTATTTTTGTATTTTTGTATTTTTGTATTTTTGTATTTTTGTATTTTTGTATTTTTGTATTTTTGTATTTTTGTATTTTTGTATTTTTGTATTTTTGTATTTTTGTATTTTTGTATTTTTGTATTTTTGTATTTTTGTATTTTTGTATTTTTGTATTTTTGTATTTTTGTATTTTTGTATTTTTGTATTTTTGTATTTTTGTATTTTTGTATTTTTGTATTTTTGTATTTTTGTATTTTTGTATTTTTGTATTTTTGTATTTTTGTATTTTTGTATTTTTGTATTTTTGTATTTTTGTATTTTTGTATTTTTGTATTTTTGTATTTTTGTATTTTTGTATTTTTGTATTTTTGTATTTTTGTATTTTTGTATTTTTGTATTTTTGTATTTTTGTATTTTTGTATTTTTGTATTTTTGTATTTTTGTATTTTTGTATTTTTGTATTTTTGTATTTTTGTATTTTTGTATTTTTGTATTTTTGTATTTTTGTATTTTTGTATTTTTGTATTTTTGTATTTTTGTATTTTTGTATTTTTGTATTTTTGTATTTTTGTATTTTTGTATTTTTGTATTTTTGTATTTTTGTATTTTTGTATTTTTGTATTTTTGGGGAATTAACAAATGAGAAATTTGAACAGAAAAAAAACACTACAAAAAAGGACAAAAAGGAACAACTGCGCAGCACTCTAAGCAGGTCAGTTGAGGTTCCAGGTGACGGACCACGGCCGGCTCCGGCGGCATGACGTCCCAGGGGTTGCAAGAGATGCATCCTCTGCTGCAGCGAATTGGACAGCTCGGCCGCGGTTGATACGCCGGGGAACATTGGGTTAGCAGCCGACGGCGCGGTAAATTTGTTTGCTCCGGCGGTCGTTTGGATCTGCCCCGACAAAAGGACTGGATAAATTGGCAGCATTCGGTTCGACGGCCTACTCGTACAGCATCCTGCGCTGGTCTTGCAGCAGCACGTTCTGTGTGTTGCTCTGGATGTGGAACTGCAGCTCTTGCAGGATCGGAATACGCGGCTGTTGACTTGCCAGCTGCTGTTGCAGTTGGTTTGTGTCGGCCTCGGCGTTCTTCATGCGGCGCAAGATCTCGCTTTGCTGGTTCTTGTTGAGCAGCTGGGCCAGCAGATAGTTGCTGGCATGGTTTTGGGCCACTGTGGCGACCAGGCACTTGAACGCCGTACTGGACGTTTGTTCTGCTGCTGGGGGAAGCGACTGTTGCCGAAGGGAGGAAGTTCACTCGCTTGACTGTTTGTACGAATTCGCACCACGGCAGAACCATTTGCGGAAGGGCTATCCGGATAGAGCGCCACTGTTGTCGGTGCAGCAATCGGTCCTGAAAATCGAAACAAACTCGATTAACTTCTCAGGTTATGTTCAAGTTGACCTCGTCCCGCTGGCCTAACCTCTGCTTATCATCCTCCTTTGGCAGCCATCCGCGCTGGATCCTCCTTGATGACCGTGCCCTGGAGGACGAACCATTCTTCCTCCTTGGTTTGGCCAGGGCCACGGTGGCCGTTTGGGTCTTCGGGGATGCAAGCGTTGCGGCGCTTGGAAGAGGTGGCGGAGGAGGAAGCAGCAAAGCCGCCCCGGGGGTTGTTCCACAATCTGGGGGAATAAACAAAACCTGTTGCCGGGAAATTATGCTTAAATGGCTTGAATGATTAATTAATGGAGTCCGTTTTGTGCTGTCATCGAGTGCGGATCGTTGTGCCTCGCGTGTGCGATTTTTTGTGTTTTTTTGGCTGTTTTGAGAAATATTTGTTCCATATTTTGTGTGATTCGGTCCACTTTGGTGCTGGAATTGGTTTTGCAGTCGAGTTTCCGGTGGTTTTGTGTTTGAATCCCGTTAAATTTGATTTTTCTATTAGTTTTTTTCTGTCCATATTGATGATCTGCGCGGCGTCGGTTCAATTCGGTTCGGTGTGTGTTTGTGTATTAGTGTCGTCGGAAAGAAAAAGGAATGAGCTTGGTTGCCTGTATGCGTGCGTTGTTCAGCGATGACACGAGGTTACAGCGGGTTACATATGTGCCAGCGCAGATTGCGTTGGTGTAAGTGCGGTGGACACGGTAACGGGACTCTGAACGAAAGGAAAGGGGCGAAGGAGACGCGCAGCACTCATGAGTCTGAGAGAGCAGAGCGACATCATTTTGTTCGGCAAGTTTTGTGGCAAACTCTGTGATCGTGGCGTGAGACTGGTGTCGGCGGGAGCTGCGGCAGAAACTGGTGATGAAGTTCCAATAGGAATTCAGAGTGAGAGAGTGCACGTATGAGGGTTTGCGTGTTTGCATGTGAGAGTACAATTGAGCTAGATTCAGTGTTGCCGGATTGTCCAATATTTTTTGAATCCTATTTTTTTTCCATAATTTATACGCGTTGACTTTTGCGGAACAATCGGCTATTAAATGAGGAACTACTAAACGGTTTAGTGAATTCGCTACAATGTGGATTAAAGCCGTGACCAAAGTGTGTGTGTGTGTGTGTGTGTGTGTGTGTGTGTATTTGTATTTTCTGTGTCAGTGTTTTTATTTTCAGAGTATATCAGTTCATTCGGTGCTGTTAAACGTTCCGTGTCGTGGTCGGTTCTCCCCGCTAAGTAATTCCGTAGTTATCGTTTCGTAACGCCGGTTTGTCGTTCCATGTGAATAGATCTGATCGAAAAGTTGTCCGGAAAAAAGTCCGGCTTCGATTCGAGCGCGTCAGCCTTATTGTAATCATAGGTTTTATCTCTTTTCCGTGCGTGGTTGATTCGACTTTACATTGCTTTTAAATATTTTCTCAATCTTCTCAACGGCTTAATACTATACTTTTGCCGCGAAATAATTCAAAATCGGTCGATAATTAAAAATGTTGCTCTTGTGATTAATTAGATCATCACGATTGTGTGCGCGACACGGTCGTCTCGCAGGATTTTCGTTGCCTTTTCCGTCTTTGTTGTCCCGAGTCGCAAATGATTTTTCGGGCCGAAAAGTTGTTCGGTTTCGTTTTCTTCCAGAGTATGTTTTGCCACGTTTGCCGTCGAGTTTGTCACGCGATTTTATTGATTATTGTCCGATCACATTTGTGTATTATTCTCAATCCTTTGACTTGTTTATTTTATCAATTCGCATATTTTCTTATATATTTTTATTTTTACATTTGTATATTTTTTTATTTAAATTTTAATATGTTTTCGCAAATCAAAAGTCCTTCCCACAGCACCAATGCTCGGAAGGCACGCGTTCGTTTAAAAACTTTCTAAATAATTAACAATGTATCTTTCCGAAGCCGGCTGCCTAAGATTTTTAAAAATTTCAACCGATAAACAAATTGCTTATGGTCGCATCACCTACCACAGTGAATCCTGACCTCATATCCATCTTACTAACCCCTCAAAACTCATGTGATACTTTGTCGCAGTCGATTTGGCGGTCCCATCACTCAAGTATCGGACTAACATTCCCATCCACTTCCCCGTGTCTTACCACTGGTCGTGGCCGGCGTCGGTATTGATCAGCATGATTGGGACCTTTGAAAATTGCGAAGGGGTGATGATTGGTTCCTACTTTTTATCTGTGGTCCACGGAGCAATTTTTGGGGGTCCTGGTCAATAACGAAGTAGCAGCTACGGGTAGACACCAATGCACTATGGTACATTGGGTGACCAAGTTTCAAAAAAGTGACCTTCTCCAAATATTTTTTGGTATTTTTTCTCGAAAGTAAACGTTCTAACTAAGAAAAATCCAAATTTTCAAAGCTCTAAGTTTGTTCATTACGGAGATACGCAAGCTGAAAGTCAAAAAATGGAGTAAAAAACTAGCGTTTTTCGTAAAAAAGGCTGATTGTTTAATTTTAACATAGCTCAGCCATTTTAAATGTTTTATTAGGACAAATATACATCGTTGGAAAGATAATGAGATAAGCTTTGAAACTATTAATAGATAAAATGTTGTTTCCAAACCAAAAACTGAAGTTTTCATCGAATAACTGGAGCATTTTTTTGACAAATCATATTTTTTTGTGTTTGTTAATCGAGTACTTTTTTTGCTAACCGATGCTAAACATGAAACTAAGATCACTTGAAAGATTGGATTATAATCTAACATTGCTGAAATTTCCAGCCTGCGATTTTTTGCGTTTTCGGAGATATGCCATTTTGAACAATTACGTTTTATCAAAATTTGCTGCAATCTACATATGCGTCTCAAGTTATATGGCATGGACTCACAAAAAGAAACACACAGCAGTAAATAATAAATATTTGACTTAAAATGAATTTATTACGCTTAACAAAATTTTGTTGGAGGGGAGGAGGAAAGGGGGGGGGGGGGGTGAAAGAAAAAGGAGGGAGGGGTAGTGTCCTTAAAGTGGGGATGTATTAGCTTATCCATAATTTAATAATATAAACTTGCAATACAATATATACGCAATTCTGTTGCACTTGCAAATGTATGAAAAGACTATTTATTATAAACAATCAACTAGCATAGCATAGCATAGCATTGCACTATGGGGTATTTCCATATAAGCGAGCGGCCAAAAATATTTTTTTGATTTTTTGTGACTTTTTTGTGTTGTTTGTACTTAGTATAATGAAAACAAATGAATTTTGATATTTTTCCAAAAAAAAAAGTTACATTTTCGATTTTTTCATATATTTGAGGCCACATGCATTAAAGTGGTGAATTTTAATATTCTTGCTCTGTCTATTTGATGCCCGGAATGGCGGTTTATGCTATGTTAAAGTTTCTGATTTCCGTTAAATCTCCCATCCCTTCTTCTTGAGTTAAAATCCACCTCTCTTTGAAGACCCCCCCCCCTCCCCTCCCCTCCAATGAAAATTGGATTTTTGCGGTGTTTTAGAATTTTAGACGGTTTATTTTATGGAACATTGTATGGATTCTCGTCCACGTTTTTTGTTGATCCACTTGCAAAATTCACGTTTTCCACGTTAAATTCTTCTAAATCAAAATCACTATGTAACCGATTGTCGTTAGATTACTTAAAATATGAACTTCTTCTATGGGCTTCTGTATACCTCGTTTTGAAGCTACAGAACAACATGCGTAGTTTTTCCTCTGTGGTTTTTCCCTGAGTTGATCATGTGATGGTTCTGCAATGTTGTAATTCTTACAAATATACTCGAAAGCAGTTCTCACGTTTTCAGAATAGTTCGACGAATCGTTTCTGAAAAAAACTTAGAATAGGAATTTCTAATTTTATTAAACGTACCTAAGCACCAACAAAGTCATGAATATCAAATCAATTCCAAAACATACATAGCAGGTACGTCATTTCTGCCTCCGCAGGTAAATAATGTGATTTTAACCAAGCATATACGCGAAATCATTCATTTTCTTGCATGAATCAAAATGTTCAAAATGGCATAACTTAAAAAGTGCACTTTGAAATTTGGAGACAAGTTAGGACATGGTTCAAATTTTAAGCTGCAAAATTTTCAGATCGCACAAATGCACACAAAAAAAGTACTCCATTAACAAAGTTGAAAAAAACTAAATTTTGAATAAAAATCCATCTTTTTTGATTTTTATTATTTTTTTTAGCCTGTAAAAGTGTGTTTTGTGGAATTTTATTGAAAAGTTGAATCAATTACCTTTCTGAATATACATAATGATGCAGGAAAAAATACATAAACAGCTGCACAGTACAACTATGAAAAATAATCATTTTTTTGTCAAAAAACATGTTTTTTCTTACCATTTTCGCCTTTGAAGGTCTGCAATTCAGTGAATTTTGAACCTACAACTTTCAAACTCCGAATTTTTCTTAGTTAGAATGTTTATTTTCGAAAAAAAATACCAAAAAAATAATTAGAGTATGTCGGTTTTTCGATTTATGGCCGCCTGAAACCCCATAGTGCATTGGTGTCTACCCGTAGCTGCTACTTCGTTATTGACCAGGACCCCCAAACATTGCTCCGTGGACCACAGATGAAAAGTAGGAACCAATCATCACCCCTTCGCAATTTTCAAAGGTCCCTATCATGCTGATCAATACCGACGCCGGCCACGACCAGAGGTAAGACACGGGGAAGTGGATGGGAATGTTAGTCCGATACTTGAGTGATGGGACCGCCAAATCGACTGCGTCTCCGACAAAGTATCACATGAGTTTTGAGGGGTTAGTAAGATGGGTATGAGGTCAGGATTCACTGTGGTAGGTGATGCGACCATAAGCAATTTGTTTATCGGTTGAAATTTTAAAAATCTTAGGCAGCCGGCTGCGGAAAGATAGCTATCTAGGGATTTAAATATAGTATTAATTCGACCGCGATTCTCCAGAAATTCTCCGTCGGCGTGCCTTCCGATCAACGGTGATGTAGGAAGGGCTTCATTTATTGAAATGATTATTGAAATGATATAGAAAGGGCTTAATCCAGCAATACGACTTGCTAGTCTCAAAAAAAATAGGTACGTTTTTATAGAAAACTATAAATAGAGAACAACACAAAAAAAACTCATCGGCCAACGAACGCGAGTGGAAAAAAAACAATGAAAAAAAAAGAAGGTAAAAAAAAACAGAACTGCGCGTCCCGAAAAGCACCACACTACTGATGCCATTATTTAATTATAATAGCCAATCACCCCATGCACTCGAACAGCGACACAAAAGAGACGGAAAATAACACGAAAAAACAGGACTGCGCGTCCACACAGGCACCGCACTACTGATGCCATTATTTAATTATAATAGCCAATCACCCCATGCACTCTAACAGCGACACAAAAGAGACGGAAAATAACACGAAAAAAAAAACAGGACTGCGCGTCCTGAAAAGCACCACACTACTGATGCCATTATTTAATTATAATAGCCAATCACCCCATGCACTCGAACAGCGACACAAAAGAGACGGAAAATAACACGAAAAAACAGGACTGCGCGTCCACACAGGCACCGCACTACTGATGCCATTATTTAATTATAATGGCCAATCACCCCATGCACTCGAACAGCGACACAAAAGAGACGGAAAATAACACGAAAAAACAGGACTGCGCGTCCACACAGGCACCGCACTACTGATGCCATTATTTAATTATAATAGCCAATCACCCCATGCTCTCGAACAGCGACACAAAAGAGACGGAAAATAACACGAAAAAACAGGACTGCGCGTCCACACAGGCACCACACTACTGATGCCATTATTTAATTATAATAGCCAATCACCCCATGCTCTCGAACAGCGACACAAAAGAGACGGAAAATAACACGAAAAAACAGGACTGCGCGTCCACACAGGCACCGCACTACTAATGCCATTATTTAATTATAATAGCCAATCACCCCATGCTCTCGAACAGCGACACAAAAGAGACGGAAAATAACACGAAAAAACAGGACTGCGCGTCCACACAGGCACCACACTACTGATGCCATTATTTAATTATAATAGCCAATCACCCCATGCACTCGAACAGCGACACAAAAGAGACGGAAAATAACACGAAAAAACAGGACTGCGCGTCCACACAGGCACCACACTACTGATGCCATTATTTAATTATAATAGCCAATCACCCCATGCACTCGAACAGCGACACAAAAGAGACGGAAAATAACACGAAAAAACAGGACTGCGCGTCCACACAGGCACCGCACTACTGATGCCATTATTTAATTATAATAGCCAATCACCCCATGCACTCGAACAGCGACACAAAAGAGACGGAAAATAACACGAAAAAACAGGACTGCGCGTCCACACAGGCACCGCACTACTAATGCCATTATTTAATTATAATAGCCAATCACCCCATGCACTCGAACAGCGACACAAAAGAGACGGAAAATAACACGAAAAAACAGGACTGCGCGTCCACACAGGCACCACACTACTGATGCCATTATTTAATTATAATAGCCAATCACCCCATGCTCTCGAACAGCGACACAAAAGAGACGGAAAATAACACGAAAAAACAGGACTGCGCGTCCACACAGGCACCGCACTACTAATGCCATTATTTAATTATAATAGCCAATCACCCCATGCTCTCGAACAGCGACACAAAAGAGACGGAAAATAACACGAAAAAACAGGACTGCGCGTCCACACAGGCACCGCACTACTAATGCCATTATTTAATTATAATAGCCAATCACCCCATGCACTCGAACAGCGACACAAAAGAGACGGAAAATAACACGAAAAAACAGGACTGCGCGTCCACACGTGCACCGCACTACTGATGCCATTATTTAATTATAATAGCCAATCACCCCATGCACTCGAACAGCGACACAAAAGAGACGGAAAATAACACGAAAAAACAGGACTGCGCGTCCACACAGGCACCGCACTACTGATGCCATTATTTAATTATAATAGCCAATCACCCCATGCACTCGAACAGCGACACAAAAGAGACGGAAAATAACACGAAAAAACAGGACTGCGCGTCCACACAGGCACCGCACTACTGATGCCATTATTTAATTATAATAGCCAATCACCCCATGCTCTCGAACAGCGACACAAAAGAGACGGAAAATAACACGAAAAAACAGGACTGCGCGTCCACACAGGCACCACACTACTGATGCCATCATTTAATTATAATAGCCAATCACCCCATGCTCTCGAACAGCGACACAAAAGAGACGGAAAATAACACGAAAAAACAGGACTGCGCGTCCACACAGGCACCGCACTACTAATGCCATTATTTAATTATAATAGCCAATCACCCCATGCTCTCGAACAGCGACACAAAAGAGACGGAAAATAACACGAAAAAACAGGACTGCGCGTCCACACAGGCACCACACTACTGATGCCATCATTTAATTATAATAGCCAATCACCCCATGCTCTCGAACAGCGACACAAAAGAGACGGAAAATAACACGAAAAAACAGGACTGCGCGTCCACACAGGCACCGCACTACTAATGCCATTATTTAATTATAATAGCCAATCACCCCATGCTCTCGAACAGCGACACAAAAGAGACGGAAAATAACACGAAAAAACAGGACTGCGCGTCCACACAGGCACCGCACTACTAATGCCATTATTTAATTATAATAGCCAATCACCCCATGCTCTCGAACAGCGACACAAAAGAGACGGAAAATAACACGAAAAAACAGGACTGCGCGTCCACACAGGCACCGCACTACTGATGCCATTATTTAATTATAATAGCCAATCACCCCATGCTCTCGAACAGCGACACAAAAGAGACGGAAAATAACACGAAAAAACAGGACTGCGCGTCCACACAGGCACCGCACTACTGATGCCATTATTTAATTATAATAGCCAATCACCCCATGCACTCTAACAGCGACACAAAAGAGACGGAAAATAACACGAAAAAAAACAGGACTGCGCGTCCCGAAAAGCACCACACTACTGATGCCATTATTTAATTATAATAGCCAATCACCCCATGCACTCGAACAGCGACACAAAAGAGACGGAAAATAACACGAAAAAACAGGACTGCGCGTCCACACAGGCACCGCACTACTGATCCTATTTATTATAAACAATCAACTATTGAAAAACATGAAAAGTCATAAAAATCGACGTATATCATTTCAATACCATACAATTAGCCAAATTTGTATGAAAAAACATTTAAAAAGCAAAAAAATAATTTGGCCGCCTGTTTGTATGGAGATCACCCATAGTGCAATGCTATGGTATGCTATGCTAATGGCTTGAATGATTAATTAATGAAATCACTTACCTTCAATTTCACTTTAATAATGTAAAACGAAAAAAAAATGCGCTAACCATCAAACTATTTTCCGAACCTTTGTCGAAAGCAGACCAAAATGTTTGACAGTTTGCGCGTTACGATAATTGAGGCAGTGTGCGTGCAGGCGAGCGCGAATGTATTGGTGTGAGTGAGCAACACAAAAGTTTAAATTTTTAAGGTGCGTGTCTTTGCTTAAGCGTCTTATTGGCACTGGCGATGCCCGATTCTCGCCCGCAGCCCCCCAAACGTTAGAGTGGGATTGTGGTGTTTGCCATTATCATTAGAATAGAGCTTTATGACGTTTCGCGTACACACACTAGCGCACCATTTGATTTTGCTGTCCGGACAAAATTTAACCTCAATCTTTTTCGTGTACGTACACGCAATACATGCGCACGTAGATTACTCTATTGTGAAATTTTGTGCAGTACAAGTGAACATTATTCCCAGTCAATCAATCGGAATTCTGAAACGGAATTCAGTTCGAATCGATTACGTATTCCGTGTCAAACGCAACAACCGATACGTACACGGAATAGGAGCGCTAGTTTATTGTAAACTTATGGTACGTTCGTTTAAAGAGCCGGTGCGGAACTGAGTGACGCACTCGTCGGTGCCAGTTTTGGTTCAATCGAACGTCATTTGTCAGTGTGCGTGGAACTCGCATGAAACTGAAAAATATATCGAAAAGTGTAGAGTGTAGTGTCAAAAAAATGAGTTCGCGTAAACGTGAACAGCGTTCATGCCAACGGGAACCAGGAAGAAAACTGTTCACTTTCATGGTGCAATGCACTTTAAAAGTTGAACAGTTTTCTTCCTGGTTCCCGTTGGCATGAAGGCTGTTCACGTTTACGCGAACTCATTTTTTTTTTTTGAGTGTAGAGTTTCAGTTCCAAGATGGCGGTGAAACTTGTGCGGAACTAGCGCGAGTTTCTTCAAACAAACACTTTGACAGCTCTGAGTGCGGCACTCAGTGCGAAACTAGCCCTCAAACGAACGTACCATTATAGAAACAGACCCCCAAAATTCGTGGATGACGTTTCGTTTTACGTTTTACGCTTAACAATGTCGAAAAATATTGATATTTTGACGTCGTACGGTTGCACGGACGACAAACGATGGACGGACTCAGCAAGGTGTACAAAAGTACCGCGAAAATGTGATCTTTTTGTACTTTGCTTTTTAATGTAAACAAATTGATTTTTTAATTCATTATTGTTTTGTGTATTGTTTTCCAACGTTTCCAACTAAGAAGAGATCCTGCCAAACAAGGCTTTCTGCCGAATTGTTTTCTGCTGAACGACTTATTCGGCCCAATGAGTTATTCTGCCATTTGTACCATTCCGCCTAATGACCTACTGCCAATTGATTTTCTGCCGAACAAACTTTTCTGCCAAACGTATTTTCTGCCGAATGACCTTTTCTGCCGAATGACCCATTCCGCCGATTGTTTTTCTGCCGTTCGGCTTTCCGTCGAATGTCATTCTGCCGAATAATTTTCTGCCGAATGGCCCAGTCCCCCCCCTCCCCCCCATCAGTTCGCAGGTGTTCACAAAGGAGCTCTTAGAGTCAGGACCGATAGCTGAGGATGAAATAATGGTTTCCTTCGACGTAAAAGCATTGTTTCCAAGCATACCAGTAAACAACGCAATAGGAACTCTACGGGATTGGCTGCAATCACAATACGAGGGAGAACCATGGAGACAAAAAACGATCCAGTATATAACATTTGTCAAATTATGCATGGAACAGAGCTACTTCCAGTTCAGGGATTGCATCTACCAACAGAGGATGGGAGCATCGATTGGTAACCCACTGTCACCGTTCCTGAGCGATGTTTATATGGCTGCTTTGGAACACGAACTACAGACCAAAAACCTACTACCAGAACGTTGGTGGAGATATGTGGATGACGTCTTCTGCATCATCAAATGGGATTCACTAACAACGGTACTGGACACCATTAACAGTGCACGCAGAAGGAAAGTTACCTTTCTTAGACATCCTGATCCTAAGAAAACCAGGTTGCCCATCTTCGTTTTCTTTCAAGATCTACAGGAAGCCAACAAACACCAGAAGAACAATCCCAGCCACGTCAAACCATTCATTCCAACATAAGATGGCAGCGTATCATTATTTCATACATAGGATGACAACTTTACCCCTCAGCGAAGCAGGAAAACAAAAAGAATTGGAGTACATTTTTGAAACAGCGGAAATCAACGGTTACAGCAGAACAACTATCCAAGATAAGAAGGAAAGAAAACTCCACAGAACGTCACTCACAACTCTTACGCCACTAGTACAGCCACTACGAAGAGCAGTAGTAGAATTCGACTACAGGATAACACGCCCATTACGACAAAAACTGGCTAAATTTGGCATCGATTTAGTGTTCAGCAGTAGAAACAGCCAGTTGGAATCCATCTTAGGTACAACGAAAGACCCCATACCGACTTTAGGCAAACCCGCCATCTACGAGGTATCCTGCGGCCATTGTGATACGAGCTACATCGAAGCTTGCTGTCGCCGAAAGTTTGGAAATCTTTAAGGCAGGCAACAAACGTTTACTCAACAAAGATTCAGGTAACGGCTCAACGTGGCTGTTTAAGCTGTTACCTATACAGGCACCAAAGAAGAACAAGGAGGTAGTACCTACAGTATCTTCAAATACGGATACACCAGTGATGAACCTTCAGTCGAGAACACTGATGAAGTCTGCAAGTAGTAGACGAAATACGTATCTGAGCAATTTTCTACGAAATCGGTCTTTTTTCTTCAATTTTATTTTTTGTATTCTTTAATCCGACTGTAACTTTTTTGGTGCCTTCGGTATGCCCAAAGAAGCCATCATTAGTTTGTCCATATAATTTTCCATACAAATTTGGCAGCTGTCCATACAAAAATGATATGTGAAAATTCAAAAATCTGTATCTTTTGAAGGAATTTTTTGATCGATGTTTTCGGCAAAGTTGGGTCCGTACTACACTGGAAAAAAAATGATACACGGTAAAAACATTTTGGTGATTTTTTATTTAACTTTTTGTCACTAAAACTTGATTTGCAAAAAAAAACATTGTTTTTAATTTTTTTTTATTTTTTGATATGTTTTAGAGGACATAAAATGCCATCTTTTCAGAAATTTTCAGGTTGTGCAAAAAATCTTTGACTGAGTTATGAATTTTTGAATCAATACTGATTTTTTTTTTCAAAAAATTGAAATACTGGTCGCAAAAAATTTTCAACTACATTTTTCGATGTAAAATCAAATTTGCAATCAAAAAGTTCTTTAGTGAAATTTCATAAAGTGCACCGTTTTCAAGTTAAATCAATTTTTAGGCAACTTTTTTGAAAATAGTCGCAGTTTTTCATTTTTTTAAATTAGTGCATATGTTTGCCCACTTTTGAAAGAAATATTTTTAAAGACTGAGAAAATTCTCTATATTTTGAATTTTGTTGATACGACTCTTAGTTGCTGAGATATTGCCATGCAAAGATTTTAAAATAGAAAAATTGATGTTTTCTACCCAAGTAACCGCGGGACTGTATAAGTTAGCTTTAAGTCCCCTTTATATCAACATATAAAGTATTCCAATAGAGTCTCAAAACTTTATATTCACTTTATACGCATGGAGGTAAAATTGAGTGGCGACGTGTAGAGTTGATATAAAGTTATACCGTGATAAAATGTCAAAATACTGCTTTACCGACAGTATTAAAAATAGAAACATTCAAAAAGCTTTGCGCAGCTCTCTCTTTCTGGAGAGAGTGCTTTTCACGCTGAGATTATGTTTTTGAAAGCTTATTTGTGTTTTTTTGTTGAGTTCCTCTACATTGGAGATTCTAAACGGGGTGTTGAATTGAATTTTTATGAGATGTTTCTCCTTGATGCGCTACGCCAACCGTCTCGTCCGTTCTGAAATATGTATGAACAGTTGATGTTTTTCAATACAGTCAGTCAGAACAACTTTATTTTGCTCAGGGAAAATAAAAACACCTGGCAGGTTAAATAGGAGCATTTATTCTTCACTTAGCTACAAAGGTTAATCACGATATATCGCACTTGTATATTTACTTTTTTTCATCCTTTATTCCTCATTAATAACATTTCCTGAGTGTGTAAAAGGAAACATGCACAGCGTCACCAAAAAAACCACCACAAAAATTTCAGCACTCTCTTTCGCGGCGACCTCCCTTCGGCGAGGCAAATCGGACGGGATCGGCATCACGTCTTCGATGCGGCCAGGGCTCAGAGTGCCGACTAGGCACCCGGTACTGGGGTCTTGGAGCGGTTTCCGCCGATGGCATGCAGCTTCCGCCGGTGTGCGCGCGGTGACTCTGAGCGACTTTTCAGCGACGCCCTGAGCGGCCAACGAAGCGGCGTAGAGCGAGATCTCGTCATTTCTTGCCGCCGGTGACGGACAATACAGTTTCCTTGCCGGAAAGATCCGTGACGTGGACGAAGGTTTTGTTTAAGCTGGAATAGATGTATGTCTTTCACTTCGAAAAACGATCTCGCCCTCGCGGACCTACGGTTTGAGCATACAGCAAAACCTGGACCTCCTCCTTACCGTATTTTGTTTTTGCCATCGCAGCTAGAATTAAGAATAATTTTAAACAAAACCTAGATAAATTTAATGTAATAAACTCACCTTTTTTATAGACGCGGATCGATTTTTCCAACCATAAACATAAAAATACTACGAAATACTGCCAAACTTTTATTGCCCTCACTAGAGTTGAGTTAGTGTTTTGAAACATTTAAGAAAAGTCAAAGTGTGATGTAACATTAAAGGCTTACTTTACAGTGATATATAAAGCTAACCATTAATGCTTCAAAACATTATTGTGCTAAATGCTTTGAAACTTTAATTGGCTGTTCCATATGTCATTATACAGTAGGTAATAATGTTTCAAGCTACAAATGTTTCAAAACATTTGGAAAGTCATAGCATTGAGAATGTTTAATAAGAGTGAATTTAGAGTTTTGATTAAATGCTTGTGGTTACTTGGGTACGTCTCACCCAAAAAACTCACCAATTTCTAATGTCAATATCTCAGCAACTAATGGTCCGATTTTCAATGTTAAAATATGAAACATTCGTGAAATTTTCCGATCTCTTCGAAAAAAATATTTTCATAATTTTAAAATCAGAGCTAACAAAAGGACCAAACATTCAATATTACGGCCTTTTAAAATATTAGTCTTGGTTTAAAAATTATGAAAATATTTTTTTCGGAAAGATCGGAAAATTTCACGAATGTTTCATGTATTAGCATTGAAAACTGGACCATTAGTTGCTCAGATATCGGCATTAGAAAATGGTGGGTTGTTTGTGTGAGACTTAGAAAACATCAATTTTCCTGGTTTTGAACGTTTGCATGGCAATATCTCAGCAACCAAGGGTCGTATCAACAACGTTCAAAAATGCAAAATATAGAGAATTTTCTAAGCTTTTCAAAAATATTTTTATCAAAAGTGGGCAAACATGTGCACTAATTTAAAAAAATGAAAAACTGCGACTATTTTCAAAAAAAGTTACCTAAAAATGGATTTGACTTGAAAATGGTGCACTTTATGAAAATTTCACTAAAGTACTTTTTGATTGCAAATTTGATTTCACATCGAAAAATGAAGTTGAAAAATTTTTGCGACGAATATCTCGATTTTTTGGAAAAATCATTTGATAACTCGGTCAAAGATTTTTTGCACAACCTGAATATTTCTGAAAAGTTGGCATTTTATGTCCTCTAAAACATATCAAAAAATAAAGAAAAATAAAAATAGTGTTTTTTTTGCAAATCAAGTTTTAGTGACAAAAAGTTAAATAAAAAATCACCAAAAAAATTTTTACAGTGTAGTCCGTACCCATACCTACAACTTTGCCGAAGACACCAAATCGATCAAAAAATTCCTTCAAAAGATACAGATTTTTTAATTTTCACATATCAGTTTTGTATGGACAGCTGCCAAATTTGTATGGACAAACTAATGATGCAAAATGGCTTCTTTGGGCATACCGAAGGCAACAAAAAAGTTTCAGCCGAATTAAAAAATACAAAAAAAAAAAAAATCGAATGACCGAAATCTGAGAGAACTGGTCATCTGTCAAGATATTAAAAAAATATATAGCGGAATTAAAAGGAACAACTCGTCTCTTTGTATTCATAGCAATTTACATTGTTTAGCTTGAACTCACACATAAATGAAAACAAAAGGATGTGATAAAATAATGACTTACAAAAAAATTATAAATGAATTTATTTTTGACTATTTTACATTTACAAATAACATGTTTCGCAAAAAAGCGTTGCAAAATAATCTATTAATGCTTCAATCAGACAGAATCAAGAGTAATGATCGGTATTTTTGGTATCTTGTTCACTGATTGTATCATGCTGATGCTTGTAGTGATGATGGAAATGTTCGTGCTCTACTTCCTCGCGTACGATTATGGGTCTAGGTATTTCCTTTTTGACTATTGTTTCTTCTTTAATGATGGTAGGCTTATGATGATGATGAACTGTTTTAAGTTCAGTATGCGTGTGCTTTTGTTGCTTCACCTTAACCGGAACGTGGATTACTATTTTTCTTCTCTTGCTGAAATAATTATTATATAGATAAAAAGATAAAATAAACTAAAACCTAGATAGTTTAAAATGTATATTATTTGAAACAGATGGTTGTCATCCAATCTGGGTCACGCAGAAAAATAAGGCATATGGGTCATTCCATCTGAAACGGAACAGCATTTGAAAATTACCCTCTCCGATCCTGCTCAAATTTGGCAGGGCTGTTGATACTATCAAAACATGCAAGAATCCTGAATTCCATCCAAATCGGACCACCCCCTCCATTTTTGTACCCTCCCAAAAAATCGACTTTTTGCCGATTTTGGTGCAAAACTCCTATCTTCAAACGGCGATAACTCAGGAACCACAAATCTTAGAAGGTCGGTCTTAGACTCAATTTTGAAGTAAATTGGACATAGAATCCATTTCCGTGATCAAAATGTTGATTAATTTGCTTTTTTTCTACCTGTATTGCATAATTGAAAACTTTAAACGGCCGTATCTCAAAACACCCCAACTTATTTTTATTTTATTTGACCTCACCATCGTGTTCCCCGGCCAATTTTACATAAGAATCACTTATCGACAGAAATGAATATGTTTCGTTCCAAAGATATCGAATTTTAAAGTTTTGTGTTTTCGAGAATACCTACATCAGCTTCATTCGCCGCATCTGCTAGAAGCACACCGGCGGGCTGATCAATAACTGCTACCTGGTCATTTATTGAAATAATATTTCATCACAAATAATCTTTATCAAATTGGGCAAAAATTAACTGTATAACACTGTAGGAAACTGGAGTTTAATCGCGAATGTTTATCTGCTCAAAAAAATGAATGAAGTGAATTTCTGTGCTAACCCACAGGACAGAGCACACACGACACACAGTAAAGGGCAGAATTGGATTCCGACGGAGCGCCGGAAAATGCAATTAATCTTGTTAGTAACACTGAACAATTAGTGTACGATACATTAATGAGTAAAAAATATGAATTAAATTAAATAAAATTTGTTGATACGTTGTACTCTAGTGAAGGACGATCACAGGGAGTAGGAAAAGGATTTCCGGAAAATATAAAACTTAAAAATGTAAGAAAATCACAAAGTTTGATCTGCTGCAAAGCGGCTAATTCCCCAAATTTAGTTGCGATGATTTCGACACCGTCCGAACAACAGTGTTTATTTTCTTCTGTTATTCTTGGATTCTTGGAACACAATACGGCTGCTGTACTCACGTATAAGGATTTTTTTTAATTAAATTTACCTTGACCAAAATCATCTTTCAATCAAATGGTGCTGGCTCACAAAATAAAAATTGATTTAATATGATCAATCTTTTAAACCATAAATCGGATTTGGCACATTATAATAATAATAATAATAATAATAATAATAATAATAATAATAATAATAATAATAATAATAATAATAATAATAATAATAATAATAATAATAATAATAATAATAATAATAATAATAATAATAATAATAATAATAATAATAATAATAATAATAATAATAATAATAATAATAATAAATAATAATAATAATAATAATAATAATAATAATAATAATAATAATAATAATAATAATAATAATAATAATAATAATAATAATAATAATAATAATAATAATAATAATAATAATAATAATAATAATAATAATAATAATAATAATAATAATAATAATAATAATAATAATAATAATAATAATAATAATAATAATAATAATAATAATAATAATAATAATAATAATAATAATAATAAATAATAATAATAATAATAATAATAATAATAATAATAATAATAATAATAATAATAATAATAATAAATAATAATAATAATAATAATAATAATAATAATAATAATAATAATAATAATAATAATAATAATAATAATAATAATAATAATAATAATAATAATAATAATAATAATAATAATAATAATAATAATAATAATAATAATAATAATAATAATAATAATAATAATAATAATAATAATAATAATAATAATAATAATAATAATAATAATAATAATAATAATATAATAATAATAATAATAATAATAATAATAATAATAATAATAATAATAATAATAATAATAATAATAATAATAATAATAATAATAATAATAATAATAATAATAATAATAATAATAATAATAATAATAATAATAATAATAATAATAATAATAATAATAATAATAATAATAATAATAATAATAATAATAATAATAATAATAATAATAATAATAATAATAATAATAATAATAATAATAATAATAATAATAATAATAATAATAATAATAATAATAATAATAATAATAATAATAATAATAATAATAATAATAATAATAATAATAATAATAATAATAATAATAATAATAATAATAATAATAATAATAATAATAATAATAATAATAATAATAATAATAATAATAATAATAATAATAATAATAATAATAATAATAATAATAATAATAATAATAATAATAATAATAATAATAATAATAATAATAATAATAATAATAATAATAATAATAATAATAATAATAATAATAATAATAATAATAATAATAATAATAATAATAATAATAATAATAATAATAATAATAATAATAATAATAATAATAAATAATAATAATAATAATAATAATAATAATAATAATAATAATAATAATAATAATAATAATAATAATAATAATAATAATAATAATAATAATAATAATAATAATAATAATAATAATAATAATAATAATAATAATAATAATAATAATAATAATAATAATAATAATAATAATAATAATAATAATAATAATAATAATAATAATAATAATAATAATAATAATATAATAATAATAATAATAATAATAATAATAATAATAATAATAATAATAATAATAATAATAATAATAATAATAATAATAATAATAATAATAATAATAATAATAATAATAATAATAATAATAATAATAATAATAATAATAATAATAATAATAATAATAATAATAATAATAATAATAATAATAATAATAATAATAATAATAATAATAATAATAATAATAATAATAATAATAATAATAATAATAATAATAATAATAATAATAATAATAATAATAATAATAATAATAATAATAATAATAATAATAATAATAATAATAATAATAATAATAATAATAATAATAATAATAATAATAATAATAATAATAATAATAATAATAATAATAATAATAATAATAATAATAATAATAATAATAATAATAATAATAATAATAATAATAATAATAATAATAATAATAATAATAATAATAATAATAATAATAATAATAATAATAATAATAATAATAATAATAATAATAATAATAATAATAATAATAATAATAATATAATAATAATAATAATAATAATAATAATAATAATAATAATAATAATAATAATAATAATAATAATAATAATAATAATAATAATAATAATAATAATAATAATAATAATAATAATAATAATAATAATAATAATAATAATAATAATAATAATAATAATAATAATAATAATAATAATAATAATAATAATAATAATAATAATAATAATAATAATAATAATAATAATAATAATAATAATAATAATAATAATAATAATAATAATAATAATAATAATAATAATAATAATAATAATAATAATAATAATAATAATAATAATAATAATAATAATAATAATAATAATAATAATAATAATAATAATAATAATAATAATAATAATAATAATAATAATAATAATAATAATAATAATAATAAATAATAATAATAATAATAATAATAATAATAATAATAATAATAATAATAATAATAATAATAATAATAATAATAATAATAATAATAATAATAATAATAATAATAATAATAATAATAATAATAATAATAATAATAATAATAATAATAATAATAATAATAATAATAATAATAATAATAATAATAATAATAATAATAATAATAATAATAATAATAATAATAATAATAATAATAATAATAATAATAATAATAATAATAATAATAATAATAATAATAATAATAATAATAATAATAATAATAATAATAATAATAATAATAATAATAATAATAATAATAATAATAATAATAATAATAATAATAATAATAATAATAATAATAATAATAATAATAATAATAATAATAATAATAATAATAATAATAATAATAATAATAATAATAATAATAATAATAATAATAATAATAATAATAATAATAATAATAATAATAATAATAATAATAATAATAATAATAATATAATAATAATAATAATAATAATAATAATAATAATAATAATAATAATAATAATAATAATAATAATAATAATAATAATAATAATAATAATAATAATAATAATAATAATAATAATAATAATAATAATAATAATAATAATAATAATAATAATAATAATAATAATAATAATAATAATAATAATAATAATAATAATAATAATAATAATAATAATAATAATAATAATAATAATAATAATAATAATAATAATAATAATAATAATAATAATAATAATAATAATAATAATAATAATAATATAATAATAATAATAATAATAATAATAATAATAATAATAATAATAATAATAATAATAATAATAATAATAATAATAATAATAATAATAATAATAATAATAATAATAATAATAATAATAATAATAATAATAATAATATAATAATAATAATAATAATATATAATATAATAATAATAATAATAATAATAATAATAATAATAATAATAATAATAATAATAATAATAATAATAATAATAATAATAATAATAATAATAATAATAATAATAATAATAATAATAATAATAATAATAATAATAATAATAATAATAATAATAATAATAATAATAATAATAATAATAAAAATAATAACAATAATAATAATAATAATAAAGCGGGTTTTGGGATTTTTGCTGAATGGCACTATTTTGCTACCGCCCACGATAAAGGCCCTAGTCATGGCCTCGGAAGTACTTTAAAACGATTAGCAACACGTAAAAAAACGGTGCATTCAAAATAACCCAATAAATATTCCATTCACAAAAATAGATTGATCAAGGTAGGGGAACAGCATCTATTTCCAGCGTTCCTCTAATGTTGCCATATCAGCGCTTTGGCATTCAATTACAGCTGATTAAAAGCGTTTTCAACTGAAATCGAGTGATAAATAGCTCAATAAGAAGTGAACTAGCATGTTTCTATCAATAGTTTTGCAAAATTTCATGTTTAAATAGTGAAAATGAGCAAATTGGACGAAACTAGGAGCGAGGACTTAACCTGCCAAACATACGAGAATTTCCCCTATTAGAAAAAAAATCAAATTATTCGCTCTACAGCATTGCCTTGGCGTTCTCGATTGCGAGATTTCTACTCGAAACTAGGTCTTCGAAGGCTTGATTGTTGAGGCAATTGCAAACCTCTTTTTACACCTTAGCTTCCATTCACCCCGGGATTCGAACTGACAACCTTTGGACTGTTAGTCCAACTGCCTACCAGCGACTCCACCGAGACTGAGCTAACGACCTAACCTTTTTTTTTAGGTTAGTCCGGGGCCAACATTCACTTCCCGTCCGAAGGAAGGCGTGATCAGACAAATCTCTTCTCACAATTTGCCACCGGGACCTTCTGGGATCGAACCCAGGCCGACTGGGTGAGAGACAACCACGCTTACCCCTACACAACGGTCCCGGCCCCTATTAGCCATTTAGTAAATATTTGCATAAAGTTATAAAAATATAAATTAAATTAATCATCTCCCAGAATACCAGGTAGGTAGCAGTTATTAATCTGCCCGCCTGTGTGCTTCTAGCAGATGCGGCGAATGAAGATGTAGGTAATCTCGAAAACACAAAACTTTAAAATTCGATATCTCTGGAACGAAACATATTCATTTCTGTCGATAAGTGATTCTTATGTCAAATTGGCCGGGGAACACGATGGTGAGGTAAAATAAAAAAAAATAAGTTGGGGTGTTTTGAGATATGGCCGATTAAAGTTTTCAATTGCGCAATACAGGTAAAAAAACAAATTAATCAACATTTTGATCACGGAAATGGATTCTACGTCCAATTTCCTTTAAAATTGAGTCAAAGACCGACCTTCTAAGATTTGTGGTTCCTGAGCTATCGCCGTTTGAAACTAGGAGGTTTGGTCAAAAATCGCCAAAAAGTCGATTTTTTGGGGAGGTACAAAAATGGAGGGGGTGGTCCGATTTGGATGAAATTCGGGATTCTTGCATGTTTTGATCAACAGCTCTGTCAAATTTGAGCAGGATCGGAGACGGTAATTTTTAAATTTGCACTTTTTCGTGCACAGTTGAGATGGAATGACCCTTATTTGACCTCACTTTTAATTCATATTTTTTTATTAAATTTAATTTTATTTTAATTCATATTTTTTACTCAATAATGTTCAGTGTTACTAACAAGATTAATTGCATTTTCCTGCTCGCTCCGTCGGAATCCAATTCTGCCCTTTACTGTGTGTTGTTATTGCTCTGTTCTGTGGGTTAGCACAGAAATTCACTTAATTCATTTTTTTTAGCATATAAACATTCGCGATTAAACTCCAGTTTCCTACAGTGTTATACAGTTAATTTTTGCCCAATTTGATAAAGATTATTTATGATGAAATATTATCAGGAAATACTAAACGCACCCGCACGACGTGTTTGTTTACTATAATCGCTCTTGAATGTTCACGTTTTAAAGTGTGTGAAACTAGTTTCTCGTCGGATAAATTTCGTTCATTCGCCGCCCCCGGTACTAACTATTCAGCGAAAGTGTTAGTCAACGGTTCTATCGCGTATCGAACGTCTAATTAGAATTCGAAATTTCGTATCGCGCAAGTTATTTTTTTTTCGTTTGGCCTCTCTGCTTCTTCGTGTCGACTCACCACTCCACACTGTCGACAGCGCCTCGGTGGTTGTTGATTGTAGCTGCCACAACGAAGATGACCAAAACAAATAAATGCGATGCTGATGTTTGTTTTGGTGGGTCCGGTACAAGATGCCCTCGAGTGCGTTGCGAGCTCTGCGCGATAAGCGTGCATGTAAAATGCGCTGACATCGCCTCCGCTCTCATCCAACCGCTTCGGGAAACACCTGGTTTTTGCTGGCTGTGTGCCAAATGCCGAACCCTAGATAATCGCAAGCAAACCTCAACGAGTCCAACGCTTGACCTCATCTTGCAACGGACGACTTCTTCATTGACGCTGATTGGGGCACTCATCGATTCAATGAAGCAGTACTGCAGGACGACTCCTCAGACCTGTACACGGTCCTGCTGCACTGCTCCACTCCGCCCAAACGACGTTCCGGTTCTTGAAGAATCTGCGGGTGAAATTTTCAACGAACAGCTCGACTTCGCCGCTGTGTTCCAGTCGATTCTCGGAGAAAAACGTCCCCGCACCAGCAGCGTCTCGCAAACATCACTGTCTCAACCTGACAAAATCACGAAAGTTGATGTTCCAATCTCTCAACCCCCTGAAACAACAACTACAGACCCCTATGTTTCAGGTGCGATCGCTTCAGCAGCAGCTGGACAAACCAACAGCATAAGCCGCCCTCAAGCACCTCCAGTCGCCGTGTCCTCCTCGGTCACGCTCAGTGCCGATCCATCTCCGGCACCGCCTGCCGCCGGCCCCACGCCATGGCGGAAGGCAATTATTATTGAAATTGAATGTACCTAAAATGTTTTTTCGTGGAAAGGTAGCTAAGGGGGTCCCTTTTCGATATCTGTGACCTAGAAAATATTTTACCTAGGGATTTTCGATTTTTTGTCATTTTCAGTTTTTTAACTGTATAAATGGAGGCGCACGGTACATTTGGTTACTTTGCGGTTGCACAGCACCTCCCTAATCCTTTTAATTGCAATGGATACTGATCAAAGGGGTCGTCCATGAAATATATCACAATATTTAAGGCCCCACCCACCCTTACAAACCCCCCCCTCCCCCTAGTTTATTTAACAAAGGCTCCATAAAGTATGGCACACTAAAATCAGCAAAAAATAACCCCCTCCCCCCTATGCCACACATTGTCACGCAACCCAAGTAGCATTTGGCAACATGATAAATTTGACTAAGTCCAGTTTTTGTTTTGTTTTGCTGTAGAAACATATAAATGACATTTTAGCAACAATACGTTGCAATGTTGCAAACGTTTCGAATTGAAAACAACTTTGCAACAATCCATTTCGTTTTGTAATCGAAACATATTGAAAACATATTGGTTCCATTGTTGCAACATGTGACTTAGCCCGATTTGTGTGCTAAGAATAATATTGAAATCAAAAATCCTTAGATACAGTTCAGCCCAACCATTTGCCCTTACATCATTTCATCGGTGGCTCACCCGAGCAGGGGTAAATAACACGGGAATACCAAATTTTGGTATTACTTGAGCAAATAACAGCGACCAAAATGTGCCCTTGGTTGCCCAGTAATAGATGGTAAAATACCATGAAATCATACCAAAGTCTTGTATGTGGAAGGGCACAACAATACCAAACCATGTTATTCCAAGGGTAAAATAATACCTCAAAATAGAACCATTTCAATACCAAGTTGAGGTCTTCTGGATTTTTGAACATTGCTTGAATACCAAAACTTGGTAATGCCATGGTTTAATTTTTAGGTATTCCCGCGCCCTTGGAAAATCATATTTTGGTATTCCTGTGGTCTTCCACAAACATGATTTTGGTATGTTTTCATGGTATTTTACCATCTATTACTGGGCAACCAAGATCACATTTTGGTCGCTGATATTTGCACAAGTAATACCAAAATTTGGTATTTTGATACCATTTTTAGTGCAGCAGTTGCAGTTAGTGAAAAAACGGAAATGATCCATATGCAACAGCCAAATCTACTCACCTGATGATTCCATGTTGTTCTTAGTGATATTCTTCACCACACCGAATGCATTTGTCATTGATGAACGGCCTGTGCATGAAGTTCTTGAAGATTCTGAAAAATAACAAGATTGAAAAATAAGTGTTATTAAAATAAAACTGGATTGAAATTCACCAAAATTCAATAATCTTTCGATTGACTCGTTTTTCAAAGTATTTGGTTTTTTTTCAAGTCATTTTAGCGCAAAATTTATTATCTTGTCCAAATTGGTAAAAAAATCCCATAGTTTCAGAGAAAATTGATGAAACCTTTCAATACCAAAATAATACCAAAATGTGCCATCCTGACTTAGAAAATTTTCCACAATTTCAAGTCATTTCTTTAGGGGGTATATCAAAAATGTTTAAAATCAAGTTTGAAATTTCAAGTCATTTCTTTAGGGGGTATATCAAAAATGTTTAAAATCAAGTTTGAAATTTCCGGTTTTCAATTAAAGTATTTGCTTTGAGACATCATTTTAGTGCAAAATTAATTATTTTGTCAAAATTGGTCAAAATTTTCCTATAGTTTCAGAGGAATTTGATAAAACACTGTAATACCAAAAGAATACCAAAATGTGCCATCCTGACTTAGAAAATTGTCCACAATTTCAAGTCATTTCTGTAGGGGGTATATCAAAAATGTTTAAAATCAAGTTTGAAATTTCCGGTTTTCAATGAAAGCATTCGCTTTGAGACATCATTTTAGTGCAAAATTAATTATTTTGTCAAAATTGGTCAAAATTTTCCCATAGTTTCAGAGGAATTTGATAAAACACTGTAATACCAAAATAATACCAAAATGTGCCATCCTGACTTAGGAAATTTTCCACAATTTCAAGTCATTTCTTTATGTGGTAGAGGCAAGGTGTGATGATCTAAAGGTACCAGTCCAGAATCCCGACAGGGGGGCACTTTAGTTTTTTTTGCTGAAATAGATTTTTTTTTGTTTCGCGCAAATTAAACGACAACATAATGGCAACATCATGACAACACAACAAACTACTTTACCGACATATTTCCACAAACAAATTGTTTCTGGAACTTCGTCGTAACAAAGTTGAAACAAGCGGCTAAATGTTGCCAACACAAAATTTTCGTGCGCTTTTTAGGGCACCACGAGTGTTCTAACTATGTTGTGATAGCACATTTTAAGTGTTACGAAATAGTTGCATTTAAAGATCCGCAACAAAAAATGTTACTTGGGAACCCCCCCCCCCCCTTGAAAAGTCCGGCACGTTTTGTAATTTGTTTTTTTTTTACATTTTTACTTTCTTTTAGTTCTGAGTTGAATCAATGCCTTGTATCATGTTTGATTTATGAGTTAAGCTTATCAAACATCAAATAACTTTTTTGTAAATATTTTAAGCCTGAATTTTATTTTTTTTTCTATTTCCAGTACCCTTGGTATGCAGTTAGTTGCATATACCTAGCTCGACTAATTTCAGCACAACCGATAAGCAGAAAAAACAAAATTTACGGTTGATTTGGCTGAGTGTTAGGTAGTGCGATTCTCGGCATACTGCAAAATAAGTTTATTGTGTTTTTACTGGATAAGGTACAACAAGTGCATTATTTATACACGCAGAAAAATAAGGCATATTTGAATCAACAAAACGTTTTGTTGATTTGAAAATCTTTATTTTTGTTGAATCAACGCTAAACGTCAAAGCAGCTTTTTTCGAAACAACAAAAGACTTTTGTGGAATCGAGAAAATCAAGGTTTGTTTCAACGCAAAATCGGCGTTGATTATATTCTAATCTAATCTAATCTAATCAGACCCTAGCGCAGCCAATCTTTCGAAGGGATCCTGGAGAGTGCCTTAGGTTAGATGACGCCTAGCACTCTTCTTGTCATTTATTAACATTTGTAGTGCGCCATTGCATTGAAATGCATTGAAACATCACAAGCGTTAAAGCGGCCAGGCCTACTGCGTAAAGCCGTATCGCAGAGATGACTCGTAATTGGGTTGAGTTTGAGCACAGAGTGTTCGAACAACAACACAATTCTGAATCGACAGGGGAGGAAGAAGCGTGGGGACACACCACCATACGCTCCGAGATTTGGTTGTATTCGTTGGGAGCACCATGCTAAGAAGGTTTGGTACTCCGGGACCCTCTGGGATGGGACATTGTATTTCCACGAATGCCCTGGACACTATTTGTCGTGGTTATAGCGCCACAACTCGCTCTACAAAATCGGCGTTGATTATATTCAACAAAAAATTTGTTGATTCAAACCTCCTACAGGCTGATTCTACAAAACATTTTTCTGCGTGTATAAAACATTTGAAAAATCAGCCCTAAATAAATAAAATTATTCGCTCTACAGCATTGCCTTGGCGTTCTCGATTGCGAGATTCCTACTCGAAACTAGGTGTTCGAAGGCTTGATTGTTGAGGCAATTGCAAATTTCTTTTTACACCTTAGCTTCCATCATAGAATAGGTATAGGTAGAATTACAACTCGTTGCTCTTCCCATATAATCGCTTGGCGACACTGCCGACAGTGCCATCATCAGGCCAAACGGGGAACTAAAAAGTCTGCAAACTAAATGAGGTGCGCATTTTTTTTGACACGCTGTCATTTGCAGTGACAGATCGCGGGCGCGATTTTATTTGACATTTCTCGGGTTATTTTTCAAAAGGTCCTTAGCAGGCTTGCCACAAATACAGATTTTTCAGCACAGGCCCGAAACACAAACGAATTTTTTTTACAGTTAAAATAAATTTGAGCAGTTTTTGTTAAATTGGCCAAAAAGATAAACATTGTTAGCATCTTTTGGCATGTTCAGTTTTTGGTAAGAATATTATTCTTTAAAGTTATACTCGATTGAGTGTTTGGTATGTGCCAAAAAAATCTGTATTTGTGGCAAGCCTGGTCCTTAGCGCCAGTTGTTAACAAAGCGGTTTTTTAATCGGTTCGAATCGGTACGAATAATTAAAATCAAAAATGCTTTGAATTATTCATCTGCACGTCCTTTAAATGCTCTTTACTGAAAAAATAAAGGAAAGTTGATTTGTTTTAATTTCGGAAGCTTGAGTGCTTCGGAGGTTCAGAGCTAGAAGAGCTTATCGGGATTTCTCGCCGGATAAAAGCTTTACTATTTTTTTTCGTTGGGGATCTCCGCTCGATGGCTATCCCTAAACACGTGGCATTTCCCCTTTTGTCATCGATTCTTTTCGGTCGTTCCCCAGAAACGCACCACAGCTAATAATTTAACAGTTGGAGAACCTAAAAAACATTCCTGTTGCCAAGTGTCTGTACCGGCGAAAAAATCGTTCCTGTAGCTGAGTTTGAGTGCTGGCGAAAGACCGATCCAAAGAACTTCGTAAGCTCTTGCAATTATGAACCACCAGAACGTACGGAACGCTAAAGTTTGCATTTGCATTTGCGAGATATTCGGGACCGTGGTGTAGGGGTAAGCGTGATTGCCTCTCACCCAGTCGGCCTGGGTTCGATCCCAGACGGTCCCGGTGGCATTTTTCGAGACGAGATTTGTCTGATCACGCCATCCGTCGGACGGGATGTAAATGTTGGCCCCGGACTGACCAAAAAAAAAAAAAGGTTAGGTCGTTAGCTCAGTCCAGGTGTAGGAGTCGTCTCCCTGGGTCCTGTCTCGGTGGAGTCGCTGGTAGGCAATTGGACTAACAATTCAAAGGTCGTCAGTTTGAATCCCGGGGTGGATGGAAGCTAAGGTGTGAAAAGAGGTTTGCAATTGCCTCAACAATCAAGCCTTCGGACACTTAGTTTCGAGTAGGAATCTCGCAATCGAGATCGCCAAGGTAATGCTGTAGAGCGAATAATTTGATTTTTTTCTTTTTAATAACTGTCGAAATAAAATCTAAAGTTTTTTTTAAAAGGTCCTTTCAGCTATTGTCTTTCATATGTTTATAGGACCTTTTTTTTAAAAAAAAACTCTAGAAATATAAATCACAATAAAAGAAAACCATTGACATTATTTTTTGCAGGATTATTCTTGAAATTTGTAAAATAATATTCAATGCCCACCTAACTACGATCATCTTGTACTTTGGGGTAGGTTAGTTCCCCGTTTCGCCACCAATCTCAGTTAGGCAGCACTGTTTTGTCTCCCGGTTAGATTAATGAGTGGCAACTCTACCTATACCTATTCTATGCTTCCATCCACCCCGGGATTCGAACTGACGATCTTTAAATTGTGAGTCCAACTGCCTACAAGCGACTCCACCGAGACAGGACCCAGGGAGACGACTCCTACACCTGGACTGAGCTAACGACATAACCTTTAGGTTAGTCCGGGACCAACATTTACTTCCCCGTCCGACGGAAGGCGTGATCAGACAAATCTCGTCTTGAAATATGCCACCGGGACCATCTGGGATCGAACCCAGGCCGACTGGGTTAGAGGCAACCACGCTTAGCCCTACACCACGGTTGTAAAATATTTACATAAAGTAATTCGATGTTTAATAAACGTAACTCATAAATCAAACATGATAAAAGGCATTAAGAAACAGAGTTGTTAATGATAGATATTATATACTTAAATCATTACTTACTTACTTGAATCATCAATCGTGATTTCAACAATAACAAAAATTAAAAACATATCCTATAAAAATGATAAGCTGTTAAATTGAACTCAGAATTATAAAATAAATAAAAATGTACAAAAAAAACAAGATTAGGGTACAAAACGTGTCGTACTTTTCAAGGGGGGGGGGGGGGGAAGGCGTAGTCAGCGTGACAATGTGTGGCATTGGGGGAAGGGGGTTATTTTTTGATGATTTTAGTGTGCCATACTTGATGGAAACTCGGTACTTGGAACGTTCGAACTCTCCAAGATCCTGCACGTGCTGGCCTTCTTGCCCGGGAGCTGCACAAGCTGTACGTGCATGTGGCCGCCATCCAGGAAGTTCGATGGCCCGGTCATGGAGAGCGAGAATTCACGGCGGTGGACCCCATCGCCAACACCTCTTTCAAGTACCACATCTACTACAGTGGCGGCGAAAAGGCGATGCACGGAGTCGGTTTCGTAGTGATTGGGGATCAGAAGAACCGAGTCATCAAGTGGAAGGTGGTGAATGACCGGATCTGCGTGTTGAGAATAAAGGGCAAATTCTTCAACTACAGCCTGATCAACATCTACGCGCCGACGAACGACAAGCCCGATGACGATAAAGACGCTTTCTACGAGCGTCTCGACAAGACCTATGGAGAGTGCCCAAGACACGACGTGAAGATAGTCATCGGAGACGCAAACGCGCAGGTCGGAAGGGAAGCCTTCTTCCATCCTGTCATCGGCAAGGAGAGCCTTCAACCTCGCACGAATGACAACGGCCTACGTTTGGTCAATTTCGCCGCAGCCAGAGCACCTTCTTTGCGCGCATGAACATTCGGAAGCACACCTGGCGCCACCCGAATGGCGAATCGTGCACACAAATCGATCACGTTTTGGTGGATGGTCGACACTTCTCGGACGTGATGGACGTCCGATCGTACAGAGGACCGAACATCGACTCTGATCACTTCCTGGTAGCGTGCAAGATCCGAGCTAGGCTGTCGAACGTGTTGACCCCGCGGACTGCGAGGATAGCGCGGTTAAATGTCCAGCGTCTCGCGAGCAGCGACGTTGCTGCAGAATACAGTCGGAAGCTCGACGAGCGGATCAACGAGGACGCGCCTACGGGTAACCTGGACGAGCAATGGGGAGCCCTCCAGAGCATCGTCAACACAACGGCTACCGAAGTGATCGGCACGACCAGAGGACGCAAACCCAAAGGGTGGTTCGATGCGGAGTGCCAGCGAGTGACGGACGAGAAGAACGAGGCCAGGAAACGTATGCTGGTTAAGGGTACGCGCCGAAACTGTGAGCGATACAGCGAGCTGCGAAGAGCTGAGAAACGAACCCACCGCCGAAAAGAACGGGAGTACGACGAGAGAGTACATGCCGAAGCTCAAGCACAGTACAACGCGAACGATAAGCGGAGGTTTTATGCAACTGTCAACGGTGTAAGAAAGAAAGCGACGCCTTCCCCTGTTATGTGCAACGACAGGGAAGGTAACCTGTTGACAGATAAGACGGCGGTAGCGGCCAGGTGGAAGGAGCACTTTCAACAGCTGTTGAACGGTGAGATGCGAGAGAGAGTCGTCGAGGACAGGATGAACGTTGAGGATGATGGAATAGCTGAGCAATTCTCTGAGATTTCGGTCATTCGATTTTTTTTGTATTTTTTAATCCGGCTGAAACTTTTTTGGTGCCTTCGGTATGCCCAAAGAAGCCATTTTGCATCATTAGTTCGTTCATATAATTTTCCATACAAATTTGGCAGCTGTCCATACAAAAATGATATGTGAAAATTCAAAAATCTGTATCTTTTGAAGGAATTTTTTGATCGATTTGGTGTCTTCGGCAAAGTTGTAGGTATGGATATGGACTACACTGAAAAAAAAATGATACACGGTAAAATTTTTTTTGGTGATTTTTAATTTAACTTTTTGTCACTAAAACTTGATTTGCAAAAAAACACTATTTTTTATTTTTTATTTTTTAATATTAGTGCCCATGTTTGCCCACCTTTGAAAAAACTATTTTTTAAAAGCTGAGAAAATTCTCTATATTTTGCTTTATTGAACTTTGTTGATACGACCTTTAGTTGCTGAGATATTGCCATGCAAAGGTTAAAAAACAGGAAAATTGATGTTTTCTAAGTTTCACCCAAACAACCCACCATTTTCTAATGTCGATATCTCAGCAATTAATGGTCCGATTTACAATGTGAAAATATGAAACATTCGTGAAATTTTCCGATCTTTTCGAAAAAAATATTTCCAAAAATTTAAAATCAAGACAAACATTTCAAATGGGCGTAATAGTGAAAGTTTGGCCCGTTTAAAATGTTAGTCTTGATTTTAAATTTTTGAAATTATTTTTTTCGAAAAGATCGGAAAATTTCACGAATGTTTTATGTTTTAACATTGTAAATCGGACCTATAGTTGCTGAGATATCGACATTAGAAAATGGTGGGTTGTTTGGGTGAGACTTAGAAAACATCAATTTTCCTGTTTTTTAACCTTTGCATGGCAATATCTCAGCAACTAAAGGTCGTATCAACAAAGTTCAATAAAGCAAAATACAGAGAATTTTCTCAGCTTTTCGAAAATATTTTTTTCAAAGGTGGGCAAACATGGGCACTAATATTAAAAAATAAAAAATAAAAAATAGTGTTTTTTTGCAAATCAAGTTTTAGTGACAAAAAGTTAAATTAAAAATCACCAAAAAAATTTTTACCGTGTATCATTTTTTTTCAGTGTAGTCCATATCCATACCTTCAACTTTGCCGAAGACACCAAATCGATCAAAAAATTCCTTCAAAAGATACAGATTTTTGAATTTTCACATATCATTTTTGTATGGACAGCTGCCAAATTTGTATGGAAAATTATATGAACGAACTAATGATGCAAAATGGCTTCTTTGGGCATACCCAAGGCACCAAAAAAGTTTCAGCCGGATTAAAAAATACAAAAATTAAAATTAAAGAAAAAAGACCGATTCCGTAGAGAACTGCTCAGCTGTGGACCCGCCTACGTTGGAGGACGTGGAAAAAGCCGTAAAGGAGCTCAAGAACGCGAAATCCGCGGGAAAGGATGGACTTTCGGCCGAACTTTTCAAGCACGGGAGCGCGCGGATGATCGAGATTCTGCACCAAATCGTCCAGCGAATTTGGTGTGAAGAACAGCTTCCGACCGACTGGTTAGACGGGCTCATCACCCCAATCTACAAGAAAGGTCAAAGACTCGATTGTCCCAACTATCGAGGCATCACAATCCTCAACTCAGCGTACAAAGTACTATCCCGAATCCTGTGGAGCAAGCTGAGACCGTTGACCGAGACCTTTGTCGGCGAATACCAGTGCGGTTTTCGAGCGGGTCGGTCAACGACGGACCAGATGTTCACTCTGCGACAAATCCTCGACAAGTTCCGGGAGTACAACCTGCAAACACACCATTTGTTCATCGACTTCAAAGCGGCGTACGATTCAGTCAAAACTTTGGAAAATTATGCTAGAACACGACTGATTCGTGCAACGCTCGATGGAGCAAAATTAAGCGTGCGAATAGCTAACGAGACATCTGAAGCTTTCGTTACGTTGGATGGATTGAAGCAGGGCGATGCTCTCTCGAACCTACTGTTCATCATAGCGTTGGAAGGTGCTGCTCGAAGGCGTGCATAGAAACGGAACACTCATCACTAAATCGCACATGCTGCTTGGATACGTTGACGACATCGACATCATTGGTATCGACCGTCGTTCAGTGGAGGAGGCGTTCGTACCTTTCAAGCGGGAAGCTGCGAAGATCGGACTGACCATCAACACTGCCAAGACCAAGTATCTGGTTGCTGGCAGAGCGCGTGGCAGTGCAGGTGATGGTGTTTCGGAGGTGGAAATAGATGGAGAAAGATATGAGGTGGTGGATGAGTTTGTATATCTTGGTACACTTGTGACGTGCGACAACGATGTGAGCTGCGAAGTGAAACGGCGGATTAGTGCTGCAAACAGGGCCTTTTACGGTCTTCGTAGCCAGCTAAGATCCCGCAGCCTAAGGACGCCTACGAAAATCACGCTGTACAGGACCTTGATACTCCCTGTAGCTCTTTACGGTCACGAGTCGTGGACGCTGAAGGAGGCTGACCAGAGAGCACTTGGGGTCTTTGAGTGGAGAATCCTGCGTTCTATCTTCGGCGGCAAGCAAGTAGGAGACCGGTGGCGCAGGCGCATGAACTTCGAGCTGTACCAAGACTACAAACATGCTGATATCGTAAAAGTCATCAAGCACGACAGGCTGAAGTGGGCTGGACATGTAGCCAGAATGTCGGACTAGCGGGCGGCTAAAACGATATTCAGCAGCGAACCTGGACGGGGTCGTCGACTTCGTGGAAGGCCTCGTACGCGTGTGCAGTCAACGAAGATGCAAGAGCGGCCAACATTGTGGGCGACTGAAGACGAGCGGCCCAAGATCGAGCATCCTGGAAATCTTCGATTAGTTCAGCGTTGGGTCGATAGACCTGTTGCTGATAAAGTAAAAGTAAGTACTTGATGGATGACGCCTCATACTAAAAATAATGTTATTGTCTTTGTTAAATAAATAAGGGTGATGAGGGGGAGGTGGTTGTAAGGGTGGGTGGGGCCTTAAATATTGTGAAATATTTCATGGACGACCCCTTTGATCAGTATCCATTGCAATTAAAAGGATTAGGGAGGTTCTGTGCAACCGCAAAGTAACCAAAAGTACCGTGCGCCTCCATTTATACAGTTAAAAAACTGAAAATGACAAAAAATCGAAAATCCCTAGGTGAAATATTTTCTAGGTCACAGATATCGAAAAGGGACCCCCTTAGCTACCTTTCCACGAACAAACATTTTAGGTACATTAAATTTCAATAATAATTGCCTTCCGCCATGGCGTGGGCCCTCCTTCGGCCACCCCAGGGGCTAACCCTTCAACGCTCGAGCTCGCTGTCGCCGATGCCATCGGTAATCTACTAGCGAGTACAACATCCATCACCTCGAACATCACAGATCAGAGCAGCTGAGTTAGCCGCCGTACTCGCCGCCCCGCAGCTGTTGTCTGCATCTGCCGCTGAGCTCGCCGCCTCTGCTGCCACACATAATGCCTCTGCCCAATTGGTGCCCGCTCCCACCACGCATGCAAACTCTGTTGTCGCCCAGCAGGCCGCAGCTCAAGCCGCAAAAACCGCCTGCGCACATGCTCTCAAGCAAGCCACCGCCCTTGCTGTGCAACAAATCTCCCAGAATCTCGCCAACGCAGCTAAGGTACGAGCCGCTGCTCAAGCTGCCGAGCGTGCTGCTAACGAAGTCGCCTCCACTGCTCAGAAGCGCGACACAAACACGAGCAACAAACCAATGTACACAACGCCAACCAAGTGCAAAATATAACCCACCTTGCTGTCGCGCCGGCACCTGACCACAGTTCTTCTGACCTTCCAGCGTCTTCCAACCCTCCACAACAGAACTGGTACTATGTTACTAGGTTTTTGCCACACGAAACGTCTGAAAATCTGGTAAAGTATGTAAGCGGAAAGATTTTTGTCATTCAAAATGTGTGTACTTGAAGCTCTTGAAAAAAAAGCCGGTGTCACGATCAAACCTTTTTTAGAGGAACGCTCCCGCCCGTGTGGATCAATCGGACCGCGCACTGGACTCACAATCCAGAGGTCGCTGGTTCGAATCCCGCGGCGGGCGCTCTAAAATTCTTTGTGTAAATATACACTTAGGAGCCCAGGGCGGCGAAGTCCTTGTAGATAAAAAGGAAGACACTAGTGGTTGGTACTAGCAATGGTGGCCGACAGCTATAAAGTCAACTTCGTTTTTTTCGCTCCCGGTCGCCCCTTAAAACTCGTGCGGTCCCGCCCCCGCACGGCGTCAGGTCTAGCACCAGCCGGTCGTTCAGTAACCCCAAGACCGCAAATCTCAAAAATCAACCAGAATCAGCAATTCACTCCGCAGTTCATCCCAGTGTTCCACAGACGATGGCCCCATTCGCACCTCAACCCCAATTCCTGGCTCAACCCCAACACTATCCAACGTTTCCCCAGTATCAGCTGCTCCCACCCATGCAGAACAGTCCGGGGTTACACCAGTAGTAGACGAACGTCTTTTGTTGTACTACCAGAATGTCGCAGGTTTAAATACGAAGATCTCAGATAATGCTCTTGCCATCTCCGATGCCATCTACGATCTGTACGCCTTCACAGAGACGTGGCTAAATGAGGATACTCTCTCGCATCAAATATTCGGTCCTGGGTTCCATGTAATTCGTGCCGATCGTTCCGCAGCGAACAGTGTAAAAGCTTCCGGTGGTGGTGTTCTGCTAGCTGTTCGTTCGAATCTGCGCCCTCGTCAGCTGTCTCCGCCACACTGTTCAGCTCTTGAGCAAATCTGGGTTGCACTACCGCTTGCCTCAACAACTTTGTACATTTGTGTCGTATACATCCCACCCACGCACACGAACAACTCTGAAATCATTAGCCAACACTGTGATTCCCTTTCTTGGATATCATCTCAGATGAAACCAAACGATAGCATCTTGATAATAGGCGATTTCAACCTCCCCTGTCTAAGATGGACTCTTACGGCAGGGTTCTTCATACCGGACGCCAAACACTCTACCATTAACAGTACTGTCTCGCTACTGCTCGACGATTACAGCATAGCAAAGTTGGGTCAACTTTGCGGGATACAAAACAACTGTGTGTGTGTGGTCCAATCCAATACCCGCTAGCCGGTAGCGATATTATGGGAAAGTATAATTTGTATCAGACTTTGTATATGCCGAATGCTGATACAACTTATCTCAGTCCCGGGTTAGGTGGTGATAGCCCTCGCGCTGCTTCCAACGACCCGTTTCAGAATGACAGAGCTCCTTGCGGTCCAATTCCGAGGTCGTTGGGCATTGTTCGGCCCCGCCTAAACATAGAAGCACGCATCTGAAGGAAACTCGATCTATATTTAGACTTCCAATCCCCTCAGGCAAATCAGGGATCAGCGCGTATTTAATATGAGAAGATAACATGTTTCACTACGAACCAATTCACTGCTAGAGTGTAAACCTTCTGATGGCTGACTGCTTAGCGTCCCAGACCACCAATCCAAAGGTGTGAGTTCGAATCCCACCTGATTCAATTTCGTTTTTATTCAAAGTTCAAATTCCTGATTCCAAATTTCAAAGGTACCGCCCGGGATTTGATCCCTGAACCTTCTGCTTGTGAGGCAGAAGCCGTAACCATTAAGCCACGGAGCCGGTTAACTTTGCGGGATACAAAACAATTATGACAATATTCTCGATTTATGTTTCGCTAGCATTGGAATGTCCACCAGTTGCAAACTCACCCAAGCTCCATCACCATTACTTCGTGCTTGTCGATTTTTTGGGAGGGTACAAAAATAAAGGGGGTGGTCCGATTTGGATGAAATTCGGGATTCTTCAAATTTGAGCAGGATCGGAGAGGGTAATTTTCAAATGCTGTTCCGTTTCAGATGGAATGACCCGTACGTAAACGATTCAAATTGAATTCCGTTTCAGAATTCCAATTGAGTTAACTGGGTAGCCCTGGTTTCTAAATTCGGCACTTAAATCTGTTCACTGAAAATACGCCACACTTTTTATTCAAGTGCCCAAACACATGAATGATTGAATAAAGCCACATCATAGATCTAATTGGTTTGTGTTTAAACATCAATCCAAATCACTATCAAATGCAAGTGTTTGGGCGATTAACTTTTTGGTATTTTTCGATACGTTATTGTCATTCGGGTGGCTCAAGCTTTTCAAGTGTTTTGCTCATGAATTTGTCCCACTGTCTTGAACTATTTAAAGTGATGAGGAAAACACTTGAAATTGATCTTAAGATCTACACAAAACAAGCACTATTCAAAGTCAACGTGATTTTCCTCTTGAATTTAATGTGTTTCACTAATTGATTTTAGCGCGACTTTTATCGATAACTAGAAGTGAGGCTAGAACGAGTAGCACAAAAAACTCTCCCGTTTTCAACTGGCCGGCCGGCGCAGTGGTAGCGTGCACGACTAGCACGCTTGTACGTACTATTATTTTTCAACACCATTTAAAATTCAAGTGTTTGGCTATTGAAATTATTTCATGGCCAATAACCGCAATTCCGAGGGTTATTTGCAATTGATATTTGAGTGCTCTGTACTGCAGGGTCAGATCATGTGCGAAACACTTCCCGAGCATGGGTAAATAACAAGGGAAATGCGTAATAATACCTTTCTCTGGTATCAATACCAAATTTTGGTATTCCTGGACCCTTTAAAATTTGTCTTGAGGATTATGCAAGAGCAAAATGTGGTATCATACCAATTTAAGGTATTGTTTTGATATTGAAAAATTGCAGAATTTGTCAATGGTCGAACACCACATATTGGTATTCTTTTGGTATTACAGTGTTTTATCAAATTCCTCTGAAACTAGGGGATAATTTTGACCAATTTTGACAAAATAATTAATTTTGCGCTAAAATTATGTCTCAAAGCGAATGCTTTAATTGAAAACCGGAAATTTCAAACTTGATTTTAAACATTTTTGATATACCCCCTAAAGAAATGACTTGAAATTGTGGAAAATTTTCTAAGTCAGGATGGCACATTTTGGTATTATTTTGGTATTAAAGTGTTTTATCAAATTCTTCTGAAACTATGGGAAAATTTTGACCATTTTTGACAAAATAATTAATTTTGCACTAAAATGATGTCTCAAAGCGAATGCTTTCATTGAAAACCGGAAATTTCAAACTTGATTTTAAACATTTTTGATATACCCCCTAAAGAAATGACTTGAAATTTTTGAAAATTTTCTAAGTCAGGATGGCACATCTTGGTATTATTTTGGTATTAAAGTGTTTTATCAAATTCCTCTGAAACTATGGGAAAATTTTGACCATTTTTGACAAAATAATTAATTTTGCACTAAAATGATGTTGTTGTTGTTGTTGTTGATTTTATTAGGGGAACTTTAACCCTATGGGTCATTCGCTCCCGTTGGTAAAAATTAAATAAATTTGTTATTCTAAGCCTATTTAACACGATTATGTTTTGTGGTGATGTTCGTTCCGTTGTGCTCGATGTCCGTACTGATCGTCGTAGAAATTGCCGATTGATGTAACCGCCGCTTGTTGTCGTAGCAGCACCTCCAACGCTGGGCCTACTGGGCCGTCTCCTAGTTTCTTCCCAGGGAACAGGGGGTTAAACCCCCTTTTTGCGTCCTCTTCCAGCGGTAAACCGGGAGCCCGGGGGTGTTCCCTATTCCACTCCTCCAAAGACTTGTGGTTAGGGGGGCCCCGAGTCTCCCGGATTTCCCGTGGGTTCTTCTTGACTGGTAAATGGGTACAGGCCATTGAAAGGGAAATGAGACGCACAGGTGCCATATTGTGCTGGGTTCCCGGCCACTGTGGCATTATCGGAAACGAACGAGCTGACGAAACGGCGAGATCGGCCAAACGGCTTGACCGCATTAATCTACCAGTCCCGGCCCAGGACTTTCTGTTATGGGCCAAAAACCTCATCCGCCTAGCATGGGAGAGGGAATGGCATGGCGAACGGGATCTCTTTCTTCGCCGGGTCAAACCAAACACCCTGCCAGGAACCGACCGAGACAGCCAAGAAGAACAACGCGCGCTAACCCGCCTCCGCATCGGACACACCCGCCTTACCCATGAGGGTCTCTTTAGGGGCGAACGGGTCACGTGCGATACATGTGGAGTGCCACTGACCGTTGAGCACATCTTGTGCACCTGCAGGAAGTTCGACGGGCTTCGTGATGATGGAGCCCAAAGCGTGTATGGAGCACTGTGTAATGACCCGGAGGCGGAGAAGGCGCTCCTCCGATATCTTCGGAACACCAAGCTGCTAACGGAAATCTAGTACCACTGTCGCGCCCGGAAGTCCCGGGGCCCCCCTGACCACAAGTCTTTGGAGGCGTGGAACAGGGACAACCCCTCGGCTCTTCCGGGGCGCCTGGGAAAGATTTACCACTAAAATGATGTCTCAAAGCGAATGCTTTCATTGAAAACCGGAAATTTCAAACTTGATTTTAAACATTTTTGATATACCCCCTAAAGAAATGACTTGAAATTGTTGAACATTTTCTAAGTCAGGATGGCACATTTTGGTATTATTTTGGTATTAAAGTGTTTCATCAATTTTCTCTGAAACTATGGGATTTTTTTTACCAATTTGGACAAGATAATAAATTTTGCGCTAAAATGACTTGAAAAAAAAACCAAATACTTTGAAAAACGAGTCAATCGAAAGATTATTGAATTTTGGTGAATTTCAATCCAGTTTTATTTTAATAACACTTATTTTTCAATCTTGTTATTTTTCAGAATCTTCAAGAACTTCATGCACAGGCCGTTCATCAATGACAAATGCATTCGGTGTGGTGAAGAATATCACTAAGAACAACATGGAATCATCAGGTGAGTAGATTTGGCTGTTGCATATGGATCATTTCCGTTTTTTCACTAACTGCAACTGCTGCACTAAAAATGGTATCAAAATACAAAATTTTGGTATTACTTGTGCAAATATCAGCGACCAAAATGTGATCTTGGTTGCCCAGTAATAGATGGTAAAATACCATGAAATCATACCAAAATCATGTATGTGGAAGGCCACAGGAATACCAAAATATGATTTTCCAAGGGCGCGGGAATACCTAAAATTAAAACCATGGCAATACCAAGTTTTGGTATTCAAGCAATGATCAAAAATCCAGAAGACCTCAACCTGGTATTGAAATGGTTCTATTTTGAGGTATTATTTTACCCTTGGAATAACATGGTTTGGTATTGTTGTATCCTTCCACATACAAGACTTTGGTATGATTTCATGGTATTTTACCATCTATTACTGGGCAACCAAGGGCACATTGTGGTCGCTGTTATTTGCTCAAGTAATACCAAAATTTGGTATTCCCGTGTTATTTACCCCTGCTCGGGTTCGATGCGCTGTGTGAGTTTTGATCAGTGTTTGACAGTGTTTGGATCGTGCGTTTTTTTTTAAGTTTTTCCTAGTTTGTCTTAAACTTTTCGAGTTGTTCCTGCAGATTTTTTTTCTCTGATGGTGAGAGATTTGTTTTTTACTATTTAGATTCGTGGGAGTTCTAGATTAACTTTTTGGGTGTTTCCTTTCTGCAGATGAACTGCGTTGCACGCAAGGTTGCACGACTCTAATGATTGAGTTGGGCTTTCGAAATAATATAAAATAAATCAATGCCGTCCTCTGAGTTGGAACCCAAGGCCGAAATCACGGCTAATCCCAAACCAAAAACCACCAACACACGTGGAAGAGGACCCCGCGGCACGACCTCAACGCGATGGACTGCACGGACATCGTGATCGGAACAGCCCGCGAGGAAACTTACCGCGTGTGTGGCTACTACACCCGTGATCGGTCCACGCCACGAAGTGTCCACCTTCTGGGGGACAAGTCGGATCTGACAGCCACCGGAGGGGAAAATAACACGGGAATACCAAATTTTGGTATTACTTGGGCAAATAACAGGGACCAAAATGTGCCCTTGGTTGCCCAGTAATAGATGGTAAAATACCATGAAATCATACCAAAGTCTAGTATGTGGAACACAACAATACCAAACCATGTTATTCCAAGGGTGAAATAATACCTCAAAATAAAACCATTTCAATACCAAGTTGAGGTCTTCTGGATTTTTGAACATTGCTTGAATACCAAAACTTGGTAATGCCATGGTTTAATTTTTAGGTATTCCCGCGCCCTTGGAAAATCATATTTTGGTATTCCTGTGGTCTTCCAAATACATGATTTTGGTATGATTTCATGGTATTTTACCATCTATTACTGGGCAACCAAGAGCACATTTTGGTCGCTGGTATTTGCACAAGAAATACCAAAATTTGGTATTTTCATACCATTTTTAGTGCAACAGTTGCAGTTAGTGAAAAAACGGAAATGATCCATATGCAACAGCCAAATCTACTCACCTGATGATTTGTTCTTAGTGATATTCTTCACCACATTGAATGCATTTGTCATTGATGAACGGCCTGTGCTTGAAGTTCTTGAAGCTTCTAAAAAATAACAAGATTGAAAAATACGTGTTATTAAAATGAAACTGGATTGAAATTCACCAAAATTCAATAATCTAGATTAAATTTTCAAAACAACCTATCCCTCATGGGTTTCCTATGCAGATAGGGCCTTTTGAAAATTTAATCGAGTAATCTGTCGATTAACTCGTTTTTCAAAGTATTTGGTTATCCCAACTTAGAAAAATTTCAACGTTTAAAAAAAAATCTTAGTGGGTATATAAAAAAAATTAAAATCAGCTTTAACATTTTTGGGTTTCAAGTCATTTTAGCGCAAAATTAATTATCTCATCAAAATTTATGAAAAAAAAATTCCCATAGTTTCAGAGGAATTTGATGAAACCTTTCAATACCAAAATAATACCAAAATGTGGCCACAATCTCAAGTCATTTCTTTAGGGGGTATATCAAAAATGTTTGAAATCAAGCTTGAAATTTCCGGTTTTCAATGAAAGCATTCGCTTTGAGACATCATTTTAGCGCAAAATTAATTATTTTGTTAAAATTGGTCAAAATTTTCCTATAGTTTCAGAGGAATTTGATAAAACACTTTAATACCAAAATAATACCAAAATGTGCCATCCTGACTTAGAAAATTTTCCACAATTTCAAGTCATTTCTTCAGGGGGTATATCAAAAATGTTTAAAATCAAGTTTGAAATTTACGGTTTTCAATGAAAGCATTCGCTTTGAGACATCATTTTAGCGCAAAATTAATTATTTTGCAAAATTGGTCAAAATTTTCCCATAGTTTCAGAGGAATTTGATAAAACATTTTAATAACAAAATAATACCAAAATGTGCCACCCTGACTTAGAAAATTTTCCACAATTTCAAGTCATTTCTTTAGGGGGTATATCAAAAATGTTTAATATCAAGTTTGAAATTTCTGGTTTTCAATGAAAGCATTCGCTTTGAGACATCATTTTAGCGCAAAATTAATTATTCTGTCAAAATTTTCCCATAGTTTCAGAGGAATTTGATAAAACACTTTAATACCAAAATAATACCAATATGTGGTGTTCGACCATTGACAAATTCTGCAATTTTGCAATATCAAAACAATACCTTAAATTGGCAAATTTTAAAGGGTCCGGGAATACCAAAATTTGGTATTGATACCAGAGAAAGGTATTATTACGGATTTCCTTTGTTATTTACCCATGCTCGGGAGATGTCGCTAGTGAGCGCGCCGCAGCTCACGCTAGTTAGCATCCAAACCCAGCATCCAAATTTCGAAAACCGCTACCTAGCATTCAAATCCAGCATCCATTTTTTTTTAATCGCTAGCTAGCATCCAGATCCAGCATCCAAGTTTAAAGTACTTAAAAAAGTTGTTTTAAGTTACTATTTAGCTCAGAACAGTCAAAATATTGAATTCTGAGACGAAAACCACATTAATAAATCCTTTCAAAAATATTAAGAAAAAAGCCGTTCAGTACAATAACCTGGATGCTGGCATGTTTTCTTAACGTAATTCATCAACCAATGTTTCTGAACTCATTTTTGGGGTTTTCTGAACATATTTTAATCAAAACCACGTTGGATGCTGGGTTTATCCAATTTTATTGGGACTTGGAATATTTGATATTTGAATTTCTCAATATTTGGCTAATTTAATATTTTAAATCCTGGATGCTGGCATGTTTTCTTAACGTAATTCACCAACCAATGTTTCTAAACTCATTTTTGGGGTTCTCTGAACATATTTGAATCAAAACCAAGTTGGATGCTGGCTTTATCCAATTTTATTGGGACTTGGAATATTTGATATTTGAATTTCTCAATATTTGGCGTAATTCACCAACCAATGTTTCTAAACTCATTTTTGGGGTTCTCTGAACATATTTGAATCAAAACTAAGTTGGATGCTGGGTTTATCCAATTTTATTGGGACTTGGAATATTTGATATTTGAATTTCTCAATATTTGGCTAATTTAATATTATAAATCCTGGATGCTGGCATGTTTTCTTAACGTAATTCATCAACCAATGTTTCTAAACTCATTTTTGGGGTTCTCTGAACATATTTGAATCAAAACCACGTTGGATGCTGGGTTTATCCAATTGTATTGGGTTCAAATATGTTCAGAGAACCCCAAAAATGAGCTTAGAAACATTGGTTGGTGAATTACGTTTAGAAAACATGCCAGCATCCAGGATTTAAAATATTGAATTAGCCAAACATTGAGAAATTCAAAAATCAAATATTCCAAGTCCCAATAAAATTGGATAGACACAGCATCCAACATAGTTTTGATTAAAATATGTTCAGAGAACCCCAAAAATGAGTTTAGAAATATTGGTTGGTGAATTACGTTAAGAAAACATGCCAGCATCCGGGATTTAAAATATTAAATTAGCCAAATATTGAGAAATTCAAATATCAAATATTCCAAGTCCCAATAAAATTGGATAGACCCAGCATCCAACTTAGTTTTGATTCAAATATGTTCAGAGAACCCCAAAAATGAGTTTAGAAACATTGGTTGGTGAATTACGTTAATAGTCAAGGCACGGAATCGAAAAAGGGCTCATTTTCTTGTGTCTAACGGCAAATCATGTAACAGGCCAGGTTTTGATGGATCTAGACTAAACCGACCCCGCTGAGTCCGAAAATCGCGGTCACGAAGCCGGATTCCTTAAGGGAAGCGAGATATTCAAGATGGCGACCAATATGGCGGCTATATAGAGAAGTCAACAATATCACAGTATGAAGGTTGTCGACGCGTCGATTTTAACTAATTTCGGGTCGCTGAACCCGAATATGACCATGAAAATCGGTCACGGCGACCCAGGAGCGTGTAATCCAACATGGCGTCCAATATGGCGAATAGTGAATCTTCAAGTATTTTTATACAACATGTAACAGGCTTGTGACCGATCAAATTTAACTAATTTGGGGTCGCTGAACCCGAATATGACCATGAAAATCGGTCACGGCAACCCAGTAGCGTGTAATCCAAGATGGCGTCCAATATGGTGAAGAGAGAATCTTCAAGTATATTTAAACAAGATGTAACAGGCGTGTGACCGATCAAATTTAACTACTTTGGGGTCGCTGAACCCGAATATGATCATGAAAATCGGTCACGGCAACCCAGTAGCGTGTAATCCAAGATGGCGTCCAATATGGCGAATAGTGAATCTTCAAGTATTTTTAAACAACATGTAACAGGCTTGTGACCGATCAAATTTAACTAATTTGGGGTCGCTGAACTCGAATATGACCATGAAAATCGGTCACGGCGACCCAGTAGCGTGTAATCCAACATGGCGTCCAATATGGCGAATAGTGAATCTTCAAGTATTTTTAAACAACATGTAACAGGCTTGTGACCGATCAAATTTAACTAATTTGGGGTCGCTGAACCCGAATATGACCATGAAAATCGGTCACGGCAACCCAGTAGCGTATAATCCAACATGGCGTCCAATATGGCGAATAATGAATCTTCAAGTATTTTTAAACAACATGTAACAGGCTTGTGACCGATCAAATTTAACTAATTTGGGGTCGCTGAACCCGAATATGACCATGAAAATCGGTCACGGCAACCCAGTAGCGTATAATCCAACATGGCGTCCAATATGGCGAATAATGAATCTTCAAGTATTTTTAAACAACATGTAACAGGCTTGTGACCGATCAAATTTAACTAATTTGGGGTCGCTGAACCCGAATATGACCATGAAAATCGGTCACGGCGACCCAGGAACGTGTAATCCAACATGGCGTCCAATATGGTGAAGAGAGAATCTTCAAGTATTTTTAAAGAAGATGTAACAGGCGTGTGACCGATCAAATTTAACTAATTTGGGGTCGCTGAACCCGAATATGACCATGAAAATCGGTCACGGCGACCCAGTAGCGTGTAATCCAAGATGGCGTCCAATATGGCGAAGAGAAAATCTTCAAGTATTTTTAACAAGATGTAACAGCCTTGTGACCGATCAAATTTAACTAATTTGGGGTCGCTGAACCCGAATATGACCATGAAAATCGGTCACGGCGACCCAGGAGCGTGTAATCCAAGATGGCGTCCAATATGGCGAATAGTAAATCTTCAAGTAATTTTAAACAACATGCAACAGGCTTGTGACCGATCAAATTTAACTATTTTGGGGTCGCTGAACCCGAATATGACCATGAAAATCGGTCACGGCGACCCAGTAGCGTGTAATCCAAGATGGCGTCCAATATGGCGAAGAGAGAATCTTCAAGTATTCGACGCAATCTTGAATTACACGGTCCTGGGTCGCCGTGACAAGCCTGTTACATGTTGTTTAAAAATACTTGAAGATTCTCTCTTCGCCATATTGGACGCCATCTCGGATTACACGCTACTGGGTCGCCGTGACCGATTTTCATGGTCATATTCGGGTTCAGCGACCCCAAATTAGTTAATTTTGATCGGTCACACGCCTGTTACATCTTGTTTAAAAATACTTGAAGATTCTCTCTTCACCATATTGGACGCCACCTTGGATTACACGCTCCTGGGTCGCCGTGACCGATTTTCATGGTCATATTCGGGTTCAGCGACCCCAAATTAGGTAAATTTGATCGGTCACAAGCCTGTTACATCTTGTTAAAAAATACTTGAAGATTCACTATTCGCCATATTGGACGCCATCTTGGATTACACGCTACTGGGTCGCCCTGACCGATTTTCATGGTCATATTCGGGTTCAGCGACCCCAAATTAGTTAAATTTGATCGGTCACAAGCCTGTTACATCTTGTTAAAAAATACTTGAAGATTTTCTCTTCGCCATATTGGACGCCATCTTGGATTACACGCTCCTGGGATTCCGTGACCTATTTTCATGGTCATATTCCGGTTCAGCGACCCCAAATTAGGTAAATTTGATCGGTCACAAGCCTGTTACATGTTGTTTAAAAACACTTGAAAATTTTCTCTTCGTCATATTGGACGCCATCTTGGATTACACGCTCCTGGGTCGCCGTGACCGATTTTCATGGTCATATTCGGGTTCAGCGACCCCAAATTAGTTAAATTTGATCGGTCACAAGCCTGTTACATGTTGTTTAAAAATACTTGAAGATTCATTATTCGCCATATTGGACGCCATCTTGGATTACACGTTCCTGGGTCGCCGTGACCGATTTTCATGGTCATATTCGGGTTCAGCGACCCCAAATTAGGTAAATTTGATCGGTCACAAGCCTGTTACATCTTGTTAAAAAATACTTGAAGATTCACTATTCGCCATATTGGACGCCATCTTGGATTACACGCTACTGGGTCGCCGTGACCGATTTTCATGGTCATATTCGGGTTCAGCGACCCCAAATTAGTTAAATTTGATCGGTCACAAGCCTGTTACATCTTGTTAAAAAATACTTGAAGATTTTCTCTTCGCCATATTGGACGCCATCTTGGATTACACGCTCCTGGGATTCCGTGACCTATTTTCATGGTCATATTCCGGTTCAGCGACCCCAAATTAGTTAAATTTGATCGGTCACAAGCCTGTTACATCTTGTTAAAAAATACTTGAAGATTCACTATTCGCCATATTGGACGCCATCTTGGATTACACGCTACTGGGTCGCCGTGACCGATTTTCATGGTCATATTCGGGTTCAGCGACCCCAAATTAGTTAAATTTGATCGGTCACAAGCCTGTTACATCTTGTTAAAAAATACTTGAAGATTTTCTCTTCGCCATATTGGACGCCATCTTGGATTACACGCTCCTGGGATTCCGTGACCTATTTTCATGGTCATATTCCGGTTCAGCGACCCCAAATTAGGTAAATTTGATCGGTCACAAGCCTGTTACATCTTGTTAAAAAATACTTGAAGATTCACTATTCGCCATATTGGACGCCATCTTGGATTACACGCTACTGGGTCGCCGTGACCGATTTTCATGGTCATATTCGGGTTCAGCGACCCCAAATTAGTTAAATTTGATCGGTCACAAGCCTGTTACATCTTGTTAAAAAATACTTGAAGATTTTCTCTTCGCCATATTGGACGCCATCTTGGATTACACGCTCCTGGGATTCCGTGACCTATTTTCATGGTCATATTCCGGTTCAGCGACCCCAAATTAGGTAAATTTGATCGGTCACAAGCCTGTTACATCTTGTTAAAAAATACTTGAAGATTCACTATTCGCCATATTGGACGCCATCTTGGATTACACGCTCCTGGGTCGCCGTGACCGATTTTCATGGTCATATTCGGGTTCAGCGACCCCAAATTAGTTAAATTTGATCGGTCACAAGCCTGTTACATGTTGTTTAAAAATACTTGAAGATTCATTATTCGCCATATTGGACGCCATCTTGGATTACACGTTCCTGGGTCGCCGTGACCGATTTTCATGGTCATATTCGGGTTCAGCGACCCCAAATTAGGTAAATTTGATCGGTCACAAGCCTGTTACATCTTGTTAAAAAATACTTGAAGATTCACTATTCGCCATATTGGACGCCATCTTGGATTACACGCTACTGGGTCGCCGTGACCGATTTTCATGGTCATATTCGGGTTCAGCGACCCCAAATTAGTTAAATTTGATCGGTCACAAGCCTGTTACATCTTGTTAAAAAATACTTGAAGATTTTCTCTTCGCCATATTGGACGCCATCTTGGATTACACGCTCCTGGGATTCCGTGACCTATTTTCATGGTCATATTCCGGTTCAGCGACCCCAAATTAGGTAAATTTGATCGGTCACAAGCCTGTTACATCTTGTTAAAAAATACTTGAAGATTCACTATTCGCCATATTGGACGCCATCTTGGATTACACGCTCCTGGGTCGCCGTGACCGATTTTCATGGTCATATTAGGGTTCAGCGACCCCAAATTAGTTAAATTTGATCGGTCACAAGCCTGTTACATGTTGTTTAAAAATACTTGAAGATTCATTATTCGCCATATTGGACGCCATCTTGGATTACACGTTCCTGGGTCGCCGTGACCGATTTTCATGGTCATATTCGGGTTCAGCGACCCCAAATTAGGTAAATTTGATCGGTCACAAGCCTGTTACATCTTGTTAAAAAATACTTGAAGATTCACTATTCGCCATATTGGACGCCATCTTGGATTACACGCTACTGGGTCGCCGTGACCGATTTTCATGGTCATATTCGGGTTCAGCGACCCCAAATTAGTTAAATTTGATCGGTCACAAGCCTGTTACATCTTGTTAAAAAATACTTGAAGATTTTCTCTTCGCCATATTGGACGCCATCTTGGATTACACGCTCCTGGGTCGCCGTGACCGATTTTCATGATCATATTCGGGTTCAGCGACCCCAAATTAGTTAATTTTGATCGGTCACAAGCCTGTTACATGTTGTATAAAAATACTTGAAGATTCACTATTCGCCATATTGGACGCCATGTTGGATTACACGCTCCTGGGTCGCCGTGACCGATTTTCATGGTCATATTCGGGTTCAGCGACCTGAAATTAGTTAAAATCGACGCGTCGACAACCTTCATACTGTGATATTGTTGACTTCTCTATATAGCCGCCATATTGGTCGCCATCTTGAATATCTCGCTTCCCTTAAGGAATCCGGCTTCGTGACCGCGATATTCGGACTCAGCAGGGTCGATTTAGCCTAGATCCATCAAAACCTGGCCTGTTACACGATTTGCCGTTAGACATGCTATTTTTGGGTTTTTAGCCTTGACTATAAGAAAACATGCCAGCATCCAGGATTTAAAATATTAAATTAGCCAAATATTGAGAAATTCAAATATCAAATACAGTGGACTCTCTGGCTGTCGATCTTCTCGATATCAATATTGCTCCAGCTGTCAATAAATTTTTCAGTCCCTTCAAATAGATTGCTTTGATTTTTCATTCTATAATTTGATAACCCCCGCTCTCGACGGTCCCTTCAATATCGACAACGAGAGAGTCCACTGTATTCCAAGTCCCGATAAAATTGGATAAACCCAGCATCCAACTTGGTTTTGATTCAAATATGTTCAGAGAACCCCAAAAATGAGTTTAGAAACATTGGTTGGTGAATTACGTTAAGAAAACATGCCAGCATCCAGCATTTAGGAGTTCTTTGAGAAGTAATTTGCAAAACTAGATCTAGGTGTAAATTTGTTTCGTTTATTTTGGATCTTAAGTAATCATCACAACGTCCTTCCTTAACCTGATAAAAAGTGTTATACTAACAGGCTATCGTTTCCAATAAATTACAAATTACAGAAATTAGAAACATTGGTTGGTGAATTACGTTAAGAAAACATGCCAGCATCCAGGATTTAAAATATTAAATTAGCCAAATATTGAGAAATTCAAATATCAAATATTCCAAGTCCCAATAAAATTGGATAAACCCAGCATCCAACGTGGTTTTGATTAAAATATGTTCAGAAAACCCCAAAAATGAGTTCAGAAACATTGGTTGATGAATTACGTTAAGAAAACATGCCAGCATCCAGGTTATTGTACTGAACGGGTTTTTTTTTTTTGTATTTTTGAAAGGATTTATTAATGTGGTTTTCGACTCAGAATTCAATATTTTGACTGTTCTGAGCTAAATAGTAACTTAAAACAACTTTTTTAAGTACTTTAAACTTGGATGCTGGATCTGGATGCTAGCTAGCGGTTAAAAAAATTTGGATGCTGGATTTGGATGCTAGGTAGCGGTTTTCAAAATTTGGATGCTGGGTTTGGATGCTAACTAGCGTGAGCTCGGCATACGGTACTCCACGGGACATAACAATAACTTCTAATAAATAACGAATAATTACACTTTAAAATACTTACACTGAATCACACACTTTATTCCCGCGCCCTTGGAAAATCAGGTTTTGGTATTCCTGTGGTTTTCCACATACATGATGTTGGTATGATTTCATGTTATTTTACCATTGGGCAACCAAAGGCACATTTTGGTCGCTGTTTTTTGCACAAGTAATACCAAAATTTGGTATTTTCATACAATTTTTTTGTGCTCCAGTTGCAGTTAGTGAAAGAACAGAAAGGATCCATAAGCAACAGCCAAATCTACTCACCTGATGATTCCATGTTGTTCTTAGTGATATTCTTCACCACATCGAATGCATTTGTCATTGATGAACGGCCTGTGCTTGAAGTTCTTGGAGCTTCTGAAAAATAACAAGATTGAAACTGGATTGAAATTCACCAAAATTCAATAATCTGTCGATTGACTCGTTTTTCAAAGTATTTGGTTATCCCGACTTAGAGATATTTCAGCGATTAAAAAAAAACTTTGTGGGTAAATAAAAAAAAAAATAAAATCAGCTTTAACATTTTTCAGTTTCAAGTAATTTTAGCGCAAAATTATTACCTCGTCAAAGTTTATAAAAAAATTTTGATGAAACACTTCAGAGTTGCTTTGGAGAATTTGAACGGTTCGCGTCGCGGTCAACAAGCCGGATTTTCGTTGCCGTTTCCGTCTTTGTTTCCCCCCCGATTGTGTGTGTATTTCGACCCGGGTGATTTCGGGATGTTTGACAGTTGCTTTGGAGAATTTGAACGGTTCGCGTCGCGGTCAACAAGCCGGATTTTCGTTGCCGTTCCCGTCTTTGTTTCCCCCCCGATTGTGTGTGTATTTCGACCCGGATGATTTCGGGATGTATGACAGTTGCTTTGGAGAATTTGAACGGTTCGAGTCGCGGTCAGCAAGCCGGATTTTCGTTGCCGTTTCCGTCTTTGTTTCCCCCCCGATTGTGTGTGTATTTCGACCCGGGTGATTTCGGGATGTTTGACAGTTGCTTTGGAGAATTTGAACGGTTCGCGTCGCGGTCAATAAGCCGGATTTTCGTTGCCGTTTCCGTCTTTGTTTCCCCCCCGATTGTGTGTGTATTTCGACCCGGGTGATTTCGGGATGTTTGACAGTTGCTTTGGAGAATTTGAACGGTTCGCGTCGCGGTAAACAAGCCGGATTTTCGTTGCCGTTTCCGTCTTTGTTTCCCCCCCGATTGTGTGTGTATTTCGACCCGGGTGATTTCGGGATGTTTGACAGTTGCTTTGGAGAATTTGAACGGTTCGCGTCGCGGTCAATAAGCCGGATTTTCGTTGCCGTTTCCGTCTTTGTTTCCCCCCCGATTGTGTGTGTATTTCGACCCGGGTGATTTCGGGATGTTTGACAGTTGCTTTGGAGAATTTGAACGGTTCGCGTCGCGGTCAACAAGCCGGATTTTCGTTGCCGTTTCCGTCTTTGTTTCTCCCCTGATTGTGTGTGTATTTCGGTCCGAGCGGTTTCGTGTTTTCGCATTTTATTTGGTTTTATCTTTCCACAGCCGGCTGTCTAAGATTGAATCATTTATGCTAAACTCAACACCAAATAACCGGGAATAATCTCATCCGCATCCTCCGACTGTTTGCCTTGAGAATGCATAATACATCACATCATTAAACAAAATTTATTGATTATTGGGTCGCATCATCATCCTTTATGATGAATCCTGGCCATTACCCTTTCCGACTAACAAAATCCCAAGTAGAAGTAGTTTTCCGGCACACGTGGGGGTGTGGATATCGTATAGAACCCACCCTTTGTAGCAACCTGTGCTAACTAACATTCCCGTCCCAATCCCCCCGAGATCTACAAACTGACATGGCGGGCGCCATTGGTGGCCAACGACTGTTACCTATTTGCTTCAGATCTAGTTTTAATGATCTTGATGTTTTATCTTTTCAACGCATTCATACATGCTGTTGATAAGGGAAACACCATTAGATCGTTTAAGCGTATGGTCAGTTGTATTGATAGGATATTACGGTCCTGTTCAGCAACGGAGAAGGACAACCATGGGTGGTCTCTCATGCTCATGCTCATGCTCATGCTCATTTTTTGATGAAACACTTCAATACCAAAATAATACCAAAATGTGTCATCCTGACTTAGAAAATTTTCCACAATTTCAAGTCATTTCTATAGGGGGTATATCAAAAATGTTTAAAATAAAGTTTGAAATTTCCGGTTTTGAATGAAAGCATTCGCTTTGAGACATCATTTTGGCGCAAAATTAATTATTTTGTCAAAATTGGTCAAAATTTTCCCATAGTTTCAGAGGAATTTGATAAAACACTTAAATACCAAAATAATACCAAAATGTGCCATCCTGACTTAGAAAATTTTCCACAATTTCAAGTCATTTCTACCCGAGCATGGGTAAATAACAAGGGAAATGCGTAATAATACCTTTCTCTGGTATCAATACCAAATTTTGGTATTCCTGGACCCTTTAAAATTTGTCTTAAGGATTATGCAAGAGCAAAATGTGGTATCATACCAATTTAAGGTATTGTTTTGATATTGCAAAATTGCAGAATTTGTCAATGGTCGAACTCCACATTTTGGTATTCTTTTGGTATTACAGTATTTTATCAAATTCCTCTGCAACTATGGGAAAATTTTGACCAATTTTGACAAAATAATTAATTTCGCGCTAAAATGATGTCTCAAAGCAAATGCTTTAATTGAAAACCGGAAATTTCAAACTTGATTTTAAACATTTTTGATATATCCCCTACAGAAATGACTTGAAATTGTGGAAAATTTTCTAAGTCAGGATGGCACATTTTGGTATTATTTTGGTATTAAAGTGTTTTATCAAATTCCTCTGAAACTATGGGAAAATTTTGACCAATTTTGACAAAATAATTAATTTTGCGCTAAAATGATGTCTCAAAGCAAATGCTTCAATTGAAAACCGGAAATTTCAAACTTGATTTTAAACATTTTTTATATACCCCCTACAGAAATGACTTGAAATTGTGGAAAATTTTCTAAGTCAGGATGGCACATTTTGGTATTATTTTGGTATTGAAAGGTTTCATCAATTTTCTCTGAAACTATGGGAAATGTTTTAAAAAAATTTACGAGATAATGCATTTTGCGCTAAAATGACTTGAAACCCAAAAATGTTAAAGATGATTTAATAAATTTGTGTGATATACTCACTAATTATTTTTTCCAAAGGGTTGACATTTCTCTAAGTCGGGATAACCAAATACTTTGAAAAACGAGTCAATCGACAGATTATTGAATTTTGGTGAATTTTAATTCAGTTTCATTTTAATAACACTTATTTTTCAATCTTGTTATTTTTCAGAAGCTTCAAGAACTTCAAGCACAGGCCATTCATCAATGACAAATGCATTCGGTGTGGTGAAGAATATCACTAAGAACAACATGGAATCATCAGGTGAGTAGATTTGGCTGTTGCATATGGATCATTTCCGTTTTTTCACTAACTGCAACTGTTGCACTAAAAATGGTATGAAAATACCAAATTTTGGTATTACTTGTGCAAATACCAGCGACCATAATGTGCTCTTGGTTGCCAAGTAATAGATGGTAAAATACCATGAAATCATACCAAACTCATGTATGTGGAAGACCACAGAAATACCAAAATATGATTTTCCAAGGGCGCGGGAATACCTAAAATTAAAACCATGGCAATACCAAGTTTTGGTATTCAAGCAATGTTCAAAAATCCAGAAGACCTCAACTTGGTGTTGAAATGGTTTTATTTTGAGGTATTATCTTACCCTTGGAATAACATGGTTTGGTATTGTTGTGCCCTTCCACATACAAGACTTTGGTATGATTTCATGGTATTTTACCATCTATTACTGGGCAACCAAGGGTACATTTTGGTCGCTGTTATTTGCCCAAGTAATACCAAAATTTGGTATTCCCGTGTTATTTACCCCTGCTCGGGTATAGGGGGTATATCAAAAATGTTAAAAATCAATTTTGAAATTTCCGGTTTTGAATGAAAGCATTCGCTTTGAGACATCATTTTAGCGCAAAATTAATTATTTTGTCAAAATTGGTCAAAATTTTCCCATAGTTGCAGAGGAATTTGATAAAATACTGTAATACCAAAAGAATACCAAAATGTGGTGTTCGATCATTGACAAATTCTGCAATTTTGCAATATCAAAACAATACCTTAAATTGGTATGATACCACATTTTGCTCTTGCATAATCCTTAAGACAAATTTTAAGGGGTCCAGAAATACCAAAATTTGGTGTTGATACCAGAGAAAGGTATTATTACGCATTTCCTTTGTTATTTACCCATGCTCGGGTAGGCGTGACCGTGGACCGTAAAATGAAGTTCAACGAACACATCGCTTTGACAACTGGAAAGGCTTTTGCGATGCTAGGCTTCCTGAAGCGCAATACCGCCAACTTCGACGACCCGTTTGCTTTAAAAGTGCTGTACGCGTCGCTGGTCAGGAGCGTCCTGGAGTATGCTGCGGTTGTTTGGGCACCGTACCACGTAACGCTGGCTGCACGGATTGAACGAGTCCAGCGTGCTTTCGTGAGGTTTGCCTTGCACAAGCTGCCATGGAACAACCCGCTGATCCTGCCATCGTACGAAGGACGCTGCTTGTTGTTTAGGCTGCAGTCACTTGCCGAGCGTCGGACCCTGATGCAGCGTCTTTTCGCATTCGACCTGCTGCACGTATGCTTCAATGAAGCGGCTCGCCAAGGACTCAGAGGGGAACGCCCCCTGCTGTGGATTCCGAGACATAACCCGCTAGATGTTTGTTTCCGTCAATTTTATGAAATTTGCTCTTGTTTTGATTATGTCGTGTCCAAACCTGTGTTTAAAACTAGAATAAGTTAATGTTAGTTTTTAAGGCAACAGGTTTAAGGTCCTGAGAATTGTAGATGGAGGCGGTGGAATAAATAAAAAAAATCATTCCTGAACTACCAGGGAAATCAATAGTGACTGCTCTATCTTACCGCACTTCTTAACAAATACTCATGCGAGTGGCAAGGTGATTTGACAACATAATAATTAAGCTATATTTTTTATATTATATTTACCCAGATGAAGAGGCTCCCGCTACAATTGTTAAACATAGTAGAACTCCAAGAACCTACAAAAATAACAAAAAAAAATATTTTAACAATGGTTCACATATCAATGATTTGGTGACGAGCACCAATACGCGTTTTTCTCGGAATACTTGTATCTCGAAATATTGGCTCTAAAACAACTGCTCTGAAAAAGCTGGAATCCAGTTTTTTTTAACAATATGGACGAATACCGAAGGGAAGAGGAGCTTGGCAGCACTGGCCAAGTGCGGTTGGCTAGTCGTGGGCGAGTCGGGTTTTTGTTTTTTTTCGATGTTGAACGCGCGTGGTAGTGTCTAAATTGTGTCAAAAAGATTGTTTGGAGCCTGCTTGAGTGGGGCACAGTGAAAGTTTTCGGTTTTTTGGTGTTTTCTGTATAATTTGAGGTTCGCAAAGATTTCCATTTTGTGTTTTTTTTCTGCTTTGTTTCTGTGGCACGTTGCTGATTTCATGGATCTTGCGCCCATCAGACGCTGTCAGATGTTATGCCTTTCCTGCAGGGCAAGCTGTTCACAGCGTTGGCAGCAGTGACATTTGTTTTGTTCGAGTGCTTTGTTTTGAAGCCAAACATTTCATTTGGGCCCAGTTGCAAAACTGTATCTTCACAGTTTTTTTTATAAATATTTTTAAAATTAATAATGCAATGCGTGCTCCGCGGTTCGGAAAATCGGAATTTAAAATGCTTTTTTTTGTTTTGATGAAAATGTGTACAACGTGGGTGCTGATTCAGCAGCCCAAACTGCGTTTCTGGTTACCGATGACACATTAACGCTGGAAAGTGTTATCTGAAGACTCTACGGTGACCGGCGAGTATGGTGATGGAGCGGTGTGTTAAAGCTGCGAGCAACCTAAGGCCGCTTTGTTGGAGACAAGGATGGAATGAATCCGGTGAGATTGTTCCTTTTAAATCTTAATATACTATTTTATTTGCCTACAGGTCAGTGAGATTTGGTTCTGTGCATTCAGACGGTTCGCGTCGAGGCGTCGCGTTTGATTTTCTTCGCCGTCGATTTGTTTATTTCCCCCGGTGTTGTGTATGTGCATTTTCTGGAGTGTACCTACTTTCCGGGTGGTTTGCCTGAGTTGACAGTTGCTTCTGTGTACTCTACCGATTCACGTCGTACTTGATTATGTTGCTCGGGTGGTTTTTGTAAGAAAACTGAAACGGCTAGTTAAATTCGGACGAGCTCGCTTCATGACGGTTTCTGTTATTTTTGAGAATTTTGCTAATGAAATTTGCTTATTTCCAAAACTTATCATTGTCGCGTTATAGATTCAAGACAGGACATTTCCGTTATTTTAATTTATGTTTTTAATCAGCTCCTCACGATGTCATGAGTTGCGTTGGTGATCTTGAACGGTGCGCGTTGCGGTCGTTACGAAGGATTTTCGTTGCCGTTTCCGTCTTTGTTGTCCCACGATTGCGTGTTTTTCTATCCGGGCGGTTTCGCGTTTTCGCATTTAAAAAAAAATGTTTTATCTTTCCACAGCCGGCTGTCTTAGATTGAATCATTTATGCTAAACTCAACACCAAATAACTGGGAATAGTCTCATCCGCATCATCCAATTTTTTGCCTTGAGAATGCATAATACATCACACTATTAAACAAAATTTCTTGATTATTGGGTCGCATTATCATCCTCTATGATGAATCCTGACCATTACCCTTACCAACTAACAAAATCCCAAGTAGAAGTAGTTTTTTCCGGCACACGTGGGGGTGTGGATATCGTATAGAACCCACCCTTGGTAACAACCAGTGTTCGGAGCGGACTGTATTCTTGCATTACTTCAGGCGGACTTGGAGAATCAGTTGGGAGGGTCGGAAGTATCGCAGGCAAACAGAAAACATTAGAATTTCTTTGCACTAATTCTATTTAACTAAATTAACTTAACTTTAGCGATTAGTTTGTGTTTCCTTCCGACGACCGCGACGAGGTGACTTTACGTCCGACCGGTTCGGCTGCTTGCGATGAACTTGCTCGTTTCGCGCACATTTATCGTTCTCTCCTCCTTCGTTGCGCGCCAAAATCTTCTCTCACGATCGTCGTCGTGCGTCGCTCGTTCTCCCTTTCGCTCTCTCGCTCAGGCCGTCGTCAACGGCGCGTTGTTGCCGCGCACGTCGTTTCGCGCGATCCCTTCCTCTCTTTACGGCGTCGTCGTCGACGCGCTGTTGCCAGCTCTGTCTCGCTTGCTGCCGAGCACACGTCGTTGCGCGCGTCTTTTCCGCTGTTGGCAACGACGCAGGCTGGGTTGCCACCTTCGTGGCAGTTGTCATCACAGCAAGCGCAGTGCTGCCAAAACCAAACCAAATTTTCTTCGAGCTGGCGCTGTCAGGCTCGAACATCCTCCACCCGCGAAGAACTGCCGTTGTTCTCCAGGCGATCCAGAGGTCACTCTTTCGCCTCCCAGGTTTGGCCGTAAGTTGACCAGGTGAGTGTTCTTCTACTTCTTCGTCGGGCGCTCTTGGGAATCGCAAGTCGATGCGAACCCTTTTCGCCCTGTTCTCCAAAACCGGGCTTAACTTCGTTGCATTCTTACAGGGTGTGCCGGTCAGCGCAGTTGACAGTCGCAGGGGCTGCCAAAAGGCCTGGCCGACCCGTGGGGTGTGCTCCAGTGCTTGTTGATGCTTGCCGATTGTAGGAAACCGGCATCTTGTTCTGCTTCCACTTGGACCATCTCCAGTGCCTTCAGGTGATGCTCGCTTCAGTGGGTCGGCGTTTACCGACCGCTCGTGTGGACCGAGTCCTCCAGTGCCACTCTTCTTCCTTGCCGGTGCTGCAGCTACTGAATGTTTCGAGCACTCATAGCTCGGCTGTGTGGCAACTGCAGCAGCCTTGTGCGGCGCCGAGGCCGCCCTTGTACGCACCGTTACTCCTCCACATGCGTTTGTAGTCTTCTCAAGTACGCTGAGTGCAGCAGAGCGCTGCGTCGTGGGACCTTGAACCTTGTGTCCTTGGCCAGGAATCGCTCGGCTTGAAAAGTCAGCGTCGTCTTCAAATGTTCTCAGCATCACGTGGAACGGCAGGTAAACTTGCTTCAAATTCGTTGGATCACTCACCTCACTTGCTTCCTTGTAGATTCCAACTTCTCGTGCGCAGGCTTCGGTGTGCTGCTCCAACTTGGGTCGATCCTCAAACTCCGTGCCTTGAATCAGGACCGCTTCTTCGTGTGCTGCGCCACTTCCAATCGTGCCGTCCAAGACCTGGCTGAAGCTCGTCTCGCGCAGAGCCTAATTGGCTCTGACGGCGAGTAGAAATCCAGCAGGAATCATCGATGTGTCGGAACGTGGCTGCATCTGCTCGACGCCAGCCATCTCGTTCGCGTTGTGTCCGTCCAGAGTGTTCTTCGTCAAGTGTGTGTCGAACTTACTTGTGATCAATAAACCATGGCAGGGGTTTGGGCTGCAGGGTTCGTCTCGAAAGTCCGCGACGGCTGACAGCGCGTCCGGCGCTAGATGTCCAGAGGAGCTGGCCTCTGGCGTCCCTTGACTCGCTTTGGCTTGTTGTGGAGCACCAGGTTGCTCCACCTTCGTTTGTGTTGTCGGTTGCTTGGGGTTTCTCCGGCACTCGGCGTGCAGCAGGGTGTGGTGCCGCTTCTTGCACGTCGCGCACGCTCCGGTGGACACACACTGCGCCGAGGTATGTCCCGTCCGGAGGCAGTTGAAGCAGAGGTGCTTCTCTTTTGCCTTGAACAGCCGCTCGGGGACTGTCTTCTCCAGGAATTGCGGACATTCCCAGCTCTTGTGCTGGCCAAGTCCGCACATGTCGCACGTTTGTGCCGGATCGCTCCCGGTGGTCTGCTGACCCGAGTCGTCCGTTGCGGTCTTTCCGGGTGTCTTGTTGGCTTGTGACGTGTCATCCATGTCAGCGATCTTGTTCGTCTCGATGACGGTCTTGGTGTTGTTCTCGGAACGTTCACCATGCTGGATGGTAAACTCCGGTCGTACCCGATCTTCCGTGTCCAGCTGCTCTTCCAGCAGCTTCCAGGAACGCTTCGGGGTTTCGTCGATGGCCGTTTCGTTGGCACATCCGATGATCTTAGCGTTTGTTGGGTTCGTCGTCTCGTCCACCCGTTGTGGTACACCAGGCGTGTACTCGTTTCTTCGTCGTGTGGACTGGCCTACTTCTAGCAGCTTCTCTTCGATGACCGTCAGGACCTCTGTGTGCAGGTCGTCGAAGGCGTCGTAGAGGGCATCTTGCTCGTCCCGTGATGTTGACGGAACCATGCCAAGGATCTGCTCGTACGCCGTGTGGTACGCATCGTACGCGGTTTCTACCTCCTTCTGGCACGTCTTCAACGCTGCCCATGTAAGCGTCGTGGCATCTTCCAAGCTGTCAAGAATAGTGGTGAGCTTACCTTGAGCCAACTCACGCTGGTTGAACCGCTCCATCTCCTTTGCACTTGCTGCTCCGCTGGGGATCACGAAGTGCTCGTCGTGACTGGGTTTCTTGCCGATCGATCTTCTTCCATGTGGCCGCCTTCTCCGAGTTCACCAGCCTTTTCGGTGACTTCCTCGGACGAAGCTCTTCGACCACCGTTGCTTCAGTGGCAGGGCACTGTTACGGAACGGCTGCTGGAACCGTTCGCCTTCACTTTATCTCTGCGAAGAACTTCCGGAACCACTTCAAAGAAAGTTCTTCGCGTTTTCTTTCGGAACCACTTTCGCGGAAGTCTTTCAATTCGAGCGTCTTCTTTCCCGGAACAAGTTCACAGAAGGTTTCGCTCCACTTATCGGAGTTCACTTCCAGGACCACTTCCCGAAAGCTTCTTCCGTCTCTGCCTGACACCAACGATCGGACCCAGTGTCCGAACCAAGCACGGAAATCAGCCAAGTCTGAAATCACGGTACTTGGGGGAACTTTTGTGTCCTCTTGACCGGAACTTCACTTCTCGATTCTTCTGTCCGGAATTACTTCCGGCTTGAGAAGATTCTGGACGCATACAAGATGGCGTCGCTTAGCACTTTTTCACTCTTTCTTTGGACGCATTCTGGACGTTTCCAAAATGGCGTCGCACTTTTGCGCTGGGCACTTTTTTCCAAAATGGCGTCTTTTTTTCACAGGCTCATTTTTCAGCCAAGATGGCGTCGTTTTCCACTTTCTTCGCGGCGTCTTTTCCACTCTGGGCCTTGTGCCCACTTGCCGCGATAAAAACGACCCTCCGCCTTGCACTGTCTCCACACTCCCGGTTCACCAAATCCGGCTCGTTTGGACCATGATCGGAGCGGACTGTATTTTCACTTCACTTCAGGCGGACTTGGGGAACCAGCTTGGGAGGGTCGGAAGTATCACAGGCAAACAGAAAACACTAGAATTTCTTTGCACTAATTCTATTTAACTAAATTAACTTAACTTTAGCGATTAGTTTGTGTTTCCTTCCGACGACCGCGACGAGGTGACTTTACGTCCGACCAGTTCGGCTGCTTGCGATGAACTTGCTCGTTTCGCGCACATTTCTCGTTCTCTCCTCCTTCGTTGCGCGCCAAAATCTTCACTCACGATCGTCGTCGTGCGTCGTTCGTTCTCCCTTTTGCTCTCTCGCTCAGGCCATCGTCAACGGCGCGTTGTTGCCACGCACGTCGTTTCGCGCGATCCCTTCCTCTCTTTACGGCGTCGTCGTTGACGCGCTGTTGCCAGCTCTGTCTCGCTTGCTGCCGAGCACACGTCGTTGCGCGCGTCTTTTCCGCTGTTGGCAACGACGCAGGCTGGGTTGCCACCTTCGTGGCAGTTGTCATCACAGCAAGCGCAGTGCTGCCAAAACCAAACCAAATTTTCTTCGAGCTGGCGCTGTCAGGCTCGAACAACCAGTGTTAACTAACATTCCCGTCCCAATCCCCCCGAGATCTACAAACTGACATGGCGGGCGCCGTTGGTGGCCAACGACTGTTACCTATAAGCTCCAGATCTAGTTTAGTTGATCTTGATGTTTTATCTTTTCAGCGCATTCATACATGCTGTTGATAAGGGAAACACGATTAGACCGTTGAAGCGTATGATCGTTGTATTGATAGAATTTTACGGTCCTGTTCAGCAACGGAGAAGGACAACCATGGGTGGTCTCTCATGCTCATGCTCATGCTCAATATGGACGAATACCGGAGGTAACGCTTGTAACCAAAGGGCAATTCACTTCTGATACTGCACCAATATGAAGCCAATATTGGAGTCGATACGGTATGCAACCTAGGAATACTCCGCGAGTATTATGCGCGTATGATATCCAAGCTGATATTTGGGTAGATATAACCGACGAGTATGGGGTATATATCCTCAATACGGTATTTATGCAGACAATGAGAATGTGCGTATGATACGCGTATGCAGTATACTCGAAGTGATTAACCCCTAGCTTCTAACGGTACGGGGGTACTGTCAAACCAATTTTGTAACGCACGCTCACGTCACGTCATTCTTGAACTCCTGTCAAAAATTTTCACCAAGATGACGTTTCCACACACAACGTATTTTTTTCTGCTGCTGCCCGGAATATTGTCGAGAGAACCCGGGCTACCCAGGAGCAACCCGAGACAGATCCGTCTTTACCCGCTGGCCGGAACGTGAGACGATAGTGCCAGAAATAAACCGGAGACAGCAAGGCAGAAAGAAAGCTCGTGAAAGAACCTCTGCTTCCTGTTAACCGCCAGCCCAATATGGGCCATCTCCATACAAACAGGCGGCCAAATTATTTTTTTGCTTTTTAAATGTTTTTTTCATACAAATTTGGGTAATTGTATGGTATTGAAATGATATACGTCGATTTTTATGACTTTTCATGTTTTTCAATAGTTGATTGTTTATAATAAATTGTCTTTTCATACATTTGCAAGTGCAACAGAATTGCGTATATATTGTATTGCAAGTTTATATTATTAAATTATGGATAAGCTAATACATCCCCACTTTAATGACACTACCCCTCCCTCCTCTTTCTTTCACCCCCCCCCCTTTCCTCCTCCCCTCCAACAAAATTTTGTTAAGCGTAATAAATTCATTTTAAGTCAAATATTTATTATTTACTGCTGTGTGTTTCTTTTTGTGAGTCCATGCCATATAACTTGAGACCACCCCCCCCCCCCCCACCCTTACGGGCATAAATTGCGAAATTTTTAATTGTTAAATCAAATAACAGAAAAATTAATTTTATTCAAAATATTAATTATGAAGTAAAACGATAAAATACAAACCATATTCTTAAAATTCATTTGATTATAGAGTTTGTGACAGCTTCAGGATATGTTAAAGGTACTTTTTATGATGTTTTGTACTAACCAACATAGAACTTAAATGTGGATCAGTTTCATGGATTGATCGCAGAAATTCATCATGCTAAGTCAACATTTTGCTGAATACTTTTTCCGGTATCAAACTGAGATTCTCCAGTTTCGCTTGAGAAACTTCGGTACGAATACCTTATTTTGACTAAGGTACTCAATTTTAAATGTAGGCAACAGAAAATTCCAATAAAGTCATTTCGAACTTCTTGAAACCAGGTATTGATTTTTGAAGCGACGATGCCCACGAAGTAGGTAGCAAAGCAAGTGAAATAAACGGGCGCATATGTAGATTGCAGCAAATTTTGATAAAACGTAATTGTTCAAAATGGCATATCTCCGAAAACGCAAAAAATCGCAGGCTGGAAATTTCAGCAATGTTAGATTATAATCCAATCTTTCAAGTGATCTTAGTTTCATGTTTAGCATCGGTTAGCAAAAAAAGTACTCGATTAACAAACACAAAAAAATATGATTTGTCAAAAAAATGCTCCAGTTATTCGATGAAAACTTCAGTTTTTGGTTTGGAAACAACATTTTATCTATTAATAGTTTCAAAGCTTATCTCATTATCTTTCCAACGATGTATATTTGTCCTAATAAAACATTTAAAATGGCTGAGCTATGTTAAAATTAAACAATCAGCCTTTTTTACGAAAAACGCTAGTTTTTTACTCCATTTTTTGACTTTCAGCTTGCGTATCTCCGTAATGAACAAACTTAGAGCTTTGAAAATTTGGATTTTTCTTAGTTAGAACGTTTACTTTCGAGAAAAAAAATACCAAAAAATATTTGGAGAAGGTCACTTTTTTGAAACTTGCCCACCCAATGTACCCAAAAAAATATTAAAATCAGCTTTATCATTTTTGGGTTTCAAGTCAATTAAAAATTAATTATCTTGTCAAATTTATGAAAAAAATCCCATAGTTTCAGAGGAATTTGATGAAACCTTTCAATACCAAAATTTGGCATCCTGACTTAGAAAATTTTCCACAATTTCAAGTAAATTCTTTAGGGTGCCTACAGAGTGGACGCTGCAAGCGACGCTACAAGCGACGCGACTAATTTGACAGGCGAAGCGACTACGCGCGACTCATTTGCGGCCAGCAGAAATCGCTCGCCTATTCAGAGTAGAAGCGATTTTTCGCTGCGCTACAAGCGACGAACAAGCAACTGTCAAATTGGTCGCGCGACCGACCTGTGCAAACCGAGGTCAGTCGCTTGCAAATCAAGCGATTTAAATTGATTGTGATGTTTTGTTCAGCTTTTCGCTATTCAAAATTTCGAACAAAATGAGCAGAAGAATTGTTTAATGCAATAAATAAAGTACATTTAATTAAAAAATTGCAAAATGGTTCGAAATGAATTTTAAATTGTAAATAAAAAAAATAAAAATCAAAATTCTTCATATTGGAAGGGCATCTCAGAAAGGGTCCACCGAAATAATTTGGTGGCCATTGGCCACTCCGGAACCGGTTCTGAATGTCCTCCGGGGAACCACCGAAGTGGCCAATATCTGATAAGAGCAAAACCGGTCATTATTGGTATCGAAATTCTTCATTTTGGAAGGACATCTCAAAAATGGTCCACCAAAATAATTTAGTGGCCACTCCGGAACCGGTTCTAATTGTCCTCCGGGGAACCACCGAAGTGGCCAATATCTGATCAGAAGAAAACTAGTCAATGTTGGTATCAAAATTCTTCATATTGGAAAGGCATCTCAGAATGGGTCCACCGAAATAATTTGGTGGCCACTGGCCACTCCGGAACCGGTTCTGAATGTCCTCCGGGGAACCACCGAAGTGGCCAATATCTGATAAGAGCAAAACCGGTCATTATTGGTATCGAAATTCTTCATTTTGGAAGGACATCTCAAAAATGGTCCACCAAAATAATTTGGTGGCCACTCCGGAACAGGTTCTAAATGTCCTCCGGGGAACCACCGAAGTTGCCAATATCTGATCAGAAGAAAACTAGTCAATGTTGGTATCAAAATTCTTCATATTGGAAGGGCATCTCAGAATGGGTCCACCGAAATAATTTGGTGGCCAATGGCCACTCCGGAACCGGTTCTGAATGTCCTCCGGGGAACCACCGAAGTGGCCAATATCTGATCAAAGCAAAGCCAGTCAATATTGATATCGAAATTCTTCATTTTGGAAGGACATCTCAAAAATGGTCCACCAAAATAATTTAGTGGCCACTCCGGAACCGGTTCTAAATGTCCTCCGGGGAACCACCGAAGTGGCCAATATCTGATCAGAAGAAAACTAGTCAATGTTGGTATCAAAATTCTTCATATTGGAAAGGCATCTCAGAATGGGTCCACCGAAATAATTTGGTGGCCACTGGCCACTCCGGAACCGGTTCTGAATGTCCTCCGGGGAACCACCGAAGTGGCCAATATCTGATAAGAGCAAAACCGGTCATTATTGGTATCGAAATTCTTCATTTTGGAAGGACATCTCAAAAATGGTCCACCAAAATAATTTGGTGGCCACTGGCCACTCCGGAACCGGTTCTAAATGTCCTCCGGGGAACCACCGATGTAGCCAATATCTGATCAGAAGAAAACTAGTCAATGTTGGTATCAAAATTCTTCATATTGGAAGGGCATCTCAAAAAGGGTCCACCGAAATAATTTGGTGGCCACTGGCCACTCCGGAACCGGTTCTAAATGTCCTCCGGGGAACCACCGAAGTGGCCAATATCTGATCAAAGCAAAGCCAGTCAATATTGATATCGAAATTCTTCATTTTGGAAGGACATCTCAGAAATGGTCCACCAAAATAATTTGGTGGCCACTGGCCACTCCGGAACCGGTTCTAAATGTCCTCCGGGGAACCACCGAAGTGGCCAATATCTGATCAGGACAAAATCAGTCAATATTGGTATCAAAATTCTGCATTTTGGAAGAACGTCTAAAAAATGGTCCACCGAAATAATTTGGTGGCCACTGGCCACTCCGGAACCACCGAAGTGGCCAATATCTGATCAGAGCAAAACCAGTCAATATTGGTATCAAAATTCTTCATATTGCAAGGACATCTCAGAAAGGGTCCACCGAAATAATTTGGTGGCCACTGGCCACTCCGGAACTGGTTCTCCGGAACAACCAAAGTGGCCAATATCTGATCAGGGTAAAACCTGTCAATATTGGTATCGAAATTCTTCATTTTGGAAGGACATCTCGGAAATGGTCCATGGCGTTCATAAGGAAAATGTACTTGGATGACAATCAACCATTTGAATTTTAATAAAATGGAGTTGCAGAACTTAAATTTGTTCAAAGTAACAAAATACAAAAAAAAAACAAAACAAAAATTTGATACGATTATCGGAAGTCCACATAGAACCCCAAAGTCCCATAGAAACCTTCGGATAATCGAGGCTGGACTGCATAACTTTGTCAAAGAAATCGTATCGATCAGAACACTTTTCAGTAAGCGTCTTTTGAATTTGTATTTTGAAAACATTTTTGTATGGACATTGGACACAATGCAAAATCTTGATTCATTGGTAAAAATGTAGGACTAATATGGTAATGTAGTAAGCAATTCAGGTGAAGCCGTCACTAATTCTCAAGGAAAACAGATCATCATCGAGATCATCATTCTAAAATTCTATAGAATTTTAAAACCTGAAATTTTAAAAATCTAAACATTTGAAATTCTTAAATTCTTAAATTCTTAAATTCTTAAATTCTTAAATTCTTAAATTCTTAAATTCTTAAATTCTTAAATTCTTAAATTCTTAAATTCTTAAATTCTTAAATTCTTAAATTCTTAAATTCTTAAATTCTTAAATTCTTAAATTCTTAAATTCTTAAATTCTTAAATTCTTAAATTCTTAAATTCTTAAATTCTTAAATTCTTAAATTCTTAAATTCTTAAATTCTTAAATTCTTAAATTCTTAAATTCTTAAATTCTTAAATTCTTAAATTCTTAAATTCTTAAATTCTTAAATTCTTAAATTCTTAAATTCTTAAATTCTTAAATTCTTAAATTCTTAAATTCTTAAATTCTTAAATTCTTAAATTCTTAAATTCTTAAATTCTTAAATTCTTAAATTCTTAAATTCTTAAATTCTTAAATTCTTAAATTCTTAAATTCTTAAATTCTTAAATTCTTAAATTCTTAAATTCTTAAATTCTTAAATTCTTAAATTCTTAAATTCTTAAATTCTTAAATTCTTAAATTCTTAAATTCTTAAATTCTTAAATTCTTAAATTCTTAAATTCTTAAATTCTTAAATTCTTAAATTCTTAAATTCTTAAATTCTTAAATTCTTAAATTCTTAAATTCTTAAATTCTTAAATTCTTAAATTCTTAAATTCTTAAATTCTTAAATTCTTAAATTCTTAAATTCTTAAATTCTTAAATTCTTAAATTCTTAAATTCTTAAATTCTTAAATTCTTAAATTCTTAAATTCTTAAATTCTTAAATTCTTAAATTCTTAAATTCTTAAATTCTTAAATTCTTAAATTCTTAAATTCTTAAATTCTTAAATTCTTAAATTCTTAAATTCTTAAATTCTTAAATTCTTAAATTCTTAAATTCTTAAATTCTTAAATTCTTAAATTCTTAAATTCTTAAATTCTTAAATTCTTAAATTCTTAAATTCTTAAATTCTTAAATTCTTAAATTCTTAAATTCTTAAATTCTTAAATTCTTAAATTCTTAAATTCTTAAATTCTTAAATTCTTAAATTCTTAAATTCTTAAATTCTTAAATTCTTAAATTCTTAAATTCTTAAATTCTTAAATTCTTAAATTCTTAAATTCTTAAATTCTTAAATTCTTAAATTCTTAAATTCTTAAATTCTTAAATTCTTAAATTCTTAAATTCTTAAATTCTTAAATTCTTGAATTTTAAATTCTTAAATTAACTGCGGAGTACGAAACGTTGAGATTTCTTATTATTTGAATGTACTTAAATTTTTTTTAAATATTTTTTTTTATTTTTTTTATTTATAAATTTAAAAATTAAAAAAAAATATTTAAAATTAAGGTAGACTGTGCCTTCAAAACAAAAACTTTAAGTGGAGTAAATAAAATTTTAAAAGTCTGTAAAATCTTTTCGAGATACTTTGACCCACTGAGCAACGCTGTGTTTATTCGATATAAAATATCCATGTTTGCATAAAACAAGTTTCATAAATTACCCCTCTACCAGTTTCATGAATAAATTAATTAGTTCAGGTTTGATAAGCAAAAAGCAAAGCAATCCACTTTAACGACCCCCGGGTCTTTTGAGGGCTCTGTTGCAAGTTTCTGCTCATTTCTAGGCGTCCGAAGGTTATGTGTGGTTTACGCTAATGGACCGACGTTTTACTTCCCCATCCGATAGAAGGCGTGATTAGGCAAATCTCGTCTCGAAAAATGCCACCGGGATTGAACCCAGGCCATACTGGGGTGAGAGGCTACCACGCTAACCACTGCGCCACCGGACCCGGCTAAGTACCTGCATTCTATCCAAAAATGGTATAAATGGTGGTTAGTTAAACACAGTTTAAACTCTGTAAGTGGGTGAATACTGGAGCATGGCGATTTCTGGGTGCTCTACCATATCCACCCCAGATAATGATTAAAGTAAAAAATATTAGGCAAAATCTCCAAAACTATTATGTTTTGTTACAAATATCCGGATAGTACGGATTGTGCGGATAATTAAAAAGCAAAACAACGTGTTCGGATATCGTCGAACAATGGGGTTGAAATGTCGAAGCCAGTTTGACAACTGGTTATAACGTTTGAGTGCTTTTTAATTCGAATTCGTTTCAGTTAGCGAACATTTGCTCTGTATTTGTATTTTTGAATTTCTAAATTTATGTGTTTCAGAACCGGTTCCGGAGTGGCCAGGTCAATCTAAATTTTTCAGAATGTTCTTCCAAAATATTTTTTTTCTGAGATGTTCTTCTAAAATAAAGAATTTCAATACCAATTTTGAAAGGTTTTGCTCTGATCAGATACTGGTCATATCAGTGGTTCCCTGGGGGACATTCAGAACCGGTTCCAAAGTGGCCAGTGGCTATTCAATTATTTAGGTTGTCCATGTCTGAGATGTCCTTCCAAAATGAAAAAAAAAAAGATTCCAATAATGACAGGTTTTGCTCTGATCAGATATTGGCCTCTTCGGTGGTTCCCCGGGGGACATTCAGTATCGGTTCTGGAGTGGCCAGTGGCCACCAAATTATTTCGGAGAACCATTTCTGGAACTAGAGCACAACAAATACTGCATTTAACATCAAAAGATATTATGTTTGCATCGAAATCGCTTCTTTCAGTCGCGTTGCTTGGAGTCGCTTCTAGTCGCGTCTACTCTGGGGCAAAAATCCAGTCGCGCGTTGTCGCGTATAGTCGCTTGGTCTGTCAAATTAGTCGCGTCGCTTGTAGCATCGCTTGTAGCGTCCACTCTGTAGGCACCCTAAAGAATTTACTTGAAATTGTGGAAAATTTTCTAAGTCAGGATGCCAAATTTTGGTATTGAAAGGTTTCATCAAATTCCTCTGAAACTATGGGATTTTTTTCATAAATTTGACAAGATAATTAATTTTTAATTGACTTGAAACCCAAAAATGATAAAGCTGATTTTAATATTTTTTTGATATACCCACTAAGATTTTTTTTAAAACGTTGAAATTTCTCTAAGTCGGGTAACCAAATACTTTGAAAAACGAGTTAATCAACAGATTAACAGAATCAACAGAATCTTCAAGAACTTCAAGCACAGGCCGTTCATCAATGACAAAAGAATTCGATGTGGTGAAGAATATCACTAACAACAACATGGAATCATCAGGTGATTAGATTTGGCTGTTGCATATGGATCATTTCCGTTTTTTCACTAACTGCAACTGCTGCACTAAAAATGGTATGGAAATACAAAATTTTGGTATTACTTATGCAAATACCAGCGACAAAAATGTGCCTTTGGTTTGGAAAGACAAACTTATGGGAAATTGGACGAGCTTTCCGGTAAAAATATTTACGAGACTGAAAAACCAAGTCTGTCATATAGAAATGGCCAAAAACCACAAAAAACCCGTTTTTTCAACATTTTTATTTTTAAAACCGCTGTATCTTCCCAAGAATTGGACATAGGACAATGGTCAATATGGAGACTTTTATGTAAAATTGTCTGGAGAATCGATTGCCACTACCGGTTTTTAAAAATTTTGACGTTTAGACCACTTTTCAAAAGAACTGTTTTAGTAAATGATTTTTGTATTTTTTTAGGAGTGACATACCATCCTGCATTTTTCGTCAGTCTTTTGGTAACATTTTAGGCTATTCCCTCAAAAATTTTGAACGAAAAAAATCGTGACATCACCTTTAAATTTAAGTTTTAGACTTAAAAATCAAAAAATCTCATAGATGTGGCGTGTATTTTTGTTTCAGTGTATTTTTTTCAAAAAGCCCGTCCAATTTCCTACAAGTTTGTCTTTGACCACTTTTTGATACGACGCAACGGTTTCGAGATACAGTAATTTTTAAATTACAAAATACAAAAATATTTAAATATCTTACGCCCTTCTCAAATGTTGTTTTCGAGTACTATTGGCTCCATATACACAAAAATGGCTTATATAGGCCTAGGATAACATGTCTACAAAGTTTCATTAAAATCGGAGAGGGTCGGGTACAAAAGTACCAGAAAAATTCCTGATTTGAGCTGGAATTGCTCGTAAGTGGAAGACCACAGGAATACCAAAACCTGATTTTCCAAGGGCGCGGGAATACCTAAAAATAAATCCATGGCAATACCAAGTTTTGGTATTCAAGCAATGTTCAAAAATCCAGAAGACCTCAACTTGGTATTGAAATGGTTTTATTTTGAGGTATTATTTTACCCTTGGAATAACATGGTTTGGTATTGTTGTGCCCTTCCACATACAAGACTTTGGTATGATTTCATGGTATCTTACCATCTATTACTGGGCAACGAAGTGCACATTTTGGTCTCTGTTATTTGCCCAAGTAATACCAAAATTTGGTATTCCCGTGTTATTTACCCCTGCTCGGGTATTGTTAGAAAGGTATTTGAAAGACCTTTCCAACGCGTTCAAAAGATTGAAGATCTGACAACCCCATCAAAAGTTATAAAAACTTTAGTGTTTTTAATAAACTTTTTTAGAGGCCGGATCTCAGATATTTTGATAAAAATATGCGAGGAAGGCACCAACTACCTAAAGGTGGATTAAGTAACGTTTTTCACTAAAACTGCGATAACTTAACAATTTCAGCGATGACCTATACATGTTTGGGTACCAAAATAAATAAAAAACGCAAATTTTGATACCCAGACATCCCGAGCATGGGTAAATAACAAGGGAAATGCGTAATAATACCTTTCTCTGGTATCAATACCAAATTTTGGTATTCCTGGACCCTTTAAAATTTGTCTTAAGGATTATGCAAGAGCAAAATGTGGTATCATACCAATTTAAGGTATTGTTTTGATATTGCAAAATTGCAGAATTTGTCAATGGTCGAACTCCACATTTTGGCATTCTTTTGGTATTACAGTATTTTATCAAATTCCTCTGCAACTATGGGAAAATTTTGACCAATTTTGACAAAATAATTAATTTCGCGCTAAAATGATGTCTCAAAGCAAATGCTTTAATTGAAAACCGGAAATTTCAAACTTGATTTCAAACATTTTTGATATATCCCCTACAGAAATGACTTGAAATTGTGGAAAATTTTCTAAGTCAGGATGGCACATTTTGGTATTATTTTGGTATTAAAGTGTTTTATCAAATTCCTCTGAAACTATGGGAAAATTTTGACCAATTTTGACAAAATAATTAATTTTGCGCTAAAATGATGTCTCAAAGCAAATGCTTCAATTGAAAACCGGAAATTTCAAACTTGATTTTAAACATTTTTTATATACCCCCTACAGAAATGACTTGAAATTGTGGAAAATTTTCTAAGTCAGGATGGCACATTTTGGTATTATTTTGGTATTGAAAGGTTTCATCAATTTTCTCTGAAACTATGGGAAATGCTTTAAAAAAATTTACGAGATAATGCATTTTGCGCTAAAATGACTTGAAACCCAAAAATGTTAAAGATGATTTAATAAATTTGTGTGATATACTCACTAATTATTTTTTCCAAAGGGTTGACATTTCTCTAAGTCGGGATAACCAAATACTTTGAAAAACGAGTCAATCGACAGATTATTGAATTTTGGTGAATTTTAATTCAGTTTCATTTTAATAACACTTATTTTTCAATCTTGTTATTTTTCAGAAGCTTCAAGAACTTCAAGCACAGGCCATTCATCAATGACAAATGCATTCGGTGTGGTGAAGAATATCACTAAAAACAACATGGAATCATCAGGTGAGTAGATTTGGCTGTTGCATATGGATCATTTCCGTTTTTTCACTAACTGCAACTGTTGCACTAAAAATGGTATGAAAATACCAAATTTTGGTATTACTTGTGCAAATACCAGCGACCATAATGTGCTCTTGGTTGCCAAGTAATAGATGGTAAAATACCATGAAATCATACCAAACTCATGTATGTGGAAGACCACAGAAATACCAAAATATGATTTTCCAAGGGCGCGGGAATACCTAAAATTAAAACCATGGCAATACCAAGTTTTGGTATTCAAGCAATGTTCAAAAATCCAGAAGACCTCAACTTGGTGTTGAAATGGTTTTATTTTGAGGTATTATCTTACCCTTGGAATAACATGGTTTGGTATTGTTGTGCCCTTCCACATACAAGACTTTGGTATGATTTCATGGTATTTTACCATCTATTACTGGGCAACCAAGGGCACATTTTGGTCGCTGTTATTTGCCCAAGTAATACCAAAATTTGGTATTCCCGTGTTATTTACCCCTGCTCGGGATGTATAGGTCATCGCTGAAATTTTAAAGTTATCGCAGTTTTAGTGGACAAAGTGGAATATATACAGCAGTTCCATATGGGTCATTCCATCTGAAGCGGAACAGCATTTGAAAATTACCATCTCCGATTCTGCTCAAATTTGGCAGAGCTGTTGAGAATATCAAAACATGCAAAAATCCCGAATTTCATCCAAATCGGACCACCCCCTCCATTTTTGTACCCTCCCAAAAAATCGACTTTTTGGCGATTTGTGAGCGAAACCTCTGTCTTCAAACGACGATAACTTAGGAACCACAAATCTGAGAGGGTCGGTCTTAGACTCAATTTTGAAGGAAATCCATTTCCGTGATCAAAATGTTGATTAATTTATTTTTTGCAATTCCGTCGTGAAACTACTGAGCAATTCTCTACGAAATCGGTCTTTTTTCTTCAATTTTAATTTTTGTATTTTTTAATCCGACTGAAACTTTTTTGGTGCCTTCGGTATGCCCAAAGAAGCCATTTTGCATCATTAGTTTGTCCATATAATTTTCCATACAAATTTGGCAGCTGTCCATACAAAAATGATATGTAAAAATTAAAAAATCTGTACCTTTTGAAGGAATTTTTTGATCGATTTGGTGTCTTCGGCAAAGTTGTAGGTATGGATATGGACTACACTGAAAAAAAATGATACACTGTAAAAAAAATTTGGTGATTTTTTATTTAACTTTTTGTCACAAAAACTTGATTTGCAAAAAAACACTATTTTTAATTTTTTTTATTTTTTGATATGTTTTAGAGGACATAAAATGCCAACTTTTCAGAAGTTTCCAGAATGGGCAAAAAATCTTTGACCGAGTTATGAATTTTTGAATCAATACAGATTTTTTCAAAAAATCGAAATATTGTTTACAAAAATTTTTCAACTTCATTTTTCGATGTAAAATCGAATTTGCAATCAAAAAGTACTTTAGTGAAATTTTGATAAAATGCACCGTTTTCAAGTTATAACCATTATTAGGTAACTTTTTTAAAAATAGTCGCAGTTTTTAATTTTTTTAAATTAGTGCCCATGTTTGCCCACCTTTGAAAAAAATATTTTTGAAAAGCTGAGAAAATTCTCTATATTTTGCTTTATTGAACTTTGTTGATACGACCCATAGTTGCTGAGATATTGCCATGCAAAGGTTAAAAAACAGGAAAATTGATGTTTTCTAAGTCTCACCCAAACAACCCACCATTTTCTAATGTCGATATCTCAGCAACTACAAATCCGATTCAAAATGTTAAAATATGAAACATTCGTGAAATTTTCCGATCTTTTCGAAAAAAATACTTTCAAAAATTTAAAATCAAGACTAACATTTCAAACGGGCCAAACATTCAATATTACGCCCGTTTGAAATGTTAGTCTTGATTTTAAATTTTTGAAAATATTTTTTTCGAAAAGATCGGAAAATTTCACGAATGTTTCATGTTTTAACATTGTGAATCGGATTTATAGTTGCTGAGATATCGACATTAGAAAATGGTGGGTTGTTTAGGTAAGACTTAGAAAACATCAATTTTCCTGTTTTTTAACCTTTGCATGGCAATATCTCAGCAACTATGGGTCGTATCAACAAAGTTCAATAAAGCAAAATATAGAGAATTTTCTCAGCTTTTCAAAAATATTTTTTTCAAAGGTGGGCAAACATGGGCACTAATTTAAAAAAATGAAAAACTGCGACTATTTTTAAAAAAGTTACCTAAAAATGGTTATAACTTGAAAACGGTGCATTTTATCAAAAATTCACTAAAGTACTTTTTGATTGCAAATTCGATTTTACATCGAAAAATGAAGTTGAAAAATTTTTGCGACCAATATTTCGATTTTTCGAAAAAATCTGTATTGATTCAAAAAATCATAACTCGGTCAAAGATTTTTTGCCCATTCTGGAAACTTCTGAAAAGTTGGCATTTTATGTCCTCTAAAACATATCAAAAAATAAAAAAAATTAAAAATAGTGTTTTTTTGCAAATCAAGTTTTTGTGACAAAAAGTTAATTAAAAAATCACCAAAAAATTTTTTACCGTGTATCATTTTTTTTCAGTGTAGTCCATATCCATACCTACAACTTTGCCGAAGACACCAAATCGATCAAAAAATTCCTTCAAAAGATACAGATTTTTGAATTTTCACATATCATTTTTGTATGGACAGCTGCCAAATTTGTATGGAAAATTATATGGACAAACTAATGATGCAAAATGGCTTCTTTGGGCATACCGAAGGCACCAAAAAAATTTCAGCCGGATTAAAAAATACAAAAAAAAATCGAATGACCGAAATCTCAGAGAACTGCTCTCCTGTCACTCACAGCGAAGGAGAAACGTGATTATATCTCGCAATAAGCAATACCAGAATTGAAAAAAATCATAAATTATTCAGATGAAACTGGCACACAATATAAAAATCGGTTTAAAATGATCAATCTCTCAAACCGTAAGGCAGATTTTGGAGTTTTTGCTGATTGGCACTATTTGGCTACCGCACATGGCAAATGTTCTAGAACCTATGAGAATTATTTCATCTACTACAGCCAGCTCTACATTTGTTCTCGCTTCAAATAAAAGAAATAATTTGATTAAGTGGGAAGGAATGAGGAATTAGGAAAAATATGAAAACAATAGAAAACTGATTATTTTTTTAAATATATTGTAAAAACGTTGTAGCATTTGCAAATAAATATTAAAAGTTCAAATTTTACTTAATATGGTTCAATGACACTGTGATCAGGAAAAACAGTGCATTAAAAATTATCCAATAAATATTCCTTAAACAAAAAATAGATTGTTCAAGGTATTGATTATCTCAAAATCGTATAAAGTTATAAAAATAATTCATCTTACAGAACACCAGGTAGTTATTATTGATCAGCACGACTGAGTGCTACTAGCATATGCGGCGAGTGTAGCTAATTTAGGTAATCTCAAATACTCAAAACTTTAAAATTCGATATCTCTGGAACGAAACATATTCCTTTCTGTCGATAAGTGATTCTTATGTAAAGTTGGCCGGGGAACACGATGGTGAGGTCAAATAAAAAAATAAGTTGAGATGTTTTGAGATACGGCCGTTTAAAGTTTTCAGTTGTGCAATACAGGTAGAAAATAGTAGTTTATGCAACAAGTTGCAAAAAGAGGATTTTTTCAGCACTAGTCGTATATTTATCCAACGAGGTTCACCGAGTTGGATAAATACGACGAGTGCTGAAAAAATCAAGTTTTGCAACGAGTTCCATACAACATTTTTTGCAATTTCGAAAAAACACCCATTGAGTGAAATTTTAAGTCGAATTTTCATGTATTTTGTCAATAAATCGTTTAAATCAAAAAAAATGTTGAAAAGTGTTACTTTTCGAAACAAGTGCTGAAAAGTTCAACTTTTCAGCACCCATTTCAGTGCTGAAAAGTAGAACTTTTCAGCTTTTATTTTGAAAAGTGTTGCTATTCGATTCTGTTATTTTTGGTACAGAAAAGTAGGCTATTTCGTCGTTCAAGAATGACAGGAAAAGTAAGTAGAGCAGTTCTCTAGGATTTCGGTCATTCGATTTTTTTTGTATTTTTTAATCCGGCTGAAATTTTTTTGGTGCCTTCGGTATGCCCAAAGAAGCCATTTTGCATCATTAGTTTGTCCATATAATTTTCCATACAAATTTGGCAGCTGTCTATACAAAAATGATATGTGAAAATTCAAAAATCTGTATCTTTTGAAGGAATTTTTTGATCGATTTGGTGTCTTCGGCAAAGTTGTAGGTATGGATATGGACTACACTGAAAAAAAATGATACACGGTAAAAAATTTTTTGGTGATTTTTTAATTAACTTTTTGTCACAAAAACTTGATTTGCAAAAAAACACTATTTTTAATTTTTTTTATTTTTTGATATGTTTTAGAGGACATAAAATGCCAACTTTTCAGAAGTTTCCAGAATGGGCAAAAAATCTTTGACCGAGTTATGATTTTTTGAATCAATACAGATTTTTTCGAAAAATCGAAATATTGGTCGCAAAAATTTTTCAACTTCATTTTTCGATGTAAAATCGAATTTGCAATCAAAAAGTACTTTAGTGAATTTTTGATAAAATGCACCGTTTTCAAGTTATAACCATTTTTAGGTAACTTTTTTAAAAATAGTCGCAGTTTTTCATTTTTTTAAATTAGTGCCCATGTTTGCCCACCTTTGAAAAAAATATTTTTGAAAAGCTGAGAAAATTCTCTATATTTTGCTTTATTGAACTTTGTTGATACGACCCATAGTTGCTGAGATATTGCCATGCAAAGGTTAAAAAACAGGAAAATTGATGTTTTCTAAGTCTTACCTAAACAACCCACCATTTTCTAATGTCGATATCTCAGCAACTATAAATCCGATTCACAATGTTAAAACATGAAACATTCGTGAAATTTTCCGATCTTTTCGAAAAAAAATTTTTCAAAAATTTAAAATCAAGACTAACATTTCAAACGGGCGTAATATTGAATGTTTGGCCCGTTTGAAATGTTAGTCTTGATTTTAAATTTTTGAAAGTATTTTTTTCGAAAAGATCGGAAAATTTCACGAATGTTTCATATTTTAACATTTTGAATCGGATTTGTAGTTGCTGAGATATCGACATTAGAAAATGGTGGGTTGTTTGGGTGAGACTTAGAAAACATCAATTTTCCTGTTTTTTAACCTTTGCATGGCAATATCTCAGCAACTATGGGTCGTATCAACAAAGTTCAATAAAGCAAAATATAGAGAATTTTCTTCATGGGCACTAATTTAAAAAAATTAAAAACTGCGACTATTTTTAAAAAAGTTACCTAATAATGGTTATAACTTGAAAACGGTGCATTTTATCAAAATTTCACTAAAGTACTTTTTGATTGCAAATTCGATTTTACATCGAAAAATGAAGTTGAAAAATTTTTGTAAACAATATTTCGATTTTTTGAAAAAATCTGTATTGATTCAAAAATTCATAACTCGGTCAAAGATTTTTTGCCCATTCTGGAAACTTCTGAAAAGTTGGCATTTTATGTCCTCTAAAACATATCAAAAAATAAAAAAAATTAAAAATAGTGTTTTTTTGCAAATCAAGTTTTTTTGACAAAAAGTTAAATAAAAAATCACCAAATTTTTTTTACAGTGTATCATTTTTTTTCAGTGTAGTCCATATCCATACCTACAACTTTGCCGAAGACACCAAATCGATCAAAAAATTCCTTCAAAAGGTACAGATTTTTTAATTTTTACATATCATTTTTGTATGGACAGCTGCCAAATTTGTATGGAAAATTATATGGACAAACTAATGATGCAAAATGGCTTCTTTGGGCATACCGAAGGCACCAAAAAAGTTTCAGTCGGATTAAAAAATACAAAAATTAAAATTGAAGAAAAAAGACCGATTTCGTAGAGAATTGCTCATATCAAACTTCATGAAATTGAAAGATATGTCAATTAACGGTCATGCCATTGTTCGCTGAACCATTGTGACCAATTTGGAACCGGTTACCGGTGGCGCTTTGGGGACACTCTCGGAATATGAGAGAAACCCTATCATCCGCCATATCAAACTTCATGAAATTGAAAGATATGTCAATCTACGGTCATGCAAATGTTCGCTGACCCATCCTAGCCAATTTGGAACCGGTTACTGGTGGTCCCTTGGGGCACATCCGAAACAGGGCTGAGCTGTAGGTTAGTCGAGGTTAGTCGTCGACTAACAAGTTATTTAACAAAAATGTCGCCCTCCTTAAACTATTTGGCGCCCTCAGCAGGGCCCAAGAAAAATTTTGCATTTTGCAAATTTGCCAAGTTGCCGATTTGTGCTGCGCCTTCTTGAAAAAGATAAAGCGCCCCCTCAGGAAGCCCCAGGGCGCCCAAAATGCCATTTTTGCAAATAAAAAAAAAGAGCCTAAGGGAGCCGGAATATGAGAGAAACCCTATCATCCGACATATCAAACTTCATGAAATTGAAAGATATGGCAATCTACGGTCATGCTGTTGTTTTCTGACCCATTGTGGTCAATCTGGAACCGGTTACCGGTGGCCCCTTGGGGAATATGAGAGAAACCCTATCATCCGACATATCAAACTTCATGAAAATGAAAGATATGTCAATCTACGGTCATGCCAATGTTCGCTGATCGAGACCCGTATTTTTTTGTTTGGCCATTAGGGTGACCTACGACATGTTAGGGTGGTTCGAAAAATGGCAATTTTCGTCGATTTTCGCAAAAACCACTTTTTTCAAAAAGTCATATCTCCACGCCATTTCATCCGATTTTAGTTGTCCTAGACGCAAAAGAAAAGTGATTAGTTCGGCTATTTGGGAAAAATAGTAAGAAGTTTCAAAAATTTAGCTTAACATTTGAAAAGGTCCTATGAAAACTTAAAACACAGAGAACAGATGTACATCTAGTCTCTAACTTGTGTGTAAACACTGTTGCACTAAAAAAATGCGCTGCATACAATCTTGCATCAAAGAAATTAGAGTGTGCAGGATACGCTTGGCGGCGCCACCGTCGCGGCTGAGAATACTTGACTTAACAATGAAAAAGGCTCAATAATTTCGGAAGAAAATAAATGTTAACCTCGTTTAAATATAAAATTCACTTCTGTATAATTCCTGTTGATTAACAACCCGAGCAGGGGTAAATAACACGGGAATACCAAATTTTGGTATTACTTGGGCAAATAACAGCGACCAAAATGTGCCCTTGGTTGCCCAGTAATAGATGGTAAAATACCATGAAATCATACCAAAGTCTTGTATGTGGAAGGGCACAACAATACCAAACCATGTTATTCCAAGGGTAAGATAATACCTCAAAATAAAACCATTTCAACACCAAGTTGAGGTCTTCTGGATTTTTGAACATTGCTTGAATACCAAAACTTGGTATTGCCATGGTTTTAATTTTAGGTATTCCCGCGCCCTTGGAAAATCATATTTTGGTATTTCTGTGGTCTTCCACATACATGAGTTTGGTATGATTTCATGGTATTTTACCATCTATTACTTGGCAACCAATAGCACATTATGGTCGCTGGTATTTGCACAAGTAATACCAAAATTTGGTATTTTCATACCATTTTTAGTGCAACAGTTGCAGTTAGTGAAAAAACGGAAATGATCCATATGCAACAGCCAAATCTACTCACCTGATGATTCCATGTTGTTCTTAGTGATATTCTTCACCACACCGAATGCATTTGTCATTGATGAATGGCCTGTGCTTGAAGTTCTTGAAGCTTCTGAAAAATAACAAGATTGAAAAATAAGTGTTATTAAAATGAAACTGAATTAAAATTCACCAAAATTCAATAATCTGTCGATTGACTCGTTTTTCAAAGTATTTGGTTATCCCGACTTAGAGAAATGTCAACGCTTTTGAAAAAAATATTAGTGAGTATATCACACAAATTTATTAAATCATCTTTAACATTTTTGGGTTTCAAGTCATTTTAGCGCAAAATGCATTATCTCGTAAATTTTTTTAAAACATTTCCCATAGTTTCAGAGAAAATTGATGAAACCTTTCAATACCAAAATAATACCAAAATGTGCCATCCTGACTTAGAAAATTTTCCACAATTTCAAGTCATTTCTGTAGGGGGTATATCAAAAATGTTTAAAATCAAGTTTGAAATTTCCGGTTTTCAATTAAAGCATTTGCTTTGAGACATCATTTTAGCGCAAAATTAATTATTTTGTCAAAATTGGTCAAAATTTTCCCATAGTTTCAGAGGAATTTGATAAAACACTTTAATACCAAAATAATACCAAAATGTGCCATCCTGACTTAGAAAATTTTCCACAATTTCAAGTCATTTCTGTAGGGGGTATATCAAAAATGTTTAAAATCAAGTTTGAAATTTCCGGTTTTCAATTAAAGCATTTGCTTTGAGACATCATTTTAGCGCGAAATTAATTATTTTGTCAAAATTGGTCAAAATTTTCCCATAGTTGCAGAGGAATTTGATAAAATACTGTAATACCAAAAGAATACCAAAATGTGGAGTTCGACCATTGACAAATTCTGCAATTTTGCAATATCAAAACAATACCTTAAATTGGTATGATACCACATTTTGCTCTTGCATAATCCTTAAGACAAATTTAAAAGGGTCCAGGAATACCAAAATTTGGTATTGATACCAGAGAAAGGTATTATTACGCATTTCCCTTGTTATTTACCCATGCTCGGGAATAATGCAAAAATGCATTAACATTAACGAAAACATAACAGAAAATTCATTCAAAAATGATTTTTCAAGCGACAACTTAAAATAGTCCTTTTACACATGTTATGTCCGATTTCATTTTGTTTACTTTCTTTGGCGCGTAAAATTGCAACCCTGTGATGAAGGACAGTCAGACATTGGTCTGATTTTTTCATCAGCACCTTCACCGTGCACAGCGTCGTCAAAATAATCACCTCATGGCTCATCAACGAGAGAGAATATGGCCGGAAGTCCAGCAATTCCTTCTTCTTGTTGACGTGTACCAACTCCCGAGCAGGGGTAAATAACACGGGAATACCAAATTTTGGTATTACTTGAGCAAATAACAGCGACCAAAATGTGCCCTTGGTTGCCCAGTAATAGATGGTAAAATACCATGAAATCATACCAAAGTCTTGTATGTGGAAGGGCACAACAATACCAAACCATGTTATTCCAAGGGTAAAATAATACCTCAAAATAAAACCATTTCAATACCAAGTTGAGGTCTTCTGAATTTTTGAACATTGCTTGAATACCAAAACTTGGTATTGCCATGGTTTAATTTTTAGGTATTCCCGCGCCCTTGGAAAATCATATTTTGGTATTCCTGTGGTCTTCCACATACATGATTTTGGTATGATTTGATGGTATTTTACCATCTATTACTGGGCAACCAAGATCACGTTTTGGTCGCTGATATTTGCACAAGTAATACCAAAATTTGGTATTTTCATACCGTTTTTAGTGCAGCAGTTGCAGTTAGTGAAAAAAACGGAAATGATCCATATGCAACAGCCAAATCTACTCACCTGATGATTCCATGTTGTTCTTAGTGATATTCTTCACCACACCGAATGCATTTGTCATTGATGAACGGCCTGTGCATGAAGTTCTTGAAGATTCTGAAAAATAACAAGATTGAAAAATAAGTGTTATTAAAATGAAACTGGATTGAAATTAACCAAAATTCAATAATCTTTCGATTGACTCGTTTTTCAAAGTATTTGGTTTTTTTTTCAAGTCATTTTAGCGCAAAATTTATTATCTTGTCCAAATTGGTAAAAAAATCCCATAGTTTCAGAGAAAATTGATAAAACATTGTAATACCAAAAGAATACCAAAATGTGCCATCCTGACTTAGAAAATTTTCCACAATTTCAAGTAATTTCTGTAGGGGGTATATCAAAAATGTTTAAAATCAAGTTTGAAATTTCCGGTTTTCAATGAAAGCATTCGCTTTGAGACATCATTTTAGTGCAAAATTAATTATTTTGTCAAAATTGGTCAAAATTTTCCCATAGTTTCAGAGGAATTTGATAAAACACTTTAATACCAAAATAATACCAAAATGTGCCATCCTGACTTAGAAAATTTTCCACAATTTCAAGTCATTTCTGTAGGGGGTATATCAAAAATGTTTAAAATCAAGTTTGAAATTTCCGGTTTTCAATGAAAGCATTCGCTTTGAGACATCATTTTAGTGCAAAATGAATTATTTTGTCAAAATTGGTCAAAATTTTCCCATAGTTTCAGAGGAATTTGATAAAACACTTTAATACCAAAATAATACCAAAATGTGCCATCCTAACTTAGAAAATTTTACACAATTTCAAGTCATTTCTGTAGGGGGTATATCAAAAATGTTTAAAATCAAGTTTGAAATTTCCGGTTTTCAATGAAAGCATTCGCTTTGAGACATCATTTTAGTGCAAAATTAATTATTTTGTCAAAATTGGTCAAAATTTTCCCATAGTTTCAGAGGAATTTGATAAAACACTTTAATACCAAAATAATACCAAAATGTGCCATCCTGACTTAGAAAATTTTCCACAATTTCAAGTCATTTCTGTAGGGGGTATATCAAAAATGTTTAAAATCAAGTTTGAAATTTCCGGTTATCAATTAAAGCATTCGCTTTGAGACATCATTTTAGTGCAAAATTAATTATTTTGTCAAAATTGGTCAAAATTTTCCTATAGTTTCAGAGGAATTTGATAAAACACTGTAATACCAAAAGAATACCAATATGTGGTGTTCGACCATTGACAAATTCTGCAATTTTGCAATATCAAAACAATACCTTTAATTGGTATGATAGCACATTTTGCTCTTGCATAATCCTTAAGACAAATTTTAAAGGGTCCAGGAATACCAAAATTTGGTATTGATACCAGAGAAAGGTATTATTACGCATTTCCCTTGTTATTTACCCATGCTCGGGCTGTGAATCGGCCTCGGAATGCTAATCCACCAGCAGACAGCGTTTGTCGATCTACAACTGGCTAGACTCCGACTTGACCGAAAGGACTTGGCCATATTGGGCTGACTTGTGACCGGATGAGTCATGATGATTTTCACTGCTTCTTCGATCTACTTCGTGTACGGGAGCGAATGACCCATAGGGTTAAAGTTCCCCTAATAAAATCAACAACAACATCGATCTCCTTGCCCTTGGAGGCCACTTAACTATGTTCGGAAATTGTACGAACTCTTAGCTCTCCGAGCCTACTGCACCAGTAGAATTTTGTGCAGAATGGCACTGTTGTCCGGCTCAAAATGCGCTGCAGAAGAACGCCACGTTACATCGAATCATCTTCAACTTGAGGCAGGCAGAATCCTCACCGATTCCCCCATATTAATGGTGCATGTCCGGTGCAACCAGTGCGGCGCATCCTCGGGGAGCAATAGTTCAAGATTGCTCCGCCATCGGAATGGACGTCGAGTGTACCAACAGGATCCAGTGCCGTCCTTTCAGGTTCCAAAAAATATTTCGTACTGGACATTCCAACGGATTTAAACTTTTGGAGGCAGACTGTAAAGATGGTGTCCGATTCAGTATTTTAACGGTGCACATCACCCAGAGCTTTTGAACCCAGATTATTGTTACAGACATTTTAGTATCTCCAAAACTACGGGAACTATCGATTTAATTTTTTATTCATCCCCTAAGCTACTATTTCCGAAATGATTTACAACATTTTTTTTTTCAATTTTGATAATCAAATTATTTCAGAATTGGTTCCGTAAGTTCAACAATTTTGGAATAAGAATACAACAACTTCCTTGGTTGCTGTGTACCCTTAACAAAAAAAAATAATCAATTTACAAAATATTTACATCGTAAGCTGAGCATAAATCACGATGGCTTGTAATTATCGACGGAACCATGGCAACCGTAACAGAATTTGGTTCTTTCCGAAACCAGCAGCAAGCAAAATCTTCACTGATAAACACAACTTCAAAAAATGACATTTCTCCATGTCAAATGCAGCCGTGTGTGTGTGTAGTCCTATCTAATACCCGCTGGCCGGCAGCAAAATTATGGGAAAGTATAATCTGTATCAGGTTTGGATTATGCTGATACAGCTTATCTCAGTCCCGGGTATTAGGAGGTGACAGCTCTAGCGCTGCTTCCAATGACCCATTTCAGAATGGCAGAGATCCTAGCGGCCCAATTCCGAGGTCATTGGGCATTGTCTGGCCCCGCCTAAACATAGAGCAAAAACCAGACGGGTCCTCGATCTATCTTTAAACTTCCAATCCCATAAGGCAAAACAGGGATCAGCACGTGTTTAGTAGTAAGCATGTTTGAATATTTTATTACACATCAATTAGGCCCACAATGGACCGATCTCACCAGGTTCTCTCAACTCGTATGACGATGGAACTGCACAAACAAAAGCGCCTAAGATCGAAGATGGCCTTGCTTCGACGAGGACGACGACGGAACTGGCTACTTTGACTTTTCTTTCACTCTTTTTCCTTTTTTCTCACGAACACGGCCGAGCAAGAGCGCCACCGTTCGAAGATGGCCTTGTTCCGACGAGGACGACGAGGGAACTGGCTACTTTGCCTTTTTTTCACTTTTTTTTCTTTTTTCCCGCGAACACAAACGAACAAGAGCGCCACCGATCGAAGATGGCCTTGCTTCGACAAGAACGACGACAGAACTCCTCCATGTCAAATGCAGCCCTGCTGCCAAATTCAAACATTTTCATTTCATTTTATGTTTTATGTTTTATGTATTATATGAGGGAAAAGCCCGTTTGAGTGGAACGCCTACCGATGGGTTACTTCTCAAATAGGCACAAAACCTCTTACTTTTTTTTATTATCAACAGATTTTACAATCCAAATGACATAGAGGATATATACAATCAAACTTAAGCTAACAAACTAAACTAGCACAATGGAAAAAATAAATAAATAAATAAATAAATAAATAAATAAAACTAACTAAAAATAAACCGGTCTAAACAAAGTTGACTTTATAGCTGTCGGCCACCATTGCTAGTACCAACCACTAGTGTCTTCCTTTTTATCTACAAGGACTTCGCCGCCCTGGGCTCCTAAGTGTATGAAAGTATGGCACGGAGCGACGGCGCCGAATACCCATATTTACACAAAGAATTTTAGAGCGCCCGCCGCGGGATTCGAACCAGCGACCTCTGGATTGTGAGTCCAGTGCGCGGTCCGATTGATCCACACGGGCGGGACAAAAACCGGTCTAAACCTTTGTCAAAACACATATGCTTCCCTGAGAAAATTAAAAATATCGTGCTTCAGACGGGGACGAGACAAATGGAAATCGAAAAAGGGGTAACAACGTTCAAAAACCCTGCACATACTAGAAACAGGTTCATTGAAGGCATAATTTGTACAGGTGGGAAAAGTTATCCCGTAGATGGTTATCCCGGGAATAATTTATAGCGCTATGGCGGCCATCTTTATGGCATGCGGGATAACTTGTCATGGTTATCCCAGGAACAATTTTTAAGAGAGATTCCAAAACTTAAAAAAAAACGAACAATTAACATTACCTGGACATGTTTCTTGGCAAAATTTATTGCCCTACATTCCTGGAGTATGAAAATTTGGATGTGAATGAAAAAAATTCCAGGAATATTGTAACATCAAATATTTTAATTCAAATATTTAATAAATTTAAAAATCCTTCTGGGATGGGACTCTGGGTCATCTCCTGGACATGATCCTGGGCAAAACATGTTGCCCTACATTCCTGGAGCATAAAAAAATAACTTGGCATGAGGCCATGTGGAGGAAAAAAATTCCAGAAATATTTGAACTTCAAATATTTTAATTCAAATATTCCATAAATTGAAAAATCCTTCTAGGATGGGACTCTGGGTCACTTCCTGGACATGTATTTAGGCAAAACTTGTTGCCCTATATTCCTGGAGCATAAAAAAAAAACTTGGCATAAGGCCATGTGGAGGAAAAAAATTCCAGAAATATTTGAACTTCAAATATTTTAATTCAAAAATTCAATAAATTTGAAATCCTTCTAGGATGGGACTCTGGGTCACTTTCTGGACATGTATTTAGGAAAAACTTGTTGCCTTATATTCCTGGAGCATAAAAAAAAACTTGGCATAAGGCCATGTGGAGGAAAAAAATTCCAGAAATATTTGAACTTCAAATATTTTAATTCAAAAATTCAATAAATTTGAAAATCCTTCTAGGATGGGACTCTGGGTCACTTCCTGGACATGTATTTAGGCAAAACTTGTTGCCCTATATTCCTGGAGCATAAAAATATAACTTGGCATAAGGCCATGTGGAGGAAAAAAATTCCAGAAATATTTGAACTTTAAATATTTTAATTCAAATATTCCATAAATTAGAAAATCCTTCTAGGTTGGGACTCTGGGTCATTTGCTGGACATGTATTTAGGCGAAACATGTTGCCCTACATTCCTGGAGCATTAAAAAATAACTTGGCATGAGGCCATGTGGAGGGAAAAAATTCCAGAAATATTTGAACTTCAAATATTTTAATTCAAATATTCAAATATTGGCCTTATGCCAAGTTGTATTTTTATGCTCAAGGAATGTAGGGCAACAAGTTTTGCCTAAATACATGCCCAGGAAATGACCCAGAGTCCCATCCTAGAAGGATTTAAAATTTATTGAATTTTTGAATTAAAATATTTGAAGTTCAAATATTTCTGGAATTTTTTTCCTCCACATGGCCTCATGCCAAGTTGTATTTTTATGCTCCAGGAATGTAGGGCAACAAGTTTTGCCTAAATACATGTCCAGGAAATGACCGAGAGTCCCATCCTAGAAGGATTTTCTAATTTATGGAATATTTGAAATAAAATATTTGAAGTTCAAATATTTCTGGAATTTTTTTTCTCCACATGGCCTTATGCCAAGTTGTATTTTTATGCTCCAAGAATGTAGGGCAACAAGTTTTGCCTAAATACATGTCCAGGAAATGACCCAGAGTCCCATCCTAGAAGGATTTTCTAATTTATGGAATATTTGAATTAAAATATTTGAAGTTCAAATATTTCTGGAATTTTTTTTCTCCACATGGCCTCATGCCAAGTTGTATTTTTATGCTCCAGGAATGTAGGGCAACAAGTTTTGCCTAAATACATGCCCAGGAAATGACCCAGAATCCCATCCTAGAAGGATTTTCTAATTTATGGAATATTTGAATTAAAATATTTGAAGTTCAAATATTTCTGGAATTTTTTTCCTCCACATGGCCTTATGCCAAGTTGTATTTTTATGCTCCAGGAATGTAGGGCAACAAGTTTTGCCTAAATACATGCCCAGGAAATGACCAGTCCCAGAGTCCCATCCTAGAAGGATTTCAAATTTATTGAAATTTTGAATTAAAATATTTGAAGTTCAAATATTTCTGGAATTTTTTTCCTCCACATGGCCTTATGCCAAGTTATATTTTTATGCTCCAGGAATATAGGGCAACAAGTTTTGCCTAAATACATGTCCAGGAAATGACCCAGAGTCCCATCCTAGAAGGATTTTCTAATTTATGGAATATTTGAATTAAAATATTTGAAGTTCAAATATTTCTGGAATTTTTTTCCTCCACATGGCCTTATGCCAAGTTGTATTTTTATGCTCAAGGAATGTAGGGCAACAAGTTTTGCCTAAATACATGTCCAGGAAATGACCCAGAGTCCCATCCTAGAAGGATTTTCTAATTTATGGAATATTTGAATTAAAATATTTGAAGTTCAAATATTTCTGGAATTTTTTTCCTCCACATGGCCTTATGCCAAGTTGTATTTTTATGATCAAGGAAAGTAGGGCAACAAGTTTTGCCTAAATACATGTCCAGGAAATGACCCAGAGTCCCATCCTAGAAGGATTTCAAATTTATTGAATTTTTGAATTAAAATATTTGAAGTTCAAATATTTCTGGAATTTTTTTCCTCCACATGGCCTCATGCCAAGTTATTTTTTTATGCTCCAGGAATGTAGGGCAACATGTTTCGCCTAAATACATGTCCAGGAAATGACCCAGAGTCCCATCCTAGATTGATTTTCTAATTTATGGAATATTTGAATTAAAATATTTGAAGTTCATATATTTCTGGAATTTTTTTCCTCCACATGGCCTCATGCCAAGTTGTATTTTTATGCTCAAGGAATGTAGGGCAACAAGTTTTGCCTAAATACATGCCCAGGAAATGACCCAGAGTCCCATCCTAGAAGGATTTCATATTTATTGAATTTTTGAATTAAAATATTTGAAGTTCAAATATTTCTGGAATTTTTTTCCTCCACATGGCCTCATGCCAAGTTATTTTTTAATGCTCCAGGAATATAAGGCAACATGTTTTGCCTAAATACATGTCCAGGAAATGACCCAGAGTCCCATCCTAGAAGGATTTTTAAATTTATGGAATATTTGAATTAAAATATTTGAAGTTCAAATATTTCTGGAATTTTTTTCCTCCACATGGCCTCATGCCAAGTTGTATTTTTATGCTCAAGGAATGTAGGGCAACAAGTTTTGCCTAAATACATGCCCAGGAAATGACCCAGAGTCCCATCCTAGAAGGATTTCAAATTTATTGAATTTTTGAATTAAAATATTTGAAGTTCAAATATTTCTGGAATTTTTTTCCTCCACATGGCCTTATGCCAAGTTTTTGTTTTATGCTCCAGGAATATAGGGCAACAAGTTTTGCCTAAATACATGTACAGGAAGTGACCCAGAGTCCCATCCTAGAAGGATTTTTAAATTTATGGAATATTTGAATTAAAATATTTGAAGTTCAAATATTTCTGGAATTTTTTTCCTCCACATGGCCTCATGCCAAGTTATTACTTATGCTCCAGGAATGTAGGGCAACATGTTTTGCCCAGGATCATGTCCAGGAGATGACCCAGAGTCCCATCCCAGAAGGATTTTTAAATTTATTAAATATTTGAATTAAAATATTTGATGTTACAATATTCCTGGAATTTTTTTCATTCACATCCAAATTTTCATACTCCAGGAATGTAGGGCAATAAATTTTGCCAAGAAACATGTCCAGGTAATGTTAATTGTTCGTTTTTTTTTAAGTTTTGGAATCTCTCTTAAAAATTGTTCCTGGGATAACCATGACAAGTTATCCCGCATGCCATAAAGATGGCCGCCATAGCGCTATAAATTAATCCCGGGATAACCATCTACGGGATAACTTTTCCCACCTACATCAAAGTATAAACTTTCCAAAGGGTATAAGCACTTTTTTACATGAACTTACCACAATAGAAATGTTCATTTCCAGCAAATTGAAGTATACGTGTTCTATAATTGATGAACATTATCTGAATGCTTTTGATGCAATGCTGTTTGCTTTTATACAACAACCCCTCTCTTATTTAAAAAGAAAGGTAGCTCGAAAACTCTTTTCATTATATATATACTCTATAATGTACACAAAGCATGTTCATTATAACCGATATATACTGATTTGCTGTTTCCTTTAAAGAAAAGCCCCTGATTGGATTGATTTAAATCCAAGAAGCTGATAGAGTACCAAGTTTATTTCAATTATGATTGTTAAAGAGCCATATATTAGTTACACATTCTCCGGGCTGGTATTCCAGTGCGATAATATTAAAACTTGATTGAATGGCAAAATAGATGTTGTGCCCGAGCAGGGGTAAATAACAACATGCAGGAAAATCAAGATATTTTAAAATAATACTATTCATTAGTTATTATGTAGTATGCAGTGCTGCAGTGTTAGAATTAAAAGAAGAAATTCATAGGTTGAAGCGATAAAAAACGAATAACAACAGACAATATTTTTTGGTTGATTTTACTAGACAAAACAATATAAAAGTACGGTAGCATAGCATAGCATAGCATTGGTGTCTACCCGTAGCTGCTACTTCGTTATTGACCAGGACCCCCAAACATTGCTCCGTGGACCACAGATGAAAAGTAGGAACCAATCATCACCCCTTCGCAATTTTCAAAGGTCCCTATCATGCTGATCAATACCGACGCCGGCCACGACCAGTGGTAAGACACGGGGAAGTGGATGGGAATGTTAGTCCGATACTTGAGTGATGGGACCGCCAAATCGACTGCGTCTCCGACAAAGTATCACATGAGTTTTGAGGGGTTAGTAAGATGGGTATGAGGTCAGGATTCACTGTGGTAGGTGATGCGACCATAAGCAATTTGTTTATCGGTTGAAATTTTAAAAATCTTAGGCAGCCGGCTGCGGAAAGATAGCTATCTAGGGATTTAAATATAGTATTAATTCGACCGCGATTCTCCAGAAATTCTCCGTCGGCGTGCCTTCCGATCAACGGTGATGTAGGAAGGGCTTCATTTATTGAAATGATTATTGAAATGATATAGAAAGGGCTTAATCCAGCAACACGACTTGCTAGTCTCAAAAAAAAAATAGGTACGTTTTCATAGAAAACTATAAATAGAGAACAACACAAAAAAACTCATCGGCCAACGAACGCGAGTGAAAAAAAAACAATGAAAAAAAAGAAGGTAAAAAAAACAGAACTGCGCGTCCCGGAAAGCACCACACGAAAAAACAGGACTGCGCGTCCACACAGGCTCCGCACTACTGATGCCATTATTTAATTATAATAGCCAATCACCCCATGCACTCGAACAGCGACACAAAAGAGACGGAAAATAACACGAAAAAACAGGACTGCGCGTCCACACAGGCACCGCACTACTGATGCCATTATTTAATTATAATAGCCAATCACCCCATGCACTCGAACAGCGACACAAAAGAGACGGAAAATAACACGAAAAAACAGGACTGCGCGTCCACACAGGCACCGCACTACTGATGCCATTATTTAATTATAATAGCCAATCACCCCATGCACTCGAACAGCGACACAAAAGAGATGGAAAATAACACGAAAAAAACATGACTGCGCGTCCACACAGGCACCGCACTACTGATGCCATTATTTAATTATAATAGCCAATCACCCCATGCACTCGAACAGCGACACAAAAGAGACGGAAAATAACACGAAAAAAACAGGACTGCGCGTCCACACAGGCACCGCACTACTGATGCCATTATTTAATTACAATAGCCAATCACCCCATGCACTCGAACAGCGACACAAAAGAGACGGAAAATAACAAGAAAAAACAGGACTGCGCGTCCACACAGGCACCGCACTACTGATGCCATTATTTAATTGCAATAGCCAATCACCCCATGCACTCGAACAGCGACACAAAAGAGACGGAAAATAACACGAAAAAACAGGACTGCGCGTCCACACAGGCACCGCGCTACTGATGCCATTATTTAATTATAATAGCCAATCACCCCATGCACTCGAACAGCGACACAAAAGAGACGGAAAATAACACGAAAAAACAGGACTGCGCGTCCACACAGGCACCGCACTACTGATGCCATTATTTGATTATAATAGCCAATCACCCCATGCACTCGAACAGCGACACAAAAGAGATGGAAAATAACACGAAAAAAACAGGACTGCGCGTCCACACAGGCACCGCACTACTGATGCCAAAGAGACGGAAAATAACAAGAAAAAACAGGACTGCGCGTCCACACAGGCTCCGCACTACTGATGCCATTATTTAATTATAATAGCCAATCACCCCATGCACTCGAACAGCGACACAAAAGAGACGGAAAATAACACGAAAAAACAGGACTGCGCGTCCACACAGGCACCGTGCTACTACAAAACAATATAAAAGTACGGTAAAAAATAAACTTGAACATTTGTTGAACATAAATATATTTTTCTGTTGAATCAAACGCTCTTCTCTCTGGAAGCAAATTCAACAGATTTTTTCGTTTGAGTCGATTGAATGCATAATTTCTTAATTTCTAAATTTCTAAATTTCTAAATTTCTAAATTTCTTAATTTCTTAATTTCCTAATTTCCTAATTTCCTAATTTCTTAATTTCTTAATTTCTTAATTTCTTAATTTCCTAATTTCTTAATTACTTAATTTCTTAATTTCCTAATTTCTTAATTTCTTAATTTCTTAATTTCTCAATTTC
>NC_068937.1:73748309-73764973 GCF_016801865.2 Culex pipiens pallens
TTGGCGATTTGTGAGCGAAACCTCTGTCTTCAAACGACGATAACTTAGGAACCACAAATCTGAGAGGGTCGGTCTTAGACTCAATTTTGAAGGAAATCCATTTCCGTGATCAAAATGTTGATTAATTTATTTTTTGCAATTCCGTCGTGAAACTACTTACTTTTCCTGTCATTCTTGAACGACGAAATAGCCTACTTTTCTGTACCAAAAATAACAGAATCGAATAGCAACACTTTTCAAAATAAAAGCTGAAAAGTTCTACTTTTCAGCACTGAAATGGGTGCTGAAAAGTTGAACTTTTCAGCACTTGTTTCGAAAAGTAACACTTTTCAACATTTTTTTTGATTTAAACGATTTATTGACAAAATACATGAAAATTCGACTTAAAATTTCACTCAATGGGTGTTTTTCGAAATTGCAAAAAATGTTGTATGGAACTCGTTGCAAAACTTGATTTTTTCAGCACTCGTCGTATTTATCCAACTCGGTGAACCTCGTTGGATAAATATACGACTAGTGCTGAAAAAATCCTCTTTTTGCAACTTGTTGCATAAACTACTATTTTCTACCTGTATTGCACAACTGAAAACTTTAAACGGCCGTATCTCAAAACACCTCAACTTATTTTTTTATTTGACCTCACCATCGTGTTCCCCGGCCAACTTTACATAAGAATCACTTATCGACAGAAAGGAATATGTTTCGTTCCAGAGATATCGAATTTTAAAGTTTTGAGTATTTGAGATTACCTAAATTAGCTACACTCGCCGCATATGCTAGTAGCACTCAGTCGTGCTGATCAATAATAACTACCTGGTGTTCTGTAAGATGAATTATTTTTATAACTTTATACGATTTTGAGATAATCAATACCTTGAACAATCTATTTTTTGTTTAAGGAATATTTATTGGATAATTTTTAATGCACTGTTTTTCCTGATCACAGTGTCATTGAACCATATTAAGTAAAATTTGAACTTTTAATATTTATTTGCAAATGCTACAACGTTTTTACAATATATTTAAAAAAATAATCAGTTTTCTATTGTTTTCATATTTTTCCTAATTCCTCATTCCTTCCCACTTAATCAAATTATTTCTTTTATTTGAAGCGAGAACAAATGTAGAGCTGGCTGTAGTAGATGAAATAATTCTCATAGGTTCTAGAACATTTGCCATGTGCGGTAGCCAAATAGTGCCAATCAGCAAAAACTCCAAAATCTGCCTTACGGTTTGAGAGATTGATCATTTTAAACCGATTTTTATATTGTGTGCCAGTTTCATCTGAATAATTTATGATTTTTTTCAATTCTGGTATTGCTTATTGCGAGATATAATCACGTTTCTCCTTCGCTGTGAGTGACAGGAGAGCAGTTCTCTGAGATTTCGGTCATTCGATTTTTTTTGTATTTTTTAATCCGGCTGAAATTTTTTTGGTGCCTTCGGTATGCCCAAAGAAGCCATTTTGCATCATTAGTTTGTCCATATAATTTTCCATACAAATTTGGCAGCTGTCCATACAAAAATGATATGTGAAAATTCAAAAATCTGTATCTTTTGAAGGAATTTTTTGATCGATTTGGTGTCTTCGGCAAAGTTGTAGGTATGGATATGGACTACACTGAAAAAAAATGATACACGGTAAAAATTTTTTTGGTGATTTTTTAATTAACTTTTTGTCACAAAAACTTGATTTGCAAAAAAACACTATTTTTAATTTTTTTTATTTTTTGATATGTTTTAGAGGACATAAAATGCCAACTTTTCAGAAGTTTCCAGAATGGGCAAAAAATCTTTGACCGAGTTATGATTTTTTGAATCAATACAGATTTTTTCGAAAAATCGAAATATTGGTCGCAAAAATTTTTCAACTTCATTTTTCGATGTAAAATCGAATTTGCAATCAAAAAGTACTTTAGTGAATTTTTGATAAAATGCACCGTTTTCAAGTTATAACCATTTTTAGGTAACTTTTTTAAAAATAGTCGCAGTTTTTCATTTTTTTAAATTAGTGCCCATGTTTGCCCACCTTTGAAAAAAATATTTTTGAAAAGCTGAGAAAATTCTCTATATTTTGCTTTATTGAACTTTGTTGATACGACCCATAGTTGCTGAGATATTGCCATGCAAAGGTTAAAAAACAGGAAAATTGATGTTTTCTAAGTCTTACCTAAACAACCCACCATTTTCTAATGTCGATATCTCAGCAACTATAAATCCGATTCACAATGTTAAAACATGAAACATTCGTGAAATTTTCCGATCTTTTCGAAAAAAATATTTTCAAAAATTTAAAATCAAGACTAACATTTCAAACGGGCGTAATATTGAATGTTTGGCCCGTTTGAAATGTTAGTCTTGATTTTAAATTTTTGAAAGTATTTTTTTCGAAAAGATCGGAAAATTTCACGAATGTTTCATATTTTAACATTTTGAATCGGATTTGTAGTTGCTGAGATATCGACATTAGAAAATGGTGGGTTGTTTGGGTGAGACTTAGAAAACATCAATTTTCCTGTTTTTTAACCTTTGCATGGCAATATCTCAGCAACTATGGGTCGTATCAACAAAGTTCAAAAAAGCAAAATATAGAGAATTTTCTCAGCTTTTCAAAAATATTTTTTTCAAAGGTGGGCAAACATGGGCACTAATTTAAAAAAATGAAAAACTGCGACTATTTTTAAAAAAGTTACCTAATAATGGTTATAACTTGAAAACGGTGCATTTTATCAAAATTTCACTAAAGTACTTTTTGATTGCAAATTCGATTTTACATCGAAAAATGAAGTTGAAAAATTTTTGTAAACAATATTTCGATTTTTTGAAAAAATCTGTATTGATTCAAAAATTCATAACTCGGTCAAAGATTTTTTGCCCATTCTGGAAACTTCTGAAAAGTTGGCATTTTATGTCCTCTAAAACATATCAAAAAATAAAAAAAATTAAAAATAGTGTTTTTTTGCAAATCAAGTTTTTGTGACAAAAAGTTAAATAAAAAATCACCAAATTTTTTTTACAGTGTATCATTTTTTTTCAGTGTAGTCCATATCCATACCTACAACTTTGCCGAAGACACCAAATCGATCAAAAAATTCCTTCAAAAGGTACAGATTTTTTAATTTTTACATATCATTTTTGTATGGACAGCTGCCAAATTTGTATGGAAAATTATATGGACAAACTAATGATGCAAAATGGCTTCTTTGGGCATACCGAAGGCACCAAAAAAGTTTCAGTCGGATTAAAAAATACAAAAATTAAAATTGAAGAAAAAAGACCGATTTCGTAGAGAATTGCTCAGGAGATTATTGCCGCCTAACTACCGCAGTGTATAAATCAGCAAGTTAAACTGAAATTCTACCCTGATTTGGCTGTTAACTTGGTTTGTTTTGAATATTTTCCAAAAAGTCAGCTGAAAACTCAAGGCAACCTTTGACAACAGCCATAAATTTGTTCTGCGGTTGTCATGCGGCTGTCATGCGACCATTATCTTGCGGTCGTATCAACGCGCGTGAACTCTAATTATTGACGCCCGCAGTAATACATTTAATTTCAAAAAACAAAACCATATACTTCTGATACATGTGGACAGCAGCTGTATCGTCTTCCAAGATTTCGAAATGGTTGACAAACAAAATAAAAAGATTATTGTTCGGACGGTGTCGAAATCAACACAACTGAATTTGATCTTAATCAGACAATAAATCAGATTAATCTCTGTGATTTTCTTACATTTTTCAGTTTTATACTTTCAAGAAATCCTCCTCCTTAATCATGCTTCACAAGAGTTCTTTTTTCATGTTGATTCATAATTTTTAACACGATAATGTATCGTACACTTTTTCTAAAGTGTTACTTACAAGATCAATTGCAATTTCCTGCTAGCTCAGCGGGAATTCCATTCTGCCCTGTATTGCGTGTCGTTCTTGCTCTGTCCTGTGGGCTGATTTGCTAATGATTATTTGGGATGAAATCTTATTTCAATAAATAACCAGGTAGCAGTTAGTGATCAGTGCGCCCGAGTGCTTCTAGCAGAAGCGGCAAATAAAGCAAATACAGATAATCTCAAATACTTAAAACATTAAAATTCGATATCTCTGGAACGAAACATATTCCTTTCTGTCGATAAGTGATTCTTATGTAAAATCGGACGGGGAATACGATGGTGAGGTCAAATTTAAAAAATAAATTAGGCTGTTTTGAGGTACGGCCATTTAAAGTTTTCAATTGCGCAATACAGGTAGAAAAAATAAATTAATCTAAATTTTGCTCACGGAAACGGATTCTACGTCCAATTTCCTTCAAAATTGAGTCTAAGACCGACCCTCTCAGATTTGTGGTTCCTGAGTTATCGTCGTTTGAAGACAGAGGTTTCGCACAAAAATCGCCAAAAAGTTGATTTTTTGGGAGGGTACACTTTTTTCAAAAAAATCATAGCTTCGCTCCATTTCAACCGATTTCAGCTGTCTAGGGCGCAAATGAAAGATAATAAGTTTGACTTCCAAGAAAAATAATGTGGAGTTTCAAAAATCTTGTCTAACATTTGGAAAAGTTATATGAAAATATCAAATGCCGTTTTGACGGTGTCTGGACCAAAGAGCCTATATCTGAAAATATTTTTAATGGATTCCTCGGACAATTTTACATAACCAAAATTTTCGTAATTGAAATACGCAACTTTTGGTACCCAGACATGTATAGGTCATCGCTGAAATTTTCGAGTTATCGCAGTTTTAGTGAAAAAAGTGATTTTTCAGAGTTCGGAAAACCACTCATACTCACAAATCGAGTAGACTTCCTCACAGCAAACACTCTCGATACTCTCCGTGAGTAAAATGAGGGTGTGAGTAGGCCGTTTCCAACAATTTGTTATTTACAAAATCATTGACAACATCAATCCAAAATCAAGCGTCATTATGAATCGGTTGTACATTCGAGGTAGCGTCAATGTCTCTAAATCAGAAGGTTCTGTGTTGGTATTAATGTGGTATCAATATTTTTTTGTCTGTCTGGTATTTTTTTTCATTGCTTTAAAAGAAACCTTGGATTGTCAAAGTCCAGCGGATGGACAATTATTTTCATAATTTTAAGATTGGTGACCGGTCGAATCCGTTGAAACATCGCAGGATAAATCGGAGGCCACAGACGGGGGCAGCTTCTGCGGGTGGATGTTGGCAGCCATACCAAAAGATGATGGCCGTGTTGCTGTGGGTAATGGTCACTCCCTTCGACAGCTGTGCAACTGTGGCCATTCTCGGTCGCTGACAGTTCTACCAATATGTCTTGCCTAAGAACCAGGACACGCCAATGGAGCCTCAGCGGCCGCCGGTGGCCCTAGCCTAAAGCTGTCCAAAGCACTGGATCGGCCTTTTTTAGTTTTCAGAGAACCTCCAAGCCAAAGTCACCGGCAGCTACTGCAACTTCTTCGGCGTGTCCCGATTCTGAACCAAAACACATTTGTACAACTGTCGACGACCGGGAGTGGCCACTTACCTCAGCTACACGGCCTTCCACCGCTGGTAAAGCTGTTAAAATTCACCCGCAGAGGCATCCCCCGTCTAAACAACCTCCGACCTTTCCGTCGGTAGGACTGCTGGAAGCTGACAACAAACTTTGTGATTAAAAAAATTAAACTCGCTGAAAAAAAAACAGTTTAAAATCAGGATTTGAACCACTGTGATAAAAAAAACTTCTAATTGATAGCACTGCGCCTCTACCATCAGGACTACTTTTTCGCTGTTAAGTTAACAAGAAAATCACCGATGTAGAGTTTGACATCTCGAAATTCTAAAATAGCCCTCATGAGCGCTCAAAGCCCTCTTTGTGAGTAAATGAGGAAGGCCCTCACACTCACCGAGAGTGATGAGTAATTTACTCGCAGGTAACTTAGTTTTTCCTCATGGTTGAGGAACTCGTGAGTGAGTTTCCGAACTCTGGATTTTTTTGTCGATTTCGTCAATCCCCCGTTTTCGCGCACGGCGCGTCGAAAAACCCGGATTTTATTTTTAAAAAATCATATCTCCGAATCCTGTTAATGAACCTCGCCCAACTTTTGATATGTTATGTAAAATTGTCCGAGGAATCCGTTAAAAATTATTCAGATATTGGCTCTTTGGTCCAGACACCGTCAAAACGGCATTTGATGTTTTCATAAGACTTTTTCAAATGTTAGGCTAGATTTTTGAAACTCCTCATAATTTTTTCTTGGCAGTCAAACTTATTATCTTTCATTTGCGCCCTAGACAGCTAAAATCGGCTGAAATAGAGCGAAGTTATGATTTTTTGAAAAAAGTGGTTTTTGTGAAAATCGACGAAAATGGCCATTTTTCGGACCACCCTAACACGGCGTAGGTCACCCTAATGGCCAAACAAAAAAATACAGGTCTAATTATTTTGGCCAAGGAACCCCCAGAAAAATTTTGAACCAAATCGAAGCACTTTTATTTTTTTTCCAACCTTCCTACGGTATTGGGGTTCTTTTCGGCCTTTTTGAAAATAAAATTTGCCATAACTTTTGCTATATACATTCTAGAGCCTTGAAACTTTCTGACATTAAATTTATAGTATAAATACACATTTCATAAAACAAATAAACCTTCGACGACCCCTAGGGGAGCGTCCATAACAAAAGTTACTTTAAAGGTATTGGGTTCCTTTCTAGGGGGGTGACACTTCGGTTCTGCCGGTGCTGGAACCAAATGCTTCCCCGCCGGATTCCAGCTACTGACCACGTCGATCATGATCTGCCCCAAGCACTCACTCGATCAGTGCTCAATCAACGTCAACGGTGCTACAAGAGCGGAAGTCTCATCTGCTGAGAAACCTTCCCAACGGCCTCTTCCACCTCGAGTGCCTCCAGTTTAACCCGCCGGAAGGTCGCTAAATTTGCGGAGAGTGCGAATCCGGTCCGGTGGGTCTCGTGGCGCAGGGGTAGCGGCTTCGGCTGCCGATCCCGATGATGCTATGAGACGCGGGTTCGATTCCCGCCTTATCCACTGAGCTTCTATCGGATGGTGAAGTAAAACGTCGGTCCCGGTTTCTCCTGTCTCGTCAGAGGCGCTGGAGCAGAAATCCCACGTTAGAGGAAGGCCATGCCCCGGGGGGCGTTGTGCCAATAGTTTCGTTTTTGCGAATCCGGTCGAACGCCGCTGTACAAGAGATCGTCTGAGCCAAATATTCCGCGTTCAAGTTCTGGCCCGCACTCACGATAGCCCTGCCAGCGGACCCGGACATGGTGTTCCGGCCGCAACACGAGCAAAAGGACATTTGCGTGCGCTTCTTCGGCACGCACGATTTTGGATGGATCAACCGGAGCCGAATCTACCTCTATCACGAAGGCGACTCGGACATCGTGGCGGCCGGAAGCAGTCGGACATGATGGAGCGGTATAATGAAGAATCGACCCCGGACGATTTGAGCCAACACGGTCCATCGTTGCTCCGCTTAGAGGGCGCAACGCGGGGTGAGTTTGTCGAGGGGATGGTTTTTCGTATCAATTGTTGAATCTATTTTATTTCGACAGAAGGACTAGATCTGTACAAATCGTCGGACAAGGACCCGTGCGGGCTAGACTCGAACTGCATCACCCGGGCGCTGCTCATGGAGTGCAATCCGAAGACTTTCCAGCTAGCGAAAGTTGCCAGAACCAGTGCTTCAAACGGAAGCAGTACTAGGCACTGGAGGCCAAACGAATTCTCATCAAGGGCTGGGGTCTGGTCGTGCGTCGCGTGATCGAGTACGAGAAGTGACCAACAACGAGGAGTTGCCGCGGCGGATAAAGCAAAAGGACGAAAATTACTACTTCCTGACGGTGGACTCGGAGCTGACGATCGACACGAGGCCCAAGGGCAACTTGGCCTGGTTCATCAACTACTCGTGCGAGTCCAACTGCGAGACGCTGCTGTGAAAGGTCGGCGGAAGCCAATCCGTGGGGCTGTTTGCCCTCAAGGACCTCAAGGCAGGAAGTTTTTCGAAATACCGGTAAAGACACTTACTACAACTAACTCTTCTTACTCTTTTCTCCACCAGGTCTAAGAGCTCACCTTCAACTACAACTTTGAGACGTTCGGCCAGAATAAGATTTGCCACTGTGGTGCGAGCAAGTTTTGCGGGCTGATCGTGGGATAATCACAACGGTCTTGCGCGACTTCCAGGTGCAGATTGTAACGTGGGTTACCTGCTCGAGTGCTCAAATGACAACAGTGACGACGGCGCTCTCCCGCCACACGCCTGCGGCAAAGTACCTTACGGATCCATTGCGACAAGTGTTCTACCTTGCTGAGAGTGACCTCGAGTTTGATCAGTGAACGTTCACGAGGAAACAAACCATTGTTATTAAGTTGTGTAATGAGTAACCAAAACGAAAATTTGTAAATGTACTCGAAATAAATTTAAAACGCTGCAGCAGTTGCAGCCGCAGTCGGTGGAGCTACTTCAGTAGCCTGATGTAGATTCGGAACCAAGCTGGGAACGGAGATGAGTTGGGTTCACGTCATGTGAGAAATCCTGCAAGTCGTCATAAGTTTTTCTTGCGTGTTGCGGCTGCTGGAGATGCATTAAAACCTCATGCTGCAAACACAACATTGTCTACCAGAAAAGACCTGCGGCAAGCAGTTCTATCAACCAAGGAAACGTTGTGATTGTGTCACGTTCCCCAGAAAACCATTCCCCCGAAAACCATTCCCCAGAATACCGTTCCCCAGAAAACCATTTCCCAGAATGTACCATTTCCCAGAAAACAATTCCCCAGAATGTACCATTTTCCAGAAAACCATTCCCCAGAAAAGTTTTTTTTCTCGAAAAATATTAAGAATTGATGCAAAGTAATTTCAAATATTAGATTTTTTAGGAAATTCTTAGAAAATATAAAAATTGGACGTAATTTCATCAATGCCAAGAAAATTATTTTCTTTTTTGACAACAATTCTTGAGAAAATAACAGAAAATGTAAATTCAGCCTATGACTCGTTCTATTATTCTAAGAAATTTTCTCTTTCTTTCCAGTCATTATAACACAAATACCGAATAAATTGCAGTTTCTTTTTATTTTTTGTTTTTCCGTGAATGGTATTTTTATTTTGCAACCAAAAAATGCTTTTTAAAATTAAAATAAAAGAAGATTAAAGATTAAAGAAGAAATCCAGAGTTTTTTTTTTAAAAGGACCAATAAACTATTGTCTTTCATATGTTTATAGGACCTAATAAAAAAAACTCTAGAAATTCAAATTAAAGAAGGGAAAACTCTCCTCCTCCCTTTTAAAGGTAAAATTCAACTTATGTCAGTCAGTAGAGTTTTCCCTTCTTTAAGGAAGGGAACACTTTTTAGTCTTGTAATAACTGCTGACACAAGTTAACGTGGTGATTATTGCACCCGGGCGTAATATTTCAATCTTTATTTTTCGCATCACGTTCGAGATTTTTCGATCTAAATATTACAATCGTAAATTGTCCCAAAAAATTTCAAAATTAAAAAAAAAAATCTAAAAATTTGAAATTTAAAAATCAAAATAATAATAAAATAAATATTAAAATTTTGAAATTTCAAAAAAAAATAAAATTTTATAAATTTTGGAAGTTTGTGAAATTTTGAAAATTTTGGAATTTTTTGAAATTTTGAAAATTTTAGAAATTTTGGAAATTTTGGAAATAATAATAACTCCGATAAATATTTCTGGGGAACGGTACATTCTGGGGATTAGTTTTCTGGGGAATAGTACATTCTGGGGAATGGTTTTCTAGGGAATGGTTCATTCTGGGGAATGGATTTCTGGGGAATGGTATTCGGGGGAATGGTTTTCTGGGGAACGTGACACAATCAAACGTTGTATTTACCGGACCGTTGTTCCGACTCCTATGCTTCCTTTTTCTTTTTCCGACATCAAACCTTCGGTGGGAGGATGTCGTTTTTTATCACCTTAATGGGCTTAACCCTAGTTCAATTTAACCGTACTGACAATCGTTTATTAATAGGCTTCGCTGAAATGGAAAACTAAACTTCGTTGATTATGCAGAGTCCCCACTGCCGGTCAGCCCAGGCCTTCTTCTCGAAGACCGGCGCTAAGTCGGTGGCCATTTGACCAATGGCGTTACAGGCGGCTTAACGCACTCTCGGATGGAACCAATCAACTACTTGAGCACGCCCTGCATGATGTTCGTCAGCATGCTTTCCATCTGCTTGTGGCAACCCTAGCCAGCGGCTGAGACGACTATCAGAGCGGCGTGCCGTTACTTCTAGTTCAACATATTTGGAATGTTTGCGATAGTGTGCGGCAGAATGGCCTTTCCGACAAGACTCACGCCGACTCGTGGTGTTATCATCGGCAGTCTCATCCGACACGGATCACTCCTCGTCGTCCTCCAGGTCGATCATCATCTGTAGCACCAGCGGAACCAAAGAGGCCACATCTAGGGCCACATACTTTTACATCCGCTTCCGGAACATCTCGGGGCGTTATCCGACAGTGAAACCGATGACACGACAAGCCACTCGCTTCCAAAAAGTGGGCACCAAATCGGCTTACCCCTCCGTTTCCTTTGGAACTCGAAATGTCAAACCGATCGAACTGACGTTTCCCTGAAAAAAATAATAAAATCAGCAGCACTGCTACTTTGACATTGAGAAATGTCATTTTTCGTTTGTTTTTCGCGTGTTTCGCAGCGCCGTCGAATTCCTTCTCAACTTTGTTATATTATTCCGGAATGGAATTCTAAGGCCACGGTGGCCACTCAAACGAATTACGGACTGCACGATCTGCTCGGATTTCTGTTGAGTAAGTAAAATATAATGTAAAATCTTAAGAAACTGGTCTCAGTAACAGATGTTATTTTACTTTTACAGCAAGCTTCTGGAAGTGTTTGGTCATCGGAACGACCTGTTTTGTTTACGAAGAGCGGCTTGAGACAACAACCCATCAAGTTTTCGGCGGAACCGAGAATAAAATGAGAAATACGATGGTTGTGCTGCAACTGGCGGACAGCAACTTCCAGGGCAGAGCAAAAGTGAGGGGGTCAAAATCCGTGAAAAAATAAAGGCCGATCCGTCCTGGCAAAGATCTTGCACCAGCTGGACACGGGAAAGCAGAAGGTGGATGATTACGATGGTGAAAAAGTAAGATGCAATGCCGTCGGAAGGAACAGGACGACGACAACATGGAAGGCATCGGAGGGCAAATTTATGGCAGCCGAACCGTGCTAAAATTGGATGAACTAGGCTTCACCGAAAGATCCAATCTGATGGCCAACAAACGGTGCCAGTTGCCCAATAGAAGTTTCCGCAAACAGCGCAAGAGTTACGAAGAAGTTCACGTGCCGGCATTGAAGCCGTAATCCTTCGAAGAGGAAGAGGAACGGATGGTCAGCGAGAAGCTGCCCAAGTGCGTAGTACGTGCAACCCGTGTTCGCCGGCTTCAAAACGCTCAACTGAGTCCAGATTCGCTTGTACAAGTCGGCCCTCGAGAGTGATGAAAATCTGCTGCTTTGCGCCCCAAACGATGCCGATTAAACGAACGTGGTCCTGCTCACCATGATCGACAAGCACATCAACAATGACTGAACGATCAACGTGGACGAGTTCAAGATCAGCTGCATTGCGCCGATGCGATCGCTGGTACAGGAAATGGTCAGTTACTTTGGTAAACGCCTTGGGACATACAATCTGACCGTGTTCGAGTTGACCGGAGCCATCAGCAGATTGTCGCAACGCAGGTTATTGTGTGCACGCCGGACAAGTAGGACATCATCACGAGAAAGGACGGCGTAGAAACGTACACCCAGCTGGAGAAAAGCGGCCTCATCAAGTACGACGCTTTTCCGCGTGTTTTCGCGTCAGGTGAGATCCGGAACATAACGGTTCGCGAGGAGGAGGAACTCGAGATGCAAAAGCTGATGAAGCGTGTCCCGTTCCGGATCCCACCTGAAACTCCAGGGCTTTGCCAACATGGTGAACGTAACCCAAACCGCATCCCTTCTGCTGCGTGCCATTTTCGAGATTGTCCTGCATGCGAGTGGGTTCAGCTGCGGACAAATGTTCAACGTTGTGCAAACTGATCGATTGGCGCATGTGGCAGTGCATGTCCCCGTTGCGTCAGTTCCCCAAGATGCCAGAGGAGATCATGGAGAAGATCGATAGGAACTTTTCGTGGTAGCGGCGAGATTGGTGAGTTGATTCGCGTGCCAAGTTGGGCAAGACCATCTACAAGTACGTGCATCACTTCCCGAAGCTGGAGCTGTTCAAAAGTTCATCCACGAAGATTCCCGATTGGTGCGTGAACTGTTAGTGACTGTTAGTAATCATCTTCATGGACAAGATCGATTCTATGATCCAAAAGAGTGAGCCTAATAATGGTTAATTGTATTGATTATTGAAATAAAAACTAGATTAATAACATGTAATTTTATCGGGCACCTAACGATGGCATATCATCAGATTAAAGTTAATTTGCAGCTTGGGACCGTCCATAAACCACGTGGACACTTCCTAATTTGGTCCACGTGGATTATGGATGGCCCCCTACTGAAAAGCCTTTTAGTTTGAATGATTTGAAGTGAGCAAGCAGGTTTGTCTAATAAGTCAAAATCGTGGAAATCAGTGTAACGGAAGGAAAAAGGATCAAATCTGCCAAAGAGGTTTTGTTCAAGTACTACGCCCAGAGATTTCCGGGATTAACGTCACGCATTTTTCCTATACCTTTAACATGGAGTGTCACAAAACCTAGACAACCTCCCCCCCCCCCTCTTTCATCCTATTCAAGGACGTAATTTTTGAACAAACCCAGATCTGAAATTAACCTCTACAATTCACAGAAAAGTAGCACCGTCGCAGGGGAGGGTGGTCCTATTTCGGCAGAACAGTTTCAGATGTTCTCGATTAACTCTTTCAGAAATTTTGTGATTGGTGAACAACGACAACGAAAAGCACTTCAAGCTGTTAATCCGAAGATTCAATAAGCCGGAACCAATCAACGCGAAGTCATTTCGAATTTGGCTTGAGATCTTCGGCAGGACATTTCTTATTCTTGCAGCGGAAGTTGTCGTAGCAGAATTCGAGGACTTACAAGGTCGACATTACTGTGAGTCCCAGGACCCATCACTATTATTGCCTTGGAGGTTGCAGGGTCATTTCGACGGGTTCCAAAACACGGTACAGTAAGCTTCTTCCCATTCTGTTGCAGTTCAATCCCCCCTCCTTTCCGGATCAAAAACATTCGTCACAACTGTTACTTACAGATATGCCGGTCAGGCCTCTGGTGTAACTTTCCACTTTCTTTTTTCGGCTATTTCATTCCCGTCTACGAACGGACACATCATTTGGCGACGAGGATTCTTCATGAACCAGGATGTATGAAACATCTCAAGCAAGCCCTTCTCCTGCTGATCAAGCTCTTTGAGAAGATTGGCCCACCTATTCCTGCTCAAACCGATGCGACGCAAGTTCTGGCGTGCCTCGCAATGCACACTGGTGACCTACGATCTGTGGTTCCGTCGGCACGACTATCTTTTCAAGCGGGAAGCGACCAATCTGGACGATGCGGCCTAGGCATGGTTCCTGGTAAGAAAACTCGAGCTCAAGCTTCCGTGCTACTTTAGTCTCATCGAAACTATCCACAACCTCAAGCGGATCTTCGTCTTCACCTGCAGCAGGAAAACCTCCAAGGCGAGATTTTTGTAAGCGGCTATTTTATTCCAGTCCATTACCGGACACATCAACAACCAACATTTTCCACATCCTCAGTCAAAACTGGTGTAACGAAAACTCGGTTACCGTGGCCAAGCGTTAATATTTCGATATCCGTCTCGTGAAAGTCTATCCAAGACATCTCCCTTTTGCTCGTTTCCGTGTTCGGCGCCGGAAGTCGTATACGTAGTACCTGGCCAACACCACAAAGTGGCCACTCTCCCGCGAAGGCGCTTTTATCGTTCTCAAAAACAATCAACAAAAACAGCTGATTCCCAAACATAAATATTTACAAGCAAGCAGTGTTGCGAAAAAAGTTTATTTTTCGAAATAACGAGGGGTCCTTCAATTTTACCGTGACTTTGGACATTCACGGTTGTTTCACGGGTCACGGTGGGGAACACTTTTTGCAAAGTTTTTTCCACCGAGTGTCTTGTCGTGTCGTCGGTGAAACCATTACCTCGTCGATACTTCCGGCCGTGATTATAATCACCCGTCGTCCTTGTCGTGCAACAGAATGAACGCTCCGACGGTACAAATAACCTGGAAGCGCGCCATCGGAACGAACGATGGGTCCAGATATTTGACCAACATTTGTTTAATAAGCTGCAGATGGTGATTCTGCTGGTTGCCGAAGATACCCGGCACCGACGAGAAAAATCGCAACGCAGGTTCCAGATTGTGGTTGTCGTCGATCATGTTGCGTGCTGTTCCTTGGACTCCGGCCGCTGCGGGTTGTTCGAGTCCGGTGCGTTCTTGGACCAGCCGGCGTTTCTTGGCCACGAAGCGAATTGAAAGCCTGTTCGACAAAAAATAATAACAACAACAAACTTTTCTTTGGCGACTTGGATGACGTTCTAAACGTCAAAATGTGTACACACTCAAAAGAGATTACTCATATTTTCAATAAAATTGGTTCGGGGCCAAAAGTTCTGGCGCCGAGCCAGAACCGTGCCCAAAACCTTGAGTGGCACACTCTTGGGTCCTTTTCGACCCCAAACTTTGAAAAATCGTCAAAAATCCAGTTTTTGACCGATTCCGGTTCTTTTGATTTTTTGTTGAAAACCCATCATGTTGCATATCAAGCTTCATGAGATTGAAAGATATTTCCATCTTTGGTAATGCCGTTAATCGCTGAGACATCCTGGCCAATCTGGAACCGGTTACCGGTGGCGCCTTGGGGACATATCAAACTTCATGAAATTGAAAGATATGTTAATTTACGGTCATGCCATTGTTCGTTGACCCATTCTGGCCAATCTGGAAACGGTTACCGGTGGCCCCTTGGGGACACTTCCGGAATTTGAGAGAAACCCTATCATCTGACGTATCAAACTTCATGAAATTGAAAGATATGTCAATCTACGGTTATGCCGTTGTTCGCTGACCCATCCTGGCCAATCTGGAACCGGTTACCGATGGCGCCTTGAGGGCACTCCCGGAATATGAGAGAAACCCTATCATCCGACATATCAAACTTCATGAAATTGTAACATATGTCAATTTACGGTCATGCCGTTGTTCGCTGAACCATTGTGACCAATCTGGAACCGGCTACCGGTGGCGCTTTGGGGACACTCTCGGAATATGAGAGAAACCCTATCATCCGCCATATCAAACTTCATGAAATTGAAAGATATGTCAATCTACGGTCATGCAAATGTTCGCTGACCCATCCTAGCCAATTTGGAACCGGTTACTGGTGGTCCCTTGGGGCACATCCGAAACAGGGCTGAGCTGTAGGTTAGTCGAGGTTAGTCGTCGACTAACAAGTTATTTAACAAAAATGTCGCCCTCCTTAAACTATTTGGCGCCCTCAGCAGGGCCCAAGAAAAATTTTGCATTTTGCAAATTTGCCAAGTTGCCGATTTGTGCTGCGCCTTCTTGAAAAAGATAAAGCGCCCCCTCAGGAAGCCCCAGGGCGCCCAAAATGCCATTTTTGCAAATAAAAAAAAAGAGCCTAAGGGAGCCGGAATATGAGAGAAACCCTATCATCCGACATATCAAACTTCATGAAATTGAAAGATATGGCAATCTACGGTCATGCTGTTGTTTTCTGACCCATTGTGGTCAATCTGGAACCGGTTACCGGTGGCCCCTTGGGGAATATGAGAGAAACCCTATCATCCGACATATCAAACTTCATGAAAATGAAAGATATGTCAATCTACGGTCATGCCAATGTTCGCTGATCGAGACCCGTATTTTTTTGTTTGGCCATTAGGGTGACCTACGACATGTTAGGGTGGTTCGAAAAATGGCAATTTTCGTCGATTTTCGCAAAAACCACTTTTTTCAAAAAGTCATATCTCCACGTCATTTCATCCGATTTTAGTTGTCCTAGACGCAAAAGAAAAGTGATTAGTTCGGCTATTTGGGAAAAATAGTAAGAAGTTTCAAAAATTTAGCTTAACATTTGAAAAGGTCCTATGAAAACTTAAAACACAGAGAACAGATGTACATCTAGTCTCTAACTTGTGTGTAAACACTGTTGCACTAAAAAAATGCGCTGCATACAATCTTGCATCAAAGAAATTAGAGTGTGCAGGATACGCTTGGCGGCGCCACCGTCGCGGCTGAGAATACTTGACTTAACAATGAAAAAGGCTCAATAATTTCGGAAGAAAATAAATGTTAACCTCGTTTAAATATAAAATTCACTTCTGTATAATTCCTGTTGATTAACAATTATAATGCAAAAATGCATTAACATTAACGAAAACATAACAGAAAATTCATTCAAAAATGATTTTTCAAGCGACAACTTAAAATAGTCCTTTTACACATGTTATGTCCGATTTCATTTTGTTTACTTTCTTTGGCGCGTAAAATTGCAACCCTGTGATGAAGGACAGTCAGACATTGGTCTGATTTTTTCATCAGCACCTTCACCGTGCACAGCGTCGTCAAAATAATCACCTCATGGCTCATCAACGAGAGAGAATATGGCCGGAAGTCCAGCAATTCCTTCTTCTTGTTGACGTGTACCAAC
>NC_068937.1:73765073-73933668 GCF_016801865.2 Culex pipiens pallens
ATTCGGAACACTTTTGTGATAATTTGTCAAAAGCATGCCAAATGCATCTTTTCTTTCACCCTACTATTTTTAGGACCTTTATTTGGACATTCCTTTGCTATTTCATTAATATAAGTAGTACTTTTAAAACAAAAAACTGCATTTCGAGACTATTTTATTCAGAGCAGCAAAATGCTGCTTCCAAATTGCCTGTTCCATAATTGTGGGATGTTATTGTGCCTCCCACAATTGTGGAATACCTGAATTTAACTGATATTTTCACACAAAAAAGTTAGAAGACCATTCATAAAACATTACTAAGCATGAGTTTTTATTGGTTTCAGAATGTGAAGTCATTTTTTTTTTTAAATATGGACTGGAGCGATAAAAAAGATTGTTAGGTTTATTTATAAACTTGATATAAAACGATAAAATTTGCAGTTGTTCGATACAGCATTCGAAAGATCGCAAAAACAGCTTTCAAATGAAGGTAAAAGCGAATCATTATGTTCAATTATCGATTTTCTATGATTTTTTGAATATTGGTCGATCTGTAAACTGTTCCGAATATAAGGGATGACTGTATACAAATATTTTTAAAAATTTAGATTGTCATTATGTTTAGTCTTCCAGCAGATTGTTTGCTATAGTTTTAGGTTTATTTAATAAAAATAAATTTTACTAGAAAATGACATTATATCATTAAATTAATTTGTTTTATTAAAATACAATTGAAAAACAGTCTATATAAAACTTATACACTCAAACCCCGATGGTTTGACACCAACTGTTGTCAAACCAACGGGGTTTCGTTTTAGTTTGACAAACTGGTTACCCTATTCGCAACATTTTCTTCCATGCTTGCAACCCTATCTGTGTTTATGTTTTGATTTGCGACTTGTTTATAAACAAATCCAGCTTGAGCTGAAGCACGTGGAGAAATTTCTGGTCATCGGTGGGATTTTTTCAACGTAAGTTCGCGGAGCTGCCCGTTGGACCACGTTACGGTGGCCAAACGTATCATGTTCCGGCGGTCAAACGGATTGTTTTGGAAATTGGTTCTAACCAAGTTTTGTTTTCTTGTAGTGTTTGAACAACCGAAAAAAAGCTCGATCAACGATGGCATCGAAGCGGAAGCCGCTGTCTGAGCTCAATATCAGGTAAGTTTGCTCAATCTAACTTAGACGGAATGTTTTGATTGACCTTTTAAATCCACTTTAGCGACAGCACCGATCAACCTAAGAAGAAACACGTTACGTTATCCCTCGACCAGAAAGTACGAATTCTGGACAGTCTGCTTTGTGGATCGCAGGTTTCGGCAGTCTCCAAAGAATTTAATATTGCACGCACAACGGTGCTGAACATCAAGAAACAGGAAGAGTCAATCCGACTGGCTCACCAAAAGTTCCTGGAGAACGGTGTGAAAGAGCGGCGCACCGTTAAAACTGCCAAATTGGTGACCTTGGAGGATTGCCTGTTTGTGTGGATTCTTCAGGAACGGCTGAAAAAGCATATCTTGCTTCCGGATATTGTCCGGGCAAAAGGCGAACAAATGTTCCGATCGTTGAAAGAGCAAGGAGTGTACGACGAGGAGCAAACTTTCACTGCAAGCAATGGGTGGTATGACAGGTTCCGGAAGCGCTACGGATTGAAGATGGCTGGGATCAAGGGCGAGTGTGCATCGTCAGATACCGCTGCCTTCGAAAAGTTCAAGGCCCGCTTGATGCAGCTGATTATTGATAACAATTACGAGAAATTTGAGATCTACAACGCGGACGAATCGGCCCTTTTCGTGAAGTTGCTTCCGTCCCGCACATTGATTATGAATGACGAGGACATTGCTGAAGGACGCAAAGTAATCAAGTCCAGAGTGACCTTTATGCCCTGTAGTAACATTGACGGATCGAATAAGCTACCATTGATGTTGATTGGAACCGCCGAAAATCCTCGAACCCTGCCCAAGGATAAATCGTCCCTCCCGGTTTACTACAAAGGCTCGAAGAAGGCTTGGATGAACAGATTACTGTTCAAGGAGTGGTTCCACGGCCAGTTCGTTCCATCGGTGAGGAAGTTTTCCGCGGAAAACGGCCGAGAACCGCGCGCTCTGCTCGTCCTCGATAACTGTTCTGCACATCACGACGGAGGAGATGTTCTAGAAAGCGACGACGGGAAGATCAAGGTGATCTTCCTGCCGCCTAACGTCACAGCTCTCGGACAACCAATGGATCAGGGCGTAATTAATGCTGTGAAAAAGAGGTACAAGAAAAAGCTCATGCTGCACTTGTTGCTCGATGACCAGGAAGCACTGTTCGAGGACAGGTTGAAGAATGTTTCACTACGACAGACGATCGATTGGCTGGATCAAGCTTGGACAGAAATTTCATCTAAGACGATCGAGGGGTCATGGCGTAAGTTGTTCGACGAGTTCCCAACGTTTGTCTTGGACGTGGAAGACAATGCTTCTTTGGATCAAGACGTCTTGGCCCTTGTCCAGGACACCGCTCGGTTCTTTCCGGACGACCCTACCAACGACGAGATTAAGGATTGGCTTAACGACAAAGTGTGCGATAAAAATGGCAACTTAATCGTAGGCGATTGCGACGTCTACACGGATCAGGAGATTATCGACAGTGTTCTGGCCAGGGATGATAAGGATTCATTCGATTTCGATGAGGATTGGCTGATCGAAGAACCAGTTGATGAATCAACAATGACAGCAATTTTCTCACGTCAATCCGAGGTGACAGTTCGTCACTTTTTAGTTTGACTTTGTCAAACCAACGGGGTACAAACTAAAAAGTGTCAAACGAAAAAGTGACCAACCACCGGGGGTTGAGTATATTTTCTTACTGTGTATTACGCTTTCTAAAGCTACCAAATTATTACAGAAAAAAATATCTGGAAACATCACAACTTGTTATAATACTTTTATGTTTTTAAATGATATTTTTCGCCCCATATTTTTACAGGAAAAAAATGAACTGGTCGGGATAATTTTATGTTTATGGATGATATTTTTCCGCACCATAGCATGATAATTTGAAGTTTCCAACACGAACTTAAGTTGATAATTTTTTGATATGCGTAGAGTAAATTATGTTCGCGTTTATGTTTGATTAACTCTTAACTGGAAGTTAACAGGTACTTGACATGTTTGTGTTTTTGCGAACATGACAAGTTTTCAGGAAGATGTAACTTTCTGCCCCCCGGGCAGAAAGTCGCATCATGGGACGAACAAAAAAATAACTTGAGTTGTTTTTGTGAACATGGCATGATTTTTGTTTGTTCCAAAAACTAAAAAAATTGCCGCCGAATTTCATGATACTTTTTATGTTCCTAGACAGTGGATCATCAAATGTTTTATTTTCATTTCTATTTGATATTTTTGGACTTAGCAGAATTTCGAAAATTAATTTATTTGAGACTTTGAAAAAAATTCGACCCGTCTATCATGAGATGATATTTTGATGTTTGATCAAGTTTTCGCTGAAATTTCGAAAGCCAAATTATTTTGGGACTTAGAAAAAATTCGACCTCTCCATCAAGAGATGATATTTTCTAGTTTTATCTTGTTTTCGCTGGACTTAGCAAAATTTCGAATGCCCAATTATTTTGGGACTTAGAAAAAAAAAACCGACCTGTCAATTATGAGATGATACAATTATTTTTCATCATGTTTTCGCTAGACTTAGCAAAATTTTCACTCCTCCACAAAATGCCAGTTTTGTTAATGGAAATTTTTATTGAGTTTTTTTGCACATTAATTTACTTTAAATACACTAGTTAAACTAATCACATTAAACAGTATTTTACCGCACATAAAATTTCATCGAAAAGTGCAAAAATGAGCCCACGCGCTCGTTCTCTCTTCTCTCTTCTTTCGTTTAGGCCGATGCAAATATTTAAAAAAGTTTTTGTCCCTCGGCCCTGGCCGAGGTCAAGGGGGGGGCAAAAAAATAAAAAAATATAATAATTTAAATAACAAGCCATAGTCTTCACATTTAAATGAAAAAAGTGTTTTAAAATGCATTTTACACTAGTTCAGTTGTTTTGCAATCATTAGTTTTCAAAAAATCTATGATCTGACAAAAACAAAAATTGTATCGAAAAAAAAGATTTTGCATCGAAAATTTTCAAAAAATCTTAAGATTTTTTAAGAAACCCAAACATGTTAAAAATGATTTTAAACGCAGGAGAATGTATTTTAATTTGATTTCAGTTGGTTGCACTTGAATTTTCATTGAAATTTTGAAGTTTATTGTAAAAATATTTTTTTTGCCCCCTGATTTTTCGGGCCAGTTTTGAAGGGGGGGGGGGGGGTGACAAAAACTTTTAAAAATATTTGTACCAGCCTTACTGCTCGCACGCAACGCGCGAGACATGTCGTGACAGGAAGCGGCAATCGGCAGACAGACAGCTTTTGCGTTCGTGGCGGGCTGGTTTGTTTACGTTTCGCGCAGTAGTTTTCCGCGGATAAATTGTAGTCCGCGAATCGCCGCGGGTTGTGAGTACGTTCTGTGGCCGAGTGAGTGTGTGTTCGTTCGGTCCGTGGCGTTCGGGAGCCGCGATATATTGTGGTTAAGTGATTGCTTCTGTTTTGGTGGCTGGGGTGAAGAAAAAGTTCCGCTCAGTGTTGGCGGATGCAAGGAATGTTCAGGCCAAGCAGCTGCCCCCAGAAGAGGAATCCTCTTGCCCTTAATGTCACATGGCCTCCTTCCTCCTTCTTCTCCTGCAGGTTCTGTCTTGACACGGATCAACGCCGGAACGATTTCGGTGGATTTGACAGGACACGGGAGTTCTCAGTGAAGGAAAACACCGCTGGTTAAGTTTGTTTTGGTTTTGGTGTCGCGTGATTGGAATCCTGATTTGTGGGGGAACATTGTTTTCGCGAATTCGCGATTGTGTGCGTGTGTGTTTGTTTACGTTTGACGTATTCATGGTGAACGGGTGATTACAACTGGATGAAATTTTCTTGGTGTTTCCGGAGGGGGTGAGCGAGAGAAAAACTGACAAATCCGCGTTGGTGCTGGTTGCGGCCTGCGTTTGTTTATGTGACTGTGCTTTGGGGTTTGTTTACGTTTTTAATTGATTATTGTGAGTGTGTGGCAGGGGCAGGGACGTGACAATGTGACATTGCTTCTATCCTTTAGGGGTGTCCGTGACAGAAGGGAGAACCTTTCTCTGGTTATTTCAGAGGAGGTAATCTATTGAGCGACTCGCGGGCAGTTTCCCGGTGAAGGTGGAGAGTTGAGTCCATTTGAATCGATGGTACATGCTGGTTCTATATACTTAGCAGGAAGAAGTATTTCAACGATTTTTTGACTCAGATAAGTATTAATTGTTTTCCTGTTCCTTTTTTATATAATATCATGTTGAATTATTTGATAAAAAATGTCTGTTTGAGAATTGATACTTTGTGTTTTGTTTTCTTCAACAGGACCACAACCTGGGCATGTTTTGGGACATTCAGCATCTGGCGTTTTGTTTAATTAGGCAAATTAGCTGCGATGCAACCGTGCTTTGGTTGAATGGATTTGAAGAGGATTAACCAGGTATGTACGAAAAATATTATTTTAAAGTGAACCTATCACTGTTCGAACTTCATTTTGTTACTTTTGCGCATATATATATATTTTTTTTTTCAAACCAAATCAATGTAGTCATAAATTTTATATTAATTGAATTGAAACACCAAGATATATTGATCACAGATGGCTTCGAAAATCTTTTTCTAGAATATTTTGTGCGAATTATTGTTTTAATATTTTTTAAAGACGTTCTCGTAAAGAGTTTTTTTTAATTTCACGTTGTTGCAGTATTTTATTGGTATAGTAGTTGTCCTAAACTGAGATGAGGAGTACCTTTAGAAACTGTTAAATTCAAAGAAAGATTTGGGTTTTGTGCGAATAATTCAACTGAACAAAAAACATCACCTTTCTTCAATATTTGATTTGCTTTTATTATTTCAGTGTTTTAAAGAATTTGGACATAAATCGTTTTTAAGTTTATAAATTGATTTTTTTAGAAGTAGGTTATGTTAAAGTCAATGTAACTTTTTCCAACAAAAAGTTGTTAATATTACATTGAAAAACTGATGGTCTATGTAACTGGCAATATCAAATAAAGTGAAATTTTTTTTAAATATTTAATGAATTTCTTTAAATATTTTTTACATTTAAAAATATTGTTGACTTTCTGTTCACAGAAAAAAAAATTATGGTATATTCATCAGGAAATGGTGACAGATTTTGTGGCAAAATAAATGATTAATTTTACCCCAAAAAAATGATGAATTTTAATTAGTTTATGATATATATTCATCAGGTTCACATTTTTAAAAAAAAATTATGAAGTATTAGTAAAAAAAGGTAATATTCAACCTACCAAATTTTCAACATTCCAAAATTCAACTTTTTTTTTCTGTGTTAATCATTTTAATAACAGATTGATTGAAAGTTATTAACAAAACCTTCAAAAAATAGATAAGACTGGTATCCCTTAAAATATACACATTGTATCTGAGTTTTGTGGCATGCATATAAAATGAATATTAATGGCAAAAACTCAATACATTAATCGATTTAATTTAAAAATCAATTTTGATAATTAATTCAATTTATACGCAATGTTTTTCACAGTACGCTTTCACTGTGCGCGCACGCTCTCTTTCTTTTCGCTCTTGTTGCTTACGCTCGCACACACGGCGAAATGTCAAAACAGGAATCAAAACAAACCGGTGCTGTGCTTTTTCGTTTCGTAAATCGGGAAAAAGTGCATTTTTGGTGCATTATGTGTCGATAGTCGTATGTATTTGTGTTTGTTTATGTGTAGTGAGTGAGGGGAAAGTGGAGGTTGTCGTTTTACCGCGGAAAAAAAACGATTTGTAGCGAGAATCTTGTGTGTTTTTGGTCACCATTTTGGTGCATTAGAAGAAGGAAAACTAAGTAGATTCACCACCGCCAGAGTTGGCCACGATGGAAACTGAGGCTTCAATTCGGTGCGGAGTGAACCTGGCAGGCTGTGCTGTTTTTGTTTATGTGTTTTATGTCGGTAATTGCGTGTGTATTAGTTTGTTTATGTGGGGGATGTGGTTTGCAAAAGAATTCGGAGGAGGTTTTTTCGCGATCGACTTTTGCACCTGTCACAGAAGAAGTCAGAAGAGGAATCCTCGTTGCCGGTATGGCCACCATCATTCAGCTTTACGGAAGCTCTACAATCTCCAGATTCTTCCTGTGGCAGACGGTGCTAGTTTTGCCTGTTGACAGATGCATCTCGCGGAAGAGGAGCTTTGCAGTCGCAAGGTATTATTTATTTATCACAGCCCCCAATGTTTTTGTTCTGCTGCAGCTTGTCCCCTCCGTCAAAAGCCCGGTTCAAATATTTTTTTTATTTTCAGCCTCTGAAGGAGGACGAGGCAAAACGGTGCAATCTAATAAGCAGCTGCGTTTTGTAACTGTCTCCAGCGGGGCGGGTCCTACCTATTTAGCAGCACCATCTTCCACCGGAAGATTTTGGGGCCTCCATCGTTCCGGTAGCCATCATTTGCATTGGACAAATCCGGTCATTTCGACAACGGAATTCTCGTTTTTATTCAGATAAGTATTGTTTGCTTTCATTTTGTAGAAGTTACATTTAATAATTATTGTAAAGGCGGAGTATCTTTACAAAAATGATTTACATTTTCATTTTAGAATTGATACTTTGTGTTCTCTTCTCTTTCACAGGACAGCAATTTCTGGACAACCATCATCATATCATAGTATTCATCATAGGGAATTGATTGGATGGATTTAGAGATCATTTACAAGGTATGTTAAAAAATATTGTTATGTGAACATATCACTTTTTATCAATTGGATATTCAATACATGTCAATTCCCGTTTTTTTTAAAGATAATGGGTCTTAATTGAAAACATTCATGGTGTTAATTTTTTAGATATTACCCTTAAAACTACTTTTGAGAAAAACTTCTTGCAAATTGTAATTCTCGCTTAATTTTTAAAAAGGTCCTATGTAAATAGGAAACTCATGGCGCTTTGGTGGTTTTGAAAAAGTAATCTAGAATTATTTATTGGCAAAAATAAAAAGGAATCTAAAAATATGCAATTCAGCATTTCAATAAGACGATTACACCAGTTGTATGATTCACGTTTTTTTCATTCGTATTCAGTCATATTTTCGTTTTGCAAAATCATATTCAATCAAAGTCATTTGGTTTATGGTACCCATGCTTATTAATGTTAACCCCAAATCAAACAAAACAATCAATTTATGTAAATAAGTTAGACTCTTGTACATTTATATATTTTCAGAAAAAAAACACCAATATATCACTTTTTTTCATAGTTCTTTTATGTTTTCAGATGACAGTTTTGACATAAAAAAAACTTCTTCTGACTATTTTTTTGTAAACAGTGCATTGGGCTTATACACTTACCAAAAATCAGTGTCTTGCGAACCTTCGTGGTGAACGGACACTAGAGCTGCGGTAATTTTTACTACCTAAGCTCAGAGTTATTTCAAACAAAATTCACAGTCTTTTTAAAGACTACCTGAGTTACTTTCCAAAATTCTAAACAGTCTTTTCAAGACTAACCCCACCTGAAATTTTGTTGTATTTTACAAACGAAGCCATCTTTTTAAGAGAACTTTGCTTGCAAAATGCGTCAAAACAAAGGTAAACGCAAATCTTCTGAAGATTTGGTCGTTACGTCGGTGAAGCGTTTGAACGCTAAATCGGCTAACGGAAACAGAAAAAGAAAACAGCCTCATCCGAGGTCTGATTCTGATTCTGAAAGTGTAGTCAATTCTCCAATTCCATTGGCAAACGGTTTCGGTGTTTTATCCGAAACTGTGGACAAGGATCCTTCTCCTCGTACTGAGCCTTCTGCCGTCGAGAAACGAGTAAAGGCTCCGCCAATTGTAGTGACTTCCGTCTCCGATTTGGCCAGCTTTCGAACGTAACTGAAGAATTGCAAGGAAACTTGCAATTTGAAGGTTTCGTTCCAGCTTGGTCGAAGAGGAGAATGTCGCTTGTTGACGGAATCTTTACAAGATCACCAAACTTTTGTTGGTTATTTGAAAAACCACAAACACAATTTCTACACGTATGAGACCAAGAATGCTCGTCCATTCAAGGCGGTCCTGAAAGGTCTCTCCAACGACTTGTCGGTGGATGAGATCAAAAACGAACTTAAGGTGTTGCTTGGCTTTGCCCCATCCCAAGTAATACCAATGAAGAAAAAATCAAACGGGAATATTTCTCGCTTTGGTTTGACTTCACAATTTTATCTGATTCATTTCAACAGAAATGAAATCAACAATTTGAAACTCTTGGACAAAGTTCAGTTTTTGTTCCATGTACGGGTAAAGTGGGAGCATTTTAAGAAACATGGCGGTAATGGCCAGAATCTGACCCAGTGCCGGCGTTGCCAGGCATTCGGTCACGGTACTGATCATTGCTCCATGGTTCCAAAATGCATGGTTTGCGGGGATTCTTCTCACGACAAGGACAATTGTCCCGTGAAAGAAGTCACCCAATTTAAATGTGCAAATTGTGGTGGAAATCACAAATCAAATTTCTGGGATTGCCCCATCAGAAAAAAGGTTTTGGATTCTCGTGCTAAGCATCAGCCGAAAACCAAACCGAAATTTTCTCAAAGTCAGGTTGTACCTGCATCTTTAAATCAAACGTTCGTGCTGTCTCACTCGAACAATACCCCTACCATGGAAAAGTTAGGTAACAGCAATGGTATTTCTTATGCCAACGTCGTTTCGGGTTCGGGTTCATCCACGAATTTTAAATCCTCTACCAATCTTCAAATTGGGCAGGTACCTCAAATTTCATTTGAAAATTTTTCTGCTGGCAACGCTTTGGGATCTTCTGATCTCGGCGATGTTACGTTTGAAAAAATGACTTTTTTGCAAAACTCACTGTTTGGTTTGATTCAAACAATGAGTAATGCTACATCCATGATGGAAGCTATCCAGATTGGATTGAAATTTGCCAATGATGTTGTTCTTACCCTGAAGTTTAATCATGGATCTAAGTAATTCCATCAATATTATGAATTTTAATGCTCGCTCTTTAAAAGCGAAAGAAAATGAATTTTTCAACTTTTTACGAGTTCATAACGTGCATGTTGCTGTTATAACCGAAACGTTTTTAAAAACTGGCACTTATTTGAAAAGTGATCCAGATTATAAAGTTATAACCAATAACAGAATGAATCGAAATGGCGGTGGAGTTGCAATAGTTATCCACCGTAGTATGACTTATAGCACTTTACGTGACTTTAAGTTAAAAGTTATTGAAAGTTTGGGCATTGAACTTGAAACTTCTTTTGGGAAAATTATGATTGCAGCTGCATATTTGCCTTTCCAATGCACTGGGGAAAATAAAAATTATTTCAAAGGGGATTTGAATAAACTTACTCGGCATAGATCTCGATTTTTGATCATCGGTGATTTTAATGCCAAACACCAATCTTGGAATAATTCAAAAGTAAATTCCAATGGTAAAATTCTATTCAGAGATTGCACTTCTGGTCTTTATTCGGTTTTATACCCGAATGGGCCAACTTGTTTTTCTTCTGTTAGAAATCCATCAACAATTGATTTGGTTTTGACAAATCAAAGTCAGTATTGTGGTCCTTTAGTGACTCATGCTGATTTTGATTCTGATCATCTTCCAGTAACTTTTTCACTTTCTCATGAAGCAGTTACCAGACCCAATAGTTCTGTGTTTAATTATCACAAAGCTAATTGGGACAGGTATCAGCATCATATTGAGAATAATTTAAATCATGATTTTGTTTTAGAAACCAAAGCTGATATTGATTCAGCCTTGGAATCTTTAACTAATGCAATTTTGGATGCTAGGAATATTGCTATTCCTAAAGTCCAAGTCAAATTTGATTCTCCCATTATTGATGACGATCTTCAGCTTCTGATTCGTCTGAAAAATGTTCGCCGAAGACAGTATCAACGTTCTCGTGATCCTGCACTGAAGCGAATTCAAAAAGATTTGCAAAAGGTTATTGACCACAGATTCACTCTCCTGCGAAATGAAAAGTTCGCAAGAGATGTCGAACAAATTAAACCTTATTCCAAACCTTTTTGGAAACTTTCAAAGGTTCTTAAGAAATCTCAAAAACCAATCCCTTCTTTAAAAGATGGTGATAATATTCTATTAACTAATGGGGAGAAAGCTCAAAAACTTGCTCAGCAGTTTGAGAGTGCCCATAATTTCAACTTAACCTTCGGGAAGTCGCGTGTTTTCGCCTTTCTTACAAGTGCCCTTACAAACTGTGTACAAAGTACACGTACGCGACCTCCCGTGGGTTAAATGTTTTGAGTCCTATTGAAGATCAAATTTCAATAGAATTTCAGAATATTGTTGAACAAGAATTTTCATCAGATGAAGTTTTTAATACGGATCTGAATGAAATAAAATCTATTATGAAAAAAATTAAAAATATGAAAGCCCCTGGTGAGGATGGCATTTTTTACATTTTAATTAAAAAATTACCAGAAGCAACTTTAAGTAGCTTGGTCAAAATTTGCAACAAATGTTTTGATTTGGCATATTTTCCCAGTAGTTGGAAAAATGCCAAAGTAGTTCCGATTTTGAAACCGGACAAAAATCCTGCCGAAGCTTCAAGCTATCGGCCCATTAGTTTGCTTTCATCTATTAGTAAATTATTCGAAAGAATAATTCTTAATAGAATGATGACGCACATTAATGAAAATTCAATTTTCGCTGATGAGCAGTTTGGATTTCGCCTTGGGCATTCAACTACTCATCAGTTGTTGAGAGTTTCAAATTTAATTCGAAGCAACAAATCTGAGGGCTATTCTACTGGCGCTGCTCTTCTAGACATAGAAAAAGCATTTGACAGTGTTTGGCATAAAGGTTTGATTGCGAAATTGAAAAGGTTTAATTTTCCGATTTATATCGTGAAAATTATTCAAAATTATTTGACGGATCGTACTCTGCAGGTATGTTATCAGAACAGCAAATCTGATCAACTACCTGTACGTGCCGGCGTCCCTCAAGGAAGCATTTTGGGTCCAATTTTATACAATATTTTTACTTCTGACTTGCCTGATTTGCCCCCAGGATGTCAGAAATCACTTTTTGCTGATGATACAAGCATCTCCGCCAAAGGTAGAAGCCTTCGTGTCATCACAAGAAGACTACAAAAAAGCTTGGATATTTTCAATTCTTATTTGAAAGAATGGAAAATTACTCCAAATGCTGCAAAAACTCAACTTATTATTTTCCCTCACAAACCAAGGGCTGATTTTCTGAAACCAAACAGTCATCACATTATAAAGATGAATGAGGTAAATTTAAAGTGGGAGGATCAAGTGAAATATCTTGGACTTGCTTTTGACAAAAACCTTGCTTACAAGGATCACATTGAAAGTATCCAGGTTAAATGTAACAAATATATTAAATGTTTGTATCCACTTATAAACAGGAATTCTAGACTTTGTCTCAAGAATAAACTGTTAATTTATAAACAAATTTTCAGACCTGCCATGCTTTATGCTGTGCCGATCTGGACAAGCTGTTGCTTAACCAGGAAGAAAAAACTTCAGAGGATTCAGAACAAAATTCTGAAAATGATTCTGAAACTTCCTCCCTGGTTCAGCACCAGTGAACTTCATCAATTAGCCGAAGTTGACACTTTGGATGTTATGTCCAATAAGATAATTGATGCATTTCGACAAAAATCATTGCAGTCTTCAGCTGCATTGATCCGCTCTTTATATAGTTTATAAGTTAGTTTTAAGGTATCCCTTTTCCCTTTTGTTCATGTAGGACCTCCTACATTTGAAATCACTGAATAGCGAAAGCTACAATATTTCATGAATAAATGAAAGTTGCTAGTATTTAAAATTGAGGTGAAAAGTCATCAATTGTGATTGGACACTCAATAATATTTTAACTGAATGAATGTACATGGAAAAGAAAAACTGAATAAATATAAATTAAAAAAAAAAAAAAAAAAAAAAACTTACCAAAAATCATGATTTTCTGAGTTCAATATCCCACTTTTCATACGATTTTTTGAGTTCAGGTACTACAACCATAAAAATGGTTAATCGTATGAAAAGTGGGATATTGAACTCAGAAAATCATGATTTTTGGTAAGGGTGTACTCAGTTCAGATAGCGCGATGCACTTTTACTTAAAAAATAAGCCCTTTTAAGTTTTCTGTCGAAAAATACAATCTGAAAATAAAAATGTATCATGGGAAGTTGCGAATTATGGATTTGTAAGATTTCTTCACAAATCACAACTTTTCATGATACATTAATGTTTCTGGATGATATTTTTACGAACAGTTTTTTTTCAGGCAAAAACCTGAACCTGTCATGATTTTTTTATGTTTCTGGATGATATTTTTTCGCACCAATTTTTTCAGGAAAAAGCATGATTATTTCATGTTCCTGGATGATATTTTTCGGTACCATGACATGATATTTTTAAGTTCAAAATGTCAACTTGGTTTGATATTTTTTTGATGTTTCGTAGAGTAACTCATGTTACATTTTATGTTTCTACATCTCTTAAGTCAAGCGTTCTGGAAACATGTCATCTTCATGTTTTTGGCAACATGACAAGTTTACCGTAAGATGTAATTTTCTGATTGGGCCGGGTTCCCGGGCAGAAAGTTGCATCTTGGAAAAATCTACCCATGTTCGTAAAAACACGAACAAGTCAAGTTCACCCCAGGGTATGGTTAAGAGATAACCGAACATGGCCACGAACATAAATTGTTCGAGGTGTATCTGCGAAAAATCTTGTTGAGTTTATTTGACCAACAATGCCACATCAAGTTGAGTTTATAGTAGCAAACAACTGAAATCTTCCAAAAATCATATCAAGTTCATAAAGTAGATTTTGATCCCAAAAATAATTTTATTGGTTTTTAATGCACCCCGCCACTATTCAAACCCACCCCCCTCCCTTCTTTCTCTTCACAAATATGAGTAATATTGCAGGAATATACGCACTTACATCAAAACAAGATTTTCAAAGTTGAAAAATTATTTTACTTTAAAAACTCATTCAAAAATTGTGGAGAATGCGTTGAATTGCCAAAATGTCACAATAATTTTCCAAATCACGAAAAATCCAAAGTCTCTATATTCCATTTTTTTTTAAATTAAAAATAGAAGTCTATGAAAATATTCCTAAAATTGCATAAGTCCAAAAATCCACAGTAAAATTTCAAAAAGCCTGGTAATGTTTCTTATCAAAATAATTTTTCAAAATGTTGAAAAATATTCAACTGGCTGAGAGCAAAAATTTCGCAAAGACCTGAAAATCTAATAAATTATACCAACAATCTTGTCGTGATACGGATCCCGTAAATTTTCTAAGTGCCGGAACGATTTTTGTAGGGGGTATATCAATAATTATTAGAAACCATCTTTCGAATTTCAAAATTTCAATGAAAACGTTTTGTTAGGGACATTATTTTAGGAACAAACTGATGTTTTTGTAAAAATCGGACGAAAATTTCCTGTAATTTCGACGATTTTTCCGAAATTTTGGTTTAAAGCAAAAATAAACATCAAAATAATTTATCATGTTTCCAAACTCCCAAAAAATTTCTAAGTCCCAATTTTTTTTTGTTCATTTTCCTGCTCTCGAAAAATTTCTAAGTGTTGAAAATATTTTACTGGCCAAAAGCCAAAATTTTGCTAAGTCCAAAAAATCAAATAAATTCTACCAAAAATCTTGTCGTGATACGGATCCCGTAAATTTTCTAAGTGCCGGAACGATTTTTGTAGGGGGTATATCAATAATTATTAAAAACCAACTTTCGAATTTCAAAATTTCAATGAAAACGTTTTGTTAGGGACATTATTTTAGGAACAAACTGATGTTTTTGTAAAAATCGGACGAAAATTTCCTGTTATTTCGACGATTTTTCCGAAATTTTGGTTCAAAGCAAAAATAAACATCAAAATAATTTATCATGTTTCCAACCTCCCGAAAATTTTCTAAGTCCCAAAAAAATGCTTTTTCTGTAAAAAGTAAAGAATTAAAAAATATACGCAAAAATTTCAAAGTCCAGCATAAATAAAATCAAATTTTAAAATATCAGCTCATGAAAAATTATTCTAAGTGTCGGAAATTGAAAATTCTGTCAGTGACTGCAAATTTTGTCCAGTATAAATTTGAAATAAAGTCAAAATAAGAGCAGTTCTCTGAGATTTCGGTCATTCGATTTTTTTTTGTATTTTTTAATCCGGCTGAAATTTTTTTGGTGCCTTCGGTATGCCCAAAGAAGCCATTTTGCATCATTAGTTTGTCCATATAATTTTCCATACAAATTTGGCAGCTGTCCATACAAAAATGATATGTGAAAATTCAAAAATCTGTATCTTTTGAAGGAATTTTTTGATCGATTTGGTGTCTTCGGCAAAGTTGTAGGTATGGATATGGACTACACTGAAAAAAAATGATACACGGTAAAAAATTTTTTGGTGATTTTTTAATTAAGTTTTTGTCACAAAAACTTGATTTGCAAAAAAACACTATTTTTAATTTTTTTTATTTTTTGATATGTTTTAGAGGACATAAAATGCCAACTTTTCAGAAGTTTCCAGAATGGGCAAAAAATCTTTGACCGAGTTATGATTTTTTGAATCAATACAGATTTTTTCGAAAAATCGAAATATTGGTCGCAACAATTTTTCAACTTCATTTTTCGATGTAAAATCGAATTTGCAATCAAAAAGTACTTTAGTGAATTTTTGATAAAATGCACCGTTTTCAAGTTATAACCATTTTTAGGTAACTTTTTTAAAAATAGTCGCAGTTTTTCATTTTTTTAAATTAGTGCCCATGTTTGCCCACCTTTGAAAAAAATATTTTTGAAAAGCTGAGAAAATTCTCTATATTTTGCTTTATTGAACTTTGTTGATACGACCCATAGTTGCTGAGATATTGCCATGCAAAGGTTAAAAAACAGGAAAATTGATGTTTTCTAAGTCTTACCTAAACAACCCACCATTTTCTAATGTCGATATCTCAGCAACTATAAATCCGATTCACAATGTTAAAACATGAAACATTCGTGAAATTTTCCGATCTTTTCGAAAAAAATATTTTCAAAAATTTAAAATCAAGACTAACATTTCAAACGGGCGTAATATTGAATGTTTGGCCCGTTTGAAATGTTAGTCTTGATTTTAAATTTTTGAAAGTATTTTTTTCGAAAAGATCGGAAAATTTCACGAATGTTTCATATTTTAACATTTTGAATCGGATTTGTAGTTGCTGAGATATCGACATTAGAAAATGGTGGGTTGTTTGGGTGAGACTTAGAAAACATCAATTTTCCTGTTTTTTAACCTTTGCATGGCAATATCTCAGCAACTATGGGTCGTATCAACAAAGTTCAATAAAGCAAAATATAGAGAATTTTCTCAGCTTTTCAAAAATATTTTGACAAAGAACTTTGTCCTAAGGTTTCTATACGTGGTGTCAATCCAAAATTTTCGCGAAGCGAAAACGTTACGTGACGAATTCCCCTCTCGGCAAATTTCCCCTCTTTTTGGTGCACGCTGGTTGGATTAACGAACGTTTCCCAATCAGTCAATCGAGAGACGTGAGATTGATGTATCTAAAATCACCCCCACTCCACCTCATAATTTTCGGATCGTCGACGAGCCAACAAAACTCGGCTCGGTCGGTCCCGAAAATTCATTCTATTGCTGGACGTCGACGAGAACACATCAGAAGCAGATGGCCTGGTGGCCCGGTAGCAGACGGCCTGGAGGTCCGGGAGCAGATGGCTTGGAGGCAAGGACCAGCTAAGGCATGCCAGTCGCGGGAGTCGATCATTGGAACTGGCCACCACCTGGACTGGAGTGGCCGGAGGCCCCGCGGATGTTCCGATGGGGGGACATTTGCCGGACCGTAAGAGTTGGGACAATATGGGTATCAAACTTTATGGTTTTTGATACTGGACATGAAATTTGACATTTCGGCAGTAGTGGCCACAATCCGGAGTGGCTGGAGGCCCCGCGGATGTTCCGATGGGGGGACATTTGCCGAACCGTAAGAGTTGGGGCAATATGGGTATCAAACTTTATGGTTTTTGATACCGGACATGAAATTTGACATTTCGGCAGTAGTGGCCACAATCCGGAGTGGCCGGAGGCCTCGCGGATGTTCCGATGGGGGGACATTTGCCGAACCGTAAGAGTTGGGACAATATGGGTATCAAACTTTATGGTTTTTGATACCGGACAAGAAATTTGACATTTCGGCAGTAGTGGCCACAATCCGGAGTGGCCGGAGGCCCCGCGGATGTTCAGATGGGGGGACATTTGCCGGACCGTAAGAGTTGGGGCAATATGGGTATCAAACTTTATGGTTTTTGATGCTGGACATGAAATTTGACATTTCGGCAGTAGTGGCCACAATCCGGAGTGGCTGGAGGCCCCGCGGATGTTCCGATGGGGGGACATTTGCCGGACCGTAAGAGTTGGGGCAATATGGGTATCAAACTTTATGGTTTTTGATGCTGGACATGAAATTTGACATTTCGGCAGTAGTGGCCACAATCCGGAGTGGCCGGAGGCCCCGCGGATGTTCCGATGGGGGGACATTTGCCGGATCGTAAGAGTTGGGGCAATATAGGTATCAAACTTTATGATTTTTGATACTGGACATGAAATTTGACATTTCGGCAGTAGTGGCCACAATCCGGAGTGGCCGGAGGCCTCGCGGATGTTCCGATGGGGGGACATTTGCCGAACCGTAAGAGTTGGGGCAATATGGGTATCAAACTTTATGGTTTTTGATACCGGACATGAAATTTGACATTTCGGCAGTAGTGGCCACAATCCGGAGTGGCCGGAGGCCTCGCGGATGTTCCGATGGGGGGACATTTGCCGGACCGTAAGAGTTGGGACAATATGGGTATCAAACTTTATGGTTTTTGATACCGGACAAGAAATTTGACATTTCGGCAGTAGTGGCCACAATCCGGAGTGGCCGGAGGCCCCGCGGATGTTCAGATGGGGGGACATTTGCCGGACCGTAAGAGTTGGGGCAATATGGGTATCAAACTTTATGATTTTTGATACTGGACATGAAATTTGACATTTCGGCAGTAGTGGCCACAATCCGGAGTGGCCGGAGGCCTCGCGGATGTTCCGATGGGGGGACATTTGCCGAACCGTAAGAGTTGGGGCAATATGGGTATCAAACTTTATGGTTTTTGATACTGGACATGAAATTTGACATTTCGGCAGTAGTGGCCACAATCCGGAGTGGCTGGAGGCCCCGCGGATGTTCCGATGGGGGGACATTTGCCGAACCGTAAAAGTTGGGGCAATATGGGTATCAAACTTTATGGTTTTTGATACTGGACATGAAATTTGACATTTCGGCAGTAGTGGCCACAATCCGGAGTGGCTGGAGGCCCCGCGGATGTTCCGATGGGGGGACATTTGCCGAACCGTAAGAGTTGGGGCAATATGGGTATCAAACTTTATGGTTTTTGATAATGGACATGAAATTTGACATTTCGGCAGTAGTGGCCACAATCTGGAGTGGCCGGAGGCCTCGCGGATGTTCCGATGGGGGGACATTTGCCGAACCGTAAGAGTTGGGGCAATATGGGTATCAAACTTTATGGTTTTTGATACTGGACATGAAATTTGACATTTCGGCAGTAGTGGCCACAATTCGGAGTGGCCGGAGGCCCCGCGGATGTTCCGATGGGGGGACATTTGCCGGACCGTAAGAGTTGGGGCAATATGGGTATCAAAATTTATGGTTTTTGATACCGGACAAGAAATTTGACATTTCGGCAGTAGTGGCCACAATCCGGAGTGGCCGGAGGCCCCGCGGATGTTCCGATGGGGGGACATTTGCCGGACCGTAAGAGTTGGGGCAATATGGGTATCAAACTTTATGATTTTTGATACTGGACATGAAATTTGACATTTCGGCAGTAGTGGCCACAATCCGGAGTGGCTGGAGGCCCCGCGGATGTTCCGATGGGGGGACATTTGCCGAACCGTAAAAGTTGGGGCAATATGGGTATCAAACTTTATGGTTTTTGATACTGGACATGAAATTTGACATTTCGGCAGTAGTGGCCACAATCCGGAGTGGCTGGAGGCCCCGCGGATGTTCCGATGGGGGGACATTTGCCGAACCGTAAGAGTTGGGGCAATATGGGTATCAAACTTTATGGTTTTTGATAATGGACATGAAATTTGACATTTCGGCAGTAGTGGCCACAATCTGGAGTGGCCGGAGGCCTCGCGGATGTTCCGATGGGGGGACATTTGCCGAACCGTAAGAGTTGGGGCAATATGGGTATCAAACTTTATGGTTTTTGATACTGGACATGAAATTTGACATTTCGGCAGTAGTGGCCACAATCCGGAGTGGCTGGAGGCCCCGCGGATGTTCCGATGGGGGGACATTTGCCGAACCGTAAAAGTTGGGGCAATATGGGTATCAAACTTTATGGTTTTTGATACTGGACATGAAATTTGACATTTCGGCAGTAGTGGCCACAATCCGGAGTGGCTGGAGGCCCCGCGGATGTTCCGATGGGGGGACATTTGCCGAACCGTAAGAGTTGGGGCAATATGGGTATCAAACTTTATGGTTTTTGATAATGGACATGAAATTTGACATTTCGGCAGTAGTGGCCACAATCTGGAGTGGCCGGAGGCCTCGCGGATGTTCCGATGGGGGGACATTTGCCGAACCGTAAGAGTTGGGGCAATATGGGTATCAAACTTTATGGTTTTTGATACTGGACATGAAATTTGACATTTCGGCAGTAGTGGCCACAATTCGGAGTGGCCGGAGGCCCCGCGGATGTTCCGATGGGGGGACATTTGCCGGACCGTAAGAGTTGAGGCAATATGGGTATCAAAATTTATGGTTTTTGATACCGGACAAGAAATTTGACATTTCGGCAGTAGTGGCCACAATCCGGAGTGGCCGGAGGCCCCGCGGATGTTCCGATGGGGGGACATTTGCCGGACCGTAAGAGTTGGGGCAATATGGGTATCAAACTTTATGATTTTTGATACTGGACATGAAATTTGACATTTCGGCAGTAGTGGCCACAATCCGGAGTGGCCGGAGGCCCCGCGGATGTTCCGATGGGGGGACATTTGCCGAACCGTAAGAGTTGGGGCAATATGGGTATCAAACTTTATGATTTTTGATACTGGACATGAAATTTGACATTTCGGCAGTAGTGGCCACAATCCGGAGTGGCCGGAGGCCCCGCGGATGTTCCGATGGGGGGACATTTGCCGGACCGTAAGAGTTGGGGCAATATGGGTATCAAACTTTATGGTTTTTGATACTGGACATGAAATTTGACATTTCGGCAGTAGTGGCCACAATCCGGAGTGGCCGGAGGCCCCGCGGATGTTCCGATTGGGGGACATTTGCCGAACCGTAAGAGTTGGGGCAATATGGGTATCAAACTTTATGATTTTTGATACTGGACATGAAATTTGACATTTCGGCAGTAGTGGCCACAATCCGGAGTGGCTGGAGGCCCCGCGGATGTTCCGATGGGGGGACATTTGCCGAACCGTAAGAGTTGGGGCAATATGGGTATCAAACTTTATGGTTTTTGATAATGGACATGAAATTTGACATTTCGGCAGTAGTGGCCACAATCTGGAGTGGCCGGAGGCCTCGCGGATGTTCCGATGGGGGGACATTTGCCGAACCGTAAGAGTTGGGGCAATATGGGTATCAAACTTTATGGTTTTTGATACTGGACATGAAATTTGACATTTCGGCAGTAGTGGCCACAATTCGGAGTGGCCGGAGGCCCCGCGGATGTTCCGATGGGGGGACATTTGCCGGACCGTAAGAGTTGGGGCAATATGGGTATCAAAATCTATGGTTTTTGATACCGGACAAGAAATTTGACATTTCGGCAGTAGTGGCCACAATCCGGAGTGGCTGGAGGCCCCGCGGATGTTCCGATGGGGGGACATTTGCCGGACCGTAAGAGTTGGGGCAATATGGGTATCAAACTTTATGATTTTTGATACTGGACATGAAATTTGACATTTCGGCAGTAGTGGCCACAATCCGGAGTGGCCGGAGGCCTCGCGGATGTTCCGATTGGGGGACATTTGCCGAACCGTAAGAGTTGGGGCAATATGGGTATCAAACTTTATGATTTTTGATACTGGACATGAAATTTGACATTTCGGCAGTAGTGGCCACAATCCGGAGTGGCCGGAGGCCTCGCGGATGTTCCGATGGGGCGACATTTGCCGAACCGTAAGAGTTGGGGCAATATGGGTATCAAACTTTATGGTTTTTGATACTGGACATGAAATTTGACATTTCGGCAGTAGTGGCCACAATCCGGAGTGGCTGGAGGCCCCGCGGATGTTCCGATGGGGGGACATTTGCCGAACCGTAAGAGTTGGGGCAATATGGGTATCAAACTTTATGGTTTTTGATAATGGACATTAAAAGTTGCATTTGGCCATTATCTGAAATCAAGCAGTTAAAATATATTGCTTATTAGGCAGGAAGTAATAAATAGATTACTGCGATGCACATTTTTTTGTGCCACTGCGAAAATCTGTTTCTGGAAATTTAGAATAACTATCTCGTAATCATTAAGAGCCCTGTAAAGGGTAGTTTTTAATGTCTGCTGTTCAAATTTCCTTTACTGCCGCCGATTGCTTGCAACAGCCTTGTAAAAACAATCCAGCATCTTGGTAACTTTCGAGTGGTGAAGGAAAGTAAATTGATTTCACTTCGATTTCTATTTCAGCTCCACTTGCAATTTCCGTCCCCTTAGTTCGATAGGACGGTTATTAGAAGGAGGAAATTTGGACCGGACATTCTAATCGAAAATTTCAACAATCATCTTGCAAAGTTCTTTGTCATACTGGTCATGTGTAACATAACCACCTGCACCTTTTTTTTCAAAGGTGGGCAAACATGGGCACTAATTTAAAAAAATTAAAAACTGCGACTATTTTTAAAAAAGTTACCTAATAATGGTTATAACTTGAAAACGGTGCATTTTATCAAAATTTCACTAAAGTACTTTTTGATTGCAAATTCGATTTTACATCGAAAAATGAAGTTGAAAAATTTTTGTAAACAATATTTCGATTTTTTGAAAAAATCTGTATTGATTCAAAAATTCATAACTCGGTCAAAGATTTTTTGCCCATTCTGGAAACTTCTGAAAAGTTGGCATTTTATGTCCTCTAAAACATATCAAAAAATAAAAAAAATTAAAAATAGTGTTTTTTTGCAAATCAAGTTTTTGTGACAAAAAGTTAAATAAAAAATCACCAAATTTTTTTTACAGTGTATCATTTTTTTTTCAGTGTAGTCCATATCCATACCTACAACTTTGCCGAAGACACCAAATCGATCAAAAAATTCCTTCAAAAGGTACAGATTTTTTAATTTTTACATATCATTTTTGTATGGACAGCTGCCAAATTTGTATGGAAAATTATATGGACAAACTAATGATGCAAAATGGCTTCTTTGGGCATACCGAAGGCACCAAAAAAGTTTCAGTCGGATTAAAAAATACAAAAATTAAAATTGAAGAAAAAAGACCGATTTCGTAGAGAATTGCTCATAATCATTTCATGATGTTCGGGTAAAATTTTGGAAAAAATAAAATTTTCGAAATTTTTGCTAAGTCTAAAAAAACTACCACTAACAGCTCAATATCAACTGTAGATAATGCAGTATGATCATGGAATATACTTTCCATGATACGCAGTCGGTTTCAAAAGTCGTCATAACTCGAGGAGTTTACAGCAAGATGCGAATAAACAAGCCAAGATAGTTCGAAGTTATCGCTACAAACTGTCTAGGAACATAAAAAGTATCATGAATTTCGGCGGCAATTTTCCCGGGCAGAAAGTCGCATCATGGGACGAACAAAAAAATAACATGAGTTGTTTTTGATATCATGGCATGTTTGATATTTGTTCCAAAAACTCTTAAAATGCGCGCCAAAATCTATGTTCCTTTCTATGTTTGTAGACCTTTTATCATCAGTTGTTAAATTTTCTTTTTCTCATGATATTACCGGACTTAGAAAAAAATCGAAAACCGAATTATTTTGGGACTTAGAAAAAAAATTGACCTCTTTATCATGAGATGATGTTATTTTGTTTTATCATGCTTTCACTGGACTTAGCAAAATTTTGAAAGCCAAATTATTTTAGGACTTAGAAAAAATTTCGAAATCTTTATCATGAGATGATATTATTTTGTTTTATCTTGTTTTTGCTGGACTTAGCAGAATTTCGAAAGCCAAATTATTTTGGGACTTAGAAAAAATTTCGACCTCTTCATCATGAGATGATATTTTCTAGTTTTATCTTGTTTTTGTTGGACTTAGTAAAATTTTCACTCCTTGACAAAATTTCACTTTTCCTACACTTAGAATATTTTTTAAAACCCTGGATTATGAGATGATTTATAAAGTTATTTTTTTTCAAGCAGGATTTAGTAAAAATGACAGTTTTGTTAATGGACATTTTTATTGATTTTTTTTTTCACTTTAATTTACTTTAAATGCACTAGTTAAACTAATCACATTAAAAAGTATTTTACCGCATATACAATTTCATCGCAAAGCGCAAAAATGAGCCCAAGCGCTCGCTCACTCTCTCTTTTCTCTCTTCTTTCGTTCACTGCTCGCACGCAACGCGCGAGACTTGTCGTGACAGGAATCGGCAATCGGCAGACAGACAGCTTTTGCGTTCGTGGCGGGTTGGTTTGTGTACGTTTTCGCGCAGTAGTTTTCCGCGGATGAATTATAGTCCGCGAATCGCCGCGGGTTGTGAGTACGTTCTGTGGCCGAGGGAGTGTGTGTTCGTTCGTTCCGTGGCATTTGGGAGCCGTGATATGTTGTGGTTAAGTGATTGTTTGTGTTTTTGTGGCGGGGGGCTGCTGTGGATTAACGAGGAAAGGATTTTGGCGGATTCGCCAGGACAAGGACAAGGGTTTGTTTACGTTTTTGGTGCAGTAGTTTTCCACAGATTAACAACAACCCGCGAATCGCCGCTGGTTGTAAGTGCGTATTTTGGCCGTGGGAATGTGCGTTCGTTGGTGTCGTTTTATGTGAGAGTTGCGAAATGTTGTAATTTATGTGAAAGTTGATGTTTCTGTGGCTCTGTGGAGAAGTTATGTTAGCGAAATCCTCCTGCTTACATGTCGCTGGTCATCGTTCCTCCTCCTCCTCCTCCTGCCGATGCTGTTAAGACGTGGATCAACGCCGGAATGATTTTGGCGAATTTGACAGTTTTCGGTGGAGGAAAACAGCAGTGTCGATTTGTTTTGGTTTTTGTCGTCGCGTCATCAGAATCGCGATTTGTGGGGAAACCGTATTTGATCCGTGTGTTTTCGCGAGTGTGCGTGTGATTGTTTACGTTTCTGCGTTCATGGTGGTGATTGGGGACTGGACGTGAAACTGTGACATTGTTTCTATCGTTTTGGAGTGTCAGCGATAGAAGGATGAACCTTCCTCTTGTGATTCCGGTGGAGGTGATTCAATTGAGTGGCTCGAAAGCAGTTTCACGGAGGAGGATGAGTCCACCTGAAACCCGACGAATATTTTCCGACGATTTTTTAAACTCAGATAAGTATTGATTGTTTTCTTTTTCTTTGTTTACTATAGAATTTTTAATTATTCCATAAATGTTGTTTGAGAATTGATGCTTTGTGTTTTATTTTCTCTTACAGATCTACTAACGGGCATTTTCTGGACATTCGGCTTCTAGTATTTTGTTTAGTTTGACCAATCAGCTGCAAAAATGGATTGTGCTGCAATCATATGCTCTCTGGATGCATTTAAAGAGGATTAACAAGGTATGTACGAGAATTATTATTTCAAAGTGAACCTATCACTTCAGTTAAGAAATTCTTTCAAACATTTCAATGTTTGTTTAGCAAAGTTCAGTTTTTCATTCTGTTATTTATGCTGATTTTGAATACACATAATTGACTTTTGACAGATTGATATAAAATTCTTAAAATAAATTATTTATTGATAAGGATTGCATATATTTTTTAGTTTCTTTCCTTTAAAGACCATATTTTTGTTTATTTTTTGTTGTTTGGGAATTTTATAAATTTAAATGTTTGCATAAGACCGAGCCACGTAGCCCAGTTGTAACGCTTCCGCCTTGACAATATTTACAAATTTCTACACTTTCAAATAGGTTTGCTAGAATTTCAGGAAAATTTTCAGCGGCCAATGCAAATAAATTAGTGCATTATTGATTTGTTTAGTTCAATTGTACAGATTTTCGAAGCTTTTTCTTTGACTTGGCTTTACAAAAAGTTTGATTTGTTTCAATATTGTTAGTAGTATGCAATTTTGGATGTAATTTTTTATTGTCCCCTGATTTTTCGGGCCTACTTTGAAGGGGGAGGACAAAAACTTTAAATAAAATTTGTACCAGCCTTACTTATTCACACTAAACTTTGAATTAATTCGAATTATACGGCAAATGATACAGTCATCCCACATATTCGGAACACCCACAAATTCGGAACACTTTTGTGATAATTTGTCAAAAGCATACCAAATGCATCTTTTCTGTGTACCCTACTATTTTTAGGACCTTTATTTGGACATTTTTTTGCTATTTCATTAATATAAGTAGTACTTTTAAAACAAAAAACTGCATTTCGAGACTATTTTATTCAGAGCAGCAAAACGCTGCTTCCAAATTGCCTGTTCCATAATTGTGGGATGTTATTGTGCCTCCCACAATTGTGGAACACCTGAATTTAACTGATATTTTTACAAAAAAAGCTAGCAGACCATTCATAAAACATTACTAAGCATGAGTTTTAACTGGTTTCCGAATGTGAAGTCATTATTTTTATAAAAATATGTACCCCTGGAGCGATAAAAAAGATTGTTTACATCGTTAGAAAAAAGTGTTCCGAATTTGTAGATTTCAAGGGTCGAAGTTTTTCTTCAAAAACTTGATATAAAACGATAAAATTTGCAGTTGTTCGATACAGCATTCGAAAGATCGCAAAAACAGCTTTCAAATGAAGGTAAAAGCGAATCATTATGTTCAATTACCGATTTTCTATGATTTTTTGAATATTGGTCGATCTGTAAACTGTTCCTAATATGAGGGATGACTGTATACAAATATTTAAAAAAATTAAGATTGTCAATATGTTTAGTCTTCCAGCAGATTGTTTGCTATAGTTTTTAATTTCAGGCTTATTTAATGAAAATAAATTTTACGAGAAAATCACATTATATCATTAAATTAATTTGTTTTATTAAAATACAATTGAAAAACAGTTTATATGAAACTTATATTTTCTTACTGTGTATTACGCTTTCTAAAGCAACCAAATTATTACAGAAAAAAATATCACAACTTGTTATCATACTTTTATGTTTTTGTATGATATTTTTCGCCCCATATTTTTCCAGGAAAAAAATGAACTGGTCGGGATAATTTTATGTTTATGGATGATATTTTTCCGCACCATAGCATGATAATTTGAAGTTTCCAACACGAACTTAAGTTGATAATTTTTTGATATGCGTAGAGTAAATTATGTTCGCGTTTATGTTTGATTAACTCTTAACTGGAAGTTAACAGGTACTTGACATGTTTGTGTTTTTGCGAACATGACAAGTTTTCAGGAAGATGTAACTTTCTGCCCGGGTTAAGAGTTTTTGGAACAAATATCAAACATGCCATGATATCAAAAACAACTCAAGTTATTTTTTTGTTCGTCCCATGATGCGACTTTCTGCCCGGGTTACCGGACTTAGAAAAAAAATCGAAAGCCGAATTATTTTGGGACTTAGAAAAAAATTGACCTCTTTATCATGAGATGATATTATTTTGTTTTATCATGTTTTCACTGGACTTAGCAAAATTTCGCAAGCCAAATTATTTTGGGACTTAGAAAATAATTCGAAATCTTTATCATGAGATGATATTATTTTGTTTTATCTTGTTTTTGCTGGACTTAGCAGAATTTCGAAAGCCAAATTATTTTGGGACTTAGAAAAAATTTCGACCTCTTTATCATAAGATGATATTTTCTAGTTTTATCTTGTTTTTGTTGGACTTAGTAAAATTTTCACTCCTCGACAAAATTTCACTTTTCCTACACTTATATTTTTGAAAACCCTGGATTATGAGATGATTTATAAAAATATTTTTTTTTCAAGCGGGACTGGCAGTTTTGTTAATGGACATTTTTATTGATTTTTTTCACTTTAATTTACTTGAAATACAGTAGTTAAACTAATCACATTAAAAAGTATTTTACCGCATATAAAATTTCATCGCAAAGCGCAAAAATGAGCCCACGCGCTCGCTCACTCTCTCTCTCTTTTCTCTCTTCTTTCGTTCACTGCTCGCACGCAACGCGCGCGACATGTCGTGACAGGAATCGGTAATTGGCAGACAGACAGCTTTTGCGTTCGTGGCTGGCTGGTTTGTGTACGTTTTCGCGCAATAGTTTTCCGCGGATGAATTATAGTCCGCGAATCGCCGCAGGTTGTGAGTACGTTCTGTGGCCGAGGTAGTGTGTGTTCGTTCGTTCCGTGGCGTTCGGGAGCCGTGATATGTTGTGGTTAAGTGATTGTTTGTGTTTTTGTGGCGGGGGGCGAAGAAAAAGTTTCGCTCCGTGTTAACAGGTGCAAGGAAGGTTTCGGCCAAGCCGCTGCCCCAGAAAAGTAATTCTCTTGCCCTAGATGCTGCTGTGGATTACCGAGGAAAGGATTTTGGCGGATTCGCCAGGACAAGGACAAGGGACAAGGGTTTGTTTACGTTTTTTGTGCAGTAGTTTTAACAACAGCCCGCGAATCGCCGCGGGTTGTAAGTGCGTATTTTGGCCGTGGGAATGTGCGTTCGTTGGTGTCGTTTTATGTGAGAGTTGCGAAATGTTGTAATTTATGTGAAAGTTGATGTTTTTGTGGCTCGTTGGAGAAGAAAAAGTTACGTTAGCGAAATCCTCCTGCCTACATGCCGCTGGTCATCATTCCTCCTCCTCCTCCTGCCGGTGCTGTTAAGACGTTTATCAACGCCGAATGATTTTGGCGATTTTGACAGTTTTCGGTGGAGGAAAACAGCAGTGTCGATTTGTTTTGGTTTTTGTCGTCGCGTCATCAGAATCGCGATTTGTGGGGAAAACGTATTTGATCCGTGTGTTTTCGCGAGTGTGCGTGTGATTGTTTACGTTTCTGCATCATGGTGGTGATTGGGGACTGGACGTGAAACTGTGCCATTGTTTCTATCGTTTCTATCCTTCCTCTTGTGATTCCGGAGGAGGTGATTCAATTGAGTGGCTCGAAAGCAGTTTCACGGAGGAGGATGAGTCCACCTGAAGCGGCTACAGATGTTGGTTCTACTAGTCAAACCGACAAATATTTTTCGACGATTTTTTAAAACTCAGATAAGTATTGCTTGTTTTCTTTTTCTTTGTTTACTATTGAATTTTTAATTATTCCATAAATTTTGTTTGAGAATTGATGCTTTGTGTTTTATTTTCTCTTACAGATCTACTAACGGGCATTTTCTGGACATTCGGCTTCTAGAATTTTGTTTAGTTTGACCAATCAGCTGCAAAAATGGATTGTGCTGCAATCATATGCTCTCTGGATGGATTGGAAGAGGATTAACAAGGTAAGTACGAAAATTATTATTTCAAAGTGAACCTATCACTTCAGTTTAGAAATTCTTTCAAACATTTCAATGTTTGTTTAGCAAAGTTCAGTTTTTCATTCTGTTATTTATGCTGATTTTGAATACACATTATTGACTTTTAACAGATTGATATAAAATTCTTAAAATACATTATTTATTGATAAGGCTATTGCATATATTTTTTAGTTTCTTTCGTTTAAAGACCATATTTTTGTTTATTTTTTTTTTGTTTGGGAATTTTATAAATTTAAATGTTTGTATAAGACCGAGCCACGTAGCCCAGTTGTAACGCTTCCGCCTTGACAATATTTACAAATTTCCACACTTTCAAATAGGTTTGCTAGAATTTTCAGCGGCTAATGCAAATAAATTAGTGCATTATTGATTTGTTTAGTTCAATTGTACAGATTTTCGAAGCTTTTTTTTGACTTGGCTTTACAAAAAGTTTGATTTGTTTTAATATTGTTAGTAGTATGCAATTTTGGATGTTATTTTTTGTTGCCCCCTGATTTTTCGGGCAAACTTCGAAGGGAGGAGTGACAAAAACTTTAAATAAAATGTGTACCAGCCTTACTTATTCACACTAAACTTTGAATTAATTCGAATTATACGGCAAATGATATGTATACAGCAATTCCCCACGAAATCAGCATGATTCGAAAAAAAAGTTCTCCGATCGGGCTCAAAATTTTTCTGGGGGATCCTTGGCCGAAATAATTCGACCCGTATTTTTTTGTTTGGCCATTAGGGTGACCTACGCTGTGTTAGGGTGGTTCGAAAAAAAATCATATCTCCGCGCCATTTCATCCGATTTTAGCTGTCCTAGACGCAAATGAAAGGTGATTAGTTTGGCTATTTGGGAAAAATAGTAAGAAGTTTCAAAAATCTAGCTCAACATTTGAAAAGGTTGAATGAAAACATAAAATGCTGTTTTGAAGGTCTCGGGACCAAAGAGCCTATGTCTGAAAATATTTTTATCGGATTCCTCAGAAAATTTCACATAACATATCAAAAAATGGTGCAGTTATGTTTTCGATACTGAAACTAATGACTTTCCAGTATCAAGGTGGACTAGCTCATTCCTTTTTCAGGGCAGAGACCATCTACTTACAGGTAGTCGTAGACCTAAGCTACTGACTACTCATCACTCAGGGTCGGCATTTCTACTCAGCGATTCAAGTGAGACACGGATGAAATAAAAATCAAGAACCACAATTTTCTAATCAAAACGTGTATTTTCTGGGTCAGTGTAGGGTGTGGGTGTGTGTGGGGAATGTAAGGCACTTCAGGGGCAACGTACCGTTCAGCAGTTGGACTCGCAGCGAGGCTTCGCTGACTCCACTCCAAACCTCGAACGCCTTCGGCGTTCACCTGCTCCAAGGCCGGTCACAGGAGCGCCCTCGACTGTGCCGCCGCGATCCCGTAAGGGGGGGGGGGATGTTCTTGAGCTGCTGGTTGGTCGTCGACTTCCGGATGGCTTGAGCTGCTGCTGGGTTGGGCTGGAACGCAGAGGTAGGCCAGCGGGCGTTGCTGGTCCTACTTGTGGCAGGCGGACACGACTAATCACACGGACGCCTGAATGGCAAAAGAGGCCGATGCTAAACATCGGCGGGCCAAGAAGACATTTCCCGCTCGAATACCAAACGGGAGGGGAAAAGCTCCATTTTCTTTTCCACCCAATTCGAGTAGTCCTGCCCTATCGCTGTCAAGGACTATCTCGTTACAGCGGCACGAAAACCCTTCTACTGCCATGTATTGTGTGATGTTGTATGTACGGAATCAAGTAGAAAAGTGAAGGTTCGTTGAAGAATTGTAACCAACGGTTACAATACTCTGAGATACGATTTTTTGAAAATAAAAACTGGGGTTTTCGACGCGCCACGCGCAAAAATGGGAAAATGACGAAAACGGGAAAAAATCAACTTTTTTCACTAAAACTGCGATACCTTAAAAATTTCAGCGATGACCTATACATGTTAAAATACCAAAATTTTCGTAATTAAAAGACGCAACTTTTGGTACCATGGTTTTCGTGGGGAATTGCTGTATACAAATATTTTTAAAAATTTAGATTGTCATTATGTCTAGTCTTCCAGCAGATTGTTTGCTAGAGTTTTTAATTTTAGGCTTATTTAATAAAAATAAATTTTACTAGAAAATCACATTATATCATTGAATTAATTTGTTTTATTGAAATACAATTAAAAAACAGTCTATATGAAACTTATATTTTCTTACTGTGTATTACGCTTTCTAAAGCAACCAAATTATTACAGAAAAAAAAAATCTGGAAACATCACAACTTGTAATGATACTTTTATGTTTTTGTATGATATTTTTCGCCCAATATTTTTACAGGAAAAAAATGAACTGATCGGGATAATTTTATGTTTATGGATGATATTTTTCCGCATCATAGCATGATAGTTTGAAGTTTCCAACACGAACTTAAGTTGATCGTTTTTTGATATGCGTAGAGTAAATTATGTTCGCGTTTATGTTTGATTACCCGGCGGGCAGAAAGTTGCATCTTGGAAAAATCTACCCATGTTCGTAAAAACACGAACAAGTCAAGTTCACCCCAGGGTATGGTTAAGAGATAACCGAACATGGCCACGAACATAAATTGTTCGAGGCGTATCTGCGAAAAATCTTGTTGAGTTTATTTGAAAAACAATGCCACATCAAGTTGAGTTTATAGTAGCAAACAACTGAAATCTTCCAAAAATCATATCAAGTTCATAAAGTAGATTTTGATCCCAAAAATAATTTTATTGGTTTTTAATGCACCCCGCCACAATTCAGACCCCCCCCCCCTTCTTCCTCTTCACAAATATGAGTAATATTGCAGGAATATACGCCCTCACATCAAAACAAGATTTTTCAAAGTTGAAAAATTATTTTACTTTGAAAACTCATTAAAAAATTGTGGAGAAAGCGTTGAATTGCCAAAATGTCACAATAATTTTCCAAATCACGAAAAATCCAAAGTCTCTATATTCAATTTTTTTTAAATTAAAAATAAAAGTCTATGAAAATATTCCTAAAATTGCATAATTCCAAAAATCCACAGGAAAATTTCAAAAAGCCTGGTAATGTTTCTTATCAAAATAATTTTTCAAAATGTTGAAAAATATTCAACTGGCTGAGAGCAAAAATTTCGCAAAGTCCTGAAAATCTAATAAATTCTACCAACAATCTTGTCGTGATACGGATCCCGCAAATTTTCTAAGTGCCGGAACGATTTTTGTAGGGGGTATATCAATAATTATTAAAAACCAACTTTCGAGTTTCAAAATTTCAATGAAGACGTTTTGTTAGGGACATTATTTTAGGAACAAACTGATGTTTTTGTAAAAATCGGACGTAAATTTCCTGTAATTTCGACGATTTTTCCGAAATTTTGGTTCAAAGCAAAATAAACATCTAATAATTTAAATTTTAGGAACAAACTGATGTTTTTGTAAAAATCGGACGTAAATTTCCTGTAATTTCGACGATTTTTCCGAAATTTTGGTTCAAAGCAAAATAAACATCTAAATAATTTATCATGTTTCCAAACTCCCAAAGGTGATGTTCTTTCTTCAGTTGAATTATTCGCTCAAAACCAAAATCTTTCTTTGAATTAAACAGTTTTTAAAGGTACTCCTCATCTCAGCTTAGGACAACTACTATACCAATATAATACGGCAACAACGTTAAATAAAAAAATCTCTTCACGAGAACGTCTTTAAAAAATATTTAAACAATAATTCGCACAAAATATTCTAGTGACTTCCCAGAAAAAGATTTTCGAAGCCATCTGTGATCAATATATCTTCGTGAAAATTCAATTAATATAAAATTTATGACTACATTGATTTGATTTGAAAAAAATAAATTCGCAAAATTTACAAAATGAAGTTCAAACAGTGATAGGTTCACCTTAAAATAATATTTTTCGTACATACCTGGTTAATCCTCTTCCAATCCATCCAACCAAAGCATGATTGCATCGCAGCTAATTTGTCTAATTAAACAAAATGCCAGATGCTGAATGTCCCGAAACATGTCCAGGTTGTGGTCCTGTTGAAGAAAACAAAACACAAAGTATCAATTCTCAAACAGAATGTCCAGGGTTTTTTTATTAAATAATCCAACATGATATTATAAAAAAAAATAGAAAAGGATAGATGGACTCCACTCTCCACCTTCACCGGGAAACTGTTCGCGAGTCGCCCAATAGATTACCTCCTCCGAAATAACCAGAGAAAGGTTCTTCCTTCTGTCACGGACCCCCCTTAAGGGATAGAACCAATGTCACATTGTCACGTCCCAACCAGCACCAACGCGGATTTGTCAGTTTTTCTCTCGCTCACCCCCTCCGGAAACACCAAGAAAGTTTCATCCAGTTGTAATCACCCGTTCACCAAGAATACGTCAAACGTAAACAAACACACACGCACACAATCGCGAATTCGCGAAAACAATGTTCCCCCACAAATCAGGATTCCAATCACGCGACACCAAAACCAAAACAAACTTAACCAGCGGTGTTTTCCTTCACCGAGAACTCCCGTGTCCTGTCAAATCCACCGAAATCGTTCCGGCGTTGATCCGTGTCAAGACAGCACCTGCAGGAGGAGGAGGAGGAAGGAGGCCAAGTGACATTAAGGGCAAGAGGATTCCTCTTCTGGGGGCAGCTGCTTGGCCTGAACATTCCTTGCATCCGCCAACACTGAGCAGAACTTTTTCTTCGCCCCCAGCCACCAAAACAGAAGCAATCACTTTAACCACAATATATCGCGGCTCCCGAAGGCCACGGACCGATCGAACACACACTCCCTCGGCCATAGAACGTACTCACAACCCGCGGCGATTCGCGGATTACAATTTATCCGCGGAAAACTACTGCGCGAAAACGTAAACAAACCAGCCCGCCACGAACGCAAAAGCTGTCTGTCTGCCGATTGCCGATTCCTGTCACGACATGTCTCGCGCGTTGCGTGCGAGCAGTGAACGAAAGAAGAGAAAAGAGAGAGAGAGAGAGAGCGAGCGCGTGGGCTCATTTTTGCGCTTTGCGTCTTGCGATGAAATGTTATGTGCGTTAAAATACTTTTTAATGTGATTAGTTTAACTAGTGTATTTAAAGTAAATTAAAGTGAAAAAAACTCACTAAAAATTTCCATTAACAAAAGTGGCATTTTGCGGAGGAGTGAAAATTTTGCTAAGTCCAACGAAAACATGATGGAAAATAATTGTTTCATCTCATGATTGACAGGTCGGTTTTTTTTCTAAGTCCCAATATAATTGGACATTCGACAGTCCAGCGAAAACAAGATAAAACTAGAAAATATCATCTCATGATGGAGAGGTCGATTTTTTTCTAAGTCCCAAAATAATTTGGCTTTCGAAATTTTTCTAAGTCCAGCGAAAACTTGATCAAACATCAAAATATCATCTCATGATAGACGGGTCGAAATTTTTTCAAAGTCCCAAATAAATAAATTTTCGAAATTCTGCTAAGTCCAAAAATATCAAATAGAAATGAAAATAAAACATTTGGTGATACACTGTCTAGAAACATAAAAAGTATCATGAATTTCTGGGGCCAATTTTTTAGTTTTTGGAACAAACAAAAATCATGCCATGTTCACAAAAACAGTCCATGATATTTTTAAGTTCATCCTAAGATGCGCCCGATCAGAAAATTACATCTTACGGTAAACTTGTCATGTTGCCAAAAACATGAAGATGACATGTTTCCAGAACGCTTGACTTAAGAGATGTAGAAACATAAAATGTAACATGAGTTACTCTACGAAACATCAAAAAAATATCAAACCAAGTTGACATTTTGAACTTCAAAATATCATGTCATGGTACCGAAAAATATCATCCAGGAACATGAAATAATCATGGCCAATTCTGCTTTTTCCTGAAAAAATTGGTGCGAAAAAATATCATCCAGAAACATAAAAAAATTAAGACAGGTTCAGGTTTTTGCCTGAGAAAAACTGTTCGTAAAAATATCATCCAGAAACATTAATGTATCATGAAAACTTGTGATTTGTGAAGAAATCTTACCAATCCATATTTCACAACTTCCCATGATACATTTTTATATTCAAATGGTATTTTTCGACAGAAAACTTAAAAGGACTTATTTTTTAAGTAAAAGTGCTTCGCGCTATCTGAACTGAGTAAGCCCAATGCACTGTTTACACAAAGAAATAGTCACAAGAAGTTTTTTTAATGTCGAAAACTGTCATATGAAAACATAATAGAACTATGAAAACAAGTGGTATATCGGTGTTTTTTTTTGAAAATATATAAGTGTTCAAGAGTCTAATTAATTTATATGAAATGGATTGTTTTGTTTGATTTGGGGCTAACATTAATAAGCATGGGTACCATAAACCAGATGACTTTGATTGAAGATGATTTTGCAAAACGAAAAAAGCGTTAATCATACAGCTGGTGTAATCATCTATTTGATATGCTAAATTGCATATTTTTAAATTCCTTTTTATTTTGGCCAATTCTAGATTACTTTTTCAGAACCACCAATGCGCCATGGGTTTCCTATGTACAAAGGACAATTGAAAAAAAAAGCGAGAATTACAATTTGCGTGAAGTTTTTCTAAATGGTAGTTTTAAGGTTAATATCTCAAAAATTAACACCATGAATGTTTTCAATTAAGACCCATTATCTTTAAAAAAAAAACGGGAATTGACATGTTTTGAATATCCAATTGATAAAAAGTGATATGTTCACATAACAATATTGTTTAACATACCTTGTAAATGATCTCTAAACCCATCCAATCAATTCCCTATGATGAATACTATGATATGATGATGGTTGTCCAGAAATTGCTGTCCTGTGAAGGAGAAGAGAACACAAAATATCAATTCTAAAATGAAAATGTAAATCATTTTTGTAAAGATACTCCACCTTTACAATAATTATTAAATGTAACTTCTACAAAATGAAAGCAAACAATACTTATCTGAATAAAAACGAGAATTCCGTTGTCGAAATGACCGGATTTGTCCAATGCAAATGATGGCTACCGGAACGATGGAGGTCCCAAAATCTTCCGGTGGAAGATGGTGCTGCTAAATAGGTAGGACCCGCCCCGCTGGAGACAGTTACAAAACGCAGCTGCTTATTAGATTGCACCGTTTTGCCTCCTCCTCCTCCTTCAGAGGTTGAAAAAAAAATTGATCCGGGCTTTTGACGGTGGGGACAAGCTGCAGCAGAACAAAAACTTTGGGGGCTAAGATAAATAAATAATACCTTGCGACTGCAAAGCTCCTCTTCCGTGAGATGCATCTGTCAACAGGCAAAACTAGCACCGTCTGCCACAGGAAGAATCTGGAGATTGTAGAGCTTCCGTAGAGCTGAATGATGGTGACCATACCGGCAACGAGGATTCTTCTTCTGACTTCTTCTGTGACAGGTGCAAAAGTCGATCGCGAAAAACCTCCTCCAAATTCTTTTGCAAACCACATCCCCCACATAAACAAACTAATACACACGCAATTACCGACATAAAACACATAAACAAAAACAGCACAGCCTGCCGGGTTCACTCCGCACCGAATTGAAGCCTCAGTTTCCATCGGTGGCCCACTCTGGCGGTGGTGAATCTACTTAGTTTTCCTTCTTCTAATGCACCAAAATGGTGACGCAAAAACACAAAAGGTTCTCGCTACAAATCGTTCTTTTCCGCGGTAAAACGACAACCTCCACTTTCCCCTCACTCACTACACATAAACAAACACAAATACATACGACTATCGACACATAATGCACCAAAATCTGAACGAAAAAGCACAGCACCGGTTTGTTTTGTTTCCTGTTTTGACATTTCGCCGTGTGTTCGAGCGTAAGCAGCAAGAGCGAAAAGAGAGCGAGCGTGCGCGCACAGTGAAAGCGTACTGTGAAAAACATTGCGTATAAATTGAATTAATTATCAAAATAGATTTTTAAATTAAATCGATTAATGTATTGAGTTTTTGCCATTAATATTCATTTTATATGCATGCCACAAAACTCAGATACAATGTGTATATTTTAAGGGATACCAGTCTTATCTATTTTTTGAAGGTTTTGTTAATAACTTTCAATCAATCTGTTATTATTGTATATCATCACAGAAAAAAAAAGTTGAATTTTGGAATGTTGAAAATTTGGTAGGTTGAATATTACCTTTTTTTACTAATACTTCATAAAAAATGTTTAAAAATGTGAACCTGATGAATATTCATCAAAAACTGATTAAAATTCATCATTTTCTGGGGTAAAATTAATCATTTATTTTGCCACAAAATCTGTCACCATTTCCTGATGAATATTACCATAATTTTTTTTCTGTGAACTGAAAGTCAACAATATTTTTAAATGTAAAAAATATTTAAAGAAATTCATTAAATATTTAAATAAAATTTCACTTTATTTGATATTGCAAGTTACATAAATCATCAGTTTTTCAATGTAATATTAACAACTTTTTTGTTGAAAAAAATTACATTGACTTTAACATAATCTACTTCTAAAAAAATCAATTTATAAACTTCAAAACGATTCATGCCCAAATTCTTTAAAACACTGAAATAATAAAAGCAAATCAAATATTGAAGAAAGGTGATGTTCTTTCTTCAGTTGAATTATTCGCACAAAACCCAAATCTTTCTTTGAATAAAACAGTTTCTAAAGGTACTCCTCATCTCAGTTTAGGACAACTACTATACCAATAAAATACTGCAACAACGTGAAATTAAAAAAAAACTCTTTACGAGAACGTCTTTAAAAAATATTAAAACAATAATTCGCACAAAATATTCTAGAAAAAGATTTTCGAAGCCATCTGTGATCAATATATCTTGGTGTTTCAATTCAATTAATATAAAATTTATGACTACATTGATTTGGTTTGAAAAAAAATATATATATATGTGCGCAAAAGTAACAAAATGAAGTTCGAACAGTGATAGGTTCACTTTAAAATAATATTTTTCTTACATACCTGGTTAGTCCTCTTCAAATCCATTCAACCAAAGCACGGTTGCATCGCCGCTAATTTGCCTAATTAAACAAAACGCCAGATGCTGAATGTCCCAAAACATGCCCAGGTTGTGGTCCTGTTGAAGAAAACAAAACACAAAGTATCAATTCTCAAACAGAATTTCCAGGGTTATTTTTTATCAAATAATTCAACATGATATTATATAAAAAAAGGAACAGGAAAACAAATAATACTTATCTGAGTCAAAAAATCGTTGAAATACTTCTTCCTGCTAAGTATATAGAACCAGCATGTACCATCGATTCAAATGGACTCAACTCTCCACCTTCACCGGGAAACTTCCCGCGAGTCGCTCAATAGGTTACCTCCTCTGAAATAACCAGAGAAATGTTCTTCCTTCTGTCACGGACACCCCTAAAGGATAGAAGCAATGTCACATTGTCACGTCCCTGCCCCTGCCACACACTCACAATAATCAATTAAAAACGTAAACAAACCCCAAAGCACAGTCACATGAACAATCGCAGGCCGCAGCCAGCACCAACGCGGATTTGTCAGTTTTTCTCTCGCTCACCCCCTCCGGAAACACCAAGAAAGTTTCATCCAGTTGTAATCACCCGTTCACCATGAATACGTAAAACGTAAGCAAACACACACGCACACAATCGCGCATTCGCGAAAACAATGTTCCCCCACAAATCAGGATTCCAATCACGCGACACAAAAACCAAAACAAACTTAACCAGCGGTGTTTTCCTTCACCGAGAACTCCCGTGTCCTGTCAAATTCACCGAAATCGTTCCGGCTTTGATCCGTGTCAAGACAGCACCTGCAGGAGGAGAAGGAGGAAGGAGGCCAAGTGACATTAAGGGCAATAGGATTCCTTTTCTGGGTGCAGCTGCTTGGCCTGAACATTCCTTGCATCCGCCTACACTGAGCGGAACTTTTTCTTCACCCCAGCCACCAAAACAGAAGCAATCACTTAACCACAATATATCGCGGCTCCCGAACGCCACGGACCGAACGAACACACACTCCCTCGGCCACAGAACGTACTCACAACCCTCGGCGATTCGCGGACTACAATTTATCCGCGGAAAACTACTGCGCGAAACGTAAACAAACCAGCCCGCCACGAACGCAAAAGCTGTCTGTCTGCCGATTGCCGATTCCTGTCACGACATGTCTTGCGCGTTGCGTGCGAGCAGTGAACGAAAGAAGAGAGAAGAGAGAGAGCGAGCGCGTGGGCTCATTTTTGCACTTTTCGATGACATTTTATGTGCGGTAAAATACTATTTAATGTGATTAGTTTAACTAGTGTATTTAAAGTAAATTAAAGTGCAAAAAAACTCAATAAAAATTTCCATTAACAAAACTGGCATTTTGTGGAGGAGTGAAAATTTTGCTAAGTCCAACGAAAACATGATGAAAAATAATTGTATCATCTCATAATTGACAGGTCGGTTTTTTTTCTAAGTCCCAAAATAATTGGGCATTCGAAATTCTGCTAAGTCCAGCGAAAACAAGATAAAACTAGAAAATATCATCTCTTGATGGAGAGGTCGATTTTTTTCTAAGTCCCAAAATAATTTGGCTTTCGAAATTTTTCTAAGTCCAGCGAAAACTTGATCAAACATCAAAATATCATCTTATGATAGACGGGTCGAAATTTTGTCAAAGTCCCAAATAAATTAATTTTCGAAATTCTGCTAAGTCCAAAAATATCAAATAGAAATGAAAATAAAACATTTGATGATCCACTGTCTAGGAACATAAAAAGTATCATGAAATTCGGCGGCAATTTTTTTAGTTTTTGGAACAAACAAAAATCATGCCATGATATCAAAAACAACTCAAGTTATTTTTCTGTTCGTCCCATGATGCGACTTTCTGCCCGGGCGACTTGAGTTTTCGAAATTTCGAATTTCGAAAGCCAAATTATTTTGGGACTTAGAAAAAAATCGACCTCTCCATCATGAGATGATATTTTCTAGTTTTATCTTGTTTTCGCTGGACTTAGCAGAATTTCGAATGCCCAATTATTTTGGGACTTAGAAAAAAAACCGACCTGTCAATTATGAGATGATACAATTATTTTTCATCATGTTTTCGTTGGACTTAGCAAAACTTTCACTCCTCCACAAAATGCCATTTTTGTTAATGGAAATTTTGATTGAGTTTTTTTGCACTTTAATTTACTTTAAATACACTAGTTAAACTAATCACATTAAACAGTATTTTACCGCACATAAAATTTCATCGAAAAGTGCAAAAATGAACCCACGCGCTCGCTCTCTCTCTCTCTTCTCTCTTCTTTCGTTCACTGCTCGCACGCAACGCGCGAGACATGTCGTGACAGGAATCGGCAATCGGCAGACAGACAGCTTTTGCGTTCGTGGCGGGTTGGTTTGTTTACGTTTCGCGCAGTAGTTTTCCGCGGATAAATTGTAGTCCGCGAATCGCCGCGGGTTGTGAGTACGTTCTGTGGCCGAGGGAGTGTGTGTTCGTTCGGTCCGTGGCGTTCGGGAGCCGCGATATATTGTGGTTAAGTGATTGCTTCTGTTTTGGTGGCTGGGGTGAAGAAAAAGTTCCGCTCAGTGTAGGCGGATGCAAGGAATGTTCAGGCCAAGCAGCTGCACCCAGAAGAGGAATCCTCTTGCCCTTAATGTCACTTGGCCTCCTTCCTCCTTCTCCTCCTGCAGGTGCTGTCTTGACACGGATCAACGCCGGAACGATTTCGGTGGATTTGACAGGACACGGGAGTTCTCGGTGAAGGAAAACACCGCTGGTTAAGTTTGTTTTGGTTTTGGTGTCGCTTGATTGGAATCCTGATTTGTGGGGGAACATTGTTTTCGCGAATGCGCGATTGTGTGCGTGTGTTTGTTTACGTTTGACGTATTCATGGTAAACGGGTGATTACAACTGGATGAAACTTTCTTGGTGTTTCCGGAGGGGGTGAGCGAGAGAAAAACTGACAAATCCGCGTTGGTGCTGGTTGCGGCCTGCGTTTGTTTATGTGACTGTGCTTTGGGGTTTGTTTACGTTTTTAATTGATTATTGTGAGTGTGTGGCAGGGGCAGGGACGTGACAATGTGACATTGCTTCTATCCTTTAGGGGTGTCCGTGACAGAAGGAAGAACCTTTCTCTGGTTATTTCAGAGGAGGTAATCTATTGAGCGACTCGCGGGCAGTTTCCCGGTGAAGGTGGAGAGTTGAGTCCATTTGAATCGATGGTACATGCTGGTTCTATATACTTAGCAGGAAGAAGTATTTCAACGATTTTTTGACTCAGATAAGTATTATTTGTTTTCCTGTTCATTTTTTTTATATAATATCATGTTGAATTATTTGATAAAAAATAACCCTGGAAATTCTGTTTGAGAATTGATACTTTGTGATTTGTTTTCTTTAACAGGACCACAACCTGGGCATGTTTTGGGACATTCAGCATCTGGCGTTTTGTTTAATTAGGCAAATTAGCTGCGATGCAACCGTGCTTTGGTTGAATGGATTTGAAGAGGATTAACCAGGTATGTACGAAAAATATTATTTTAAAGTGAACCTATCACTGTTCGAACTTCATTTTGTTACTTTTGCGCATATATATTTTTTTTTTCAAACCAAATCAATGTAGTCATAAATTTTATATTAATTGAATTGAAACACCAAGATATATTGATCACAGATGGCTTCGAAAATCTTTTTCTAGAATATTTTGTGCGAATTATTGTTTTAATATTTTTTAAAGACGTTCTCGTAAAGAGTTTTTTTTTTAATTTCACGTTGTTGCAGTATTTTATTGGTATAGTAGTTGTCCTAAACTGAGATGAGGAGTACCTTTAGAAACTGTTTTATTCAAAGAAAGATTTGGGTTTTGTGCGAATAATTCAACTGAAGAAAGAACATCACCTTTCTTCAATATTTGATTTGCTTTTATTATTTCAGTGTTTTAAAGAATTTGGGCATGAATCGTTTTTAAGTTTATAAATTGATTTTTTTAGAAGTAGATTATGTTAAAGTCAATGTAATTTTTTCCAACAAAAAAGTTGTTAATATTACATTGAAAAACTGATGATCTATGTAACTTGCAATATCAAATAAAGTGAAATTTTATTTAAATATTTAATGAATTTCTTTAAATATTTTTTACATTTAAAAATATTGTTGACTTTCAGTTCACAGAAAAAAAATTATGGTAATATTCATCAGGAAATGGTGACAGATTTTGTGGCAAAATAAATGATTAATTTTACCCCAGAAAATGATGAATTTTAATCAGTTTTTGATGAATATTCATCAGGTTCACATTTTTAAACATTTTTTATGAAGTATTAGTAAAAAAAGGTAATATTCAACCTACCAAATTTTCAACATTCCAAAATTCAACTTTTTTTTTCTGTGATGATATACAATAATAACAGATTGATTGAAAGTTATTAACAAAACCTTCAAAAAATAGATAAGACTGGTATCCCTTAAAATATACACATTGTATCTGAGTTTTGTGGCATGCATATAAAATGAATATTAATGGGAAAAACTCAATACATTAATCGATTTAATTTAAAAATCTATTTTGATAATTAATTCAATTTATACGCAATGTTTTTCACAGTACGCTTTCACTGTGCGCGCACGCTCTCTCTCTTTTCGCTCTTGCTGCTTACGCTCGCACACACGGCGAAATGTCAAAACAGGAATCAAAACAAACCGGTGCTGTGCTTTTTCGTTCAGATTTTGGTGCATTATGTGTCGATAGTCGTATGTATTTGTGTTTGATTATGTGTAGTGAGTGAGGGGAAAGTGGAGGTTGTCGTTTTACCGCGGAAAAGAACGATTTGTAGCGAGAACCTTTTGTGTTTTTGCGTCACCATTTTGGTGCATTAGAAGAAGGAAAACTAAGTAGATTCACCACCGCCAGAGTGGGCCACCGATGGAAACTGAGGCTTCAATTCGGTGCGGAGTGAACCCGGCAGGCTGTGCTGTTTTTGTTTATGTGTTTTATGTCGGTAATTGCGTGTGTATTAGTTTGTTTATGTGGAGGATGTGGTTTGCAAAAGAATTTGGAGGAGGTTTTTTCGCGATCGACTTTTGCACCTGTCACAGAAGAAGTCAGAAGAAGAATCCTCGTTGCCGGTATGGTCACCATCATTCAGCTCTACGGAAGCTCTACAATCTCCAGATTCTTCCTGTGGCAGACGGTGCTAGTTTTGCCTGTTGACAGATGCATCTCACGGAAGAGGAGCTTTGCAGTCGCAAGGTATTATTTATTTATCTTAGCCCCCAAAGTTTTTGTTCTGCTGCAGCTTGTCCCCACCGTCAAAAGCCAGGATCAATTTTTTTTTCAACCTCTGAAGGAGGAGGAGGAGGCAAAACGGTGCAATCTAATAAGCAGCTGCGTTTTGTAACTGTCTCCAGCGGGGCGGGTCCTACCTATTTAGCAGCACCATCTTCCATCGGAAGATTTTGGGACCTCCATCGTTCCGGTAGCCATCATTTGCATTGGACAAATCCGGTCATTTCGACAACGGAATTCTCGTTTTTATTCAGATAAGTATTGTTTGCTTTCATTTTGTAGAAGTTACATTTAATAATTATTGTAAAGGTGGAGTATCTTTACAAAAATGATTTACATTTTCATTTTAGAATTGATATTTTGTGTTCTCTTCTCCTTCACAGGACAGCAATTTCTGGACAACCATCATCATATCATAGTATTCATCATAGGGAATTGATTGGATGGGTTTAGAGATCATTTACAAGGTATGTTAAACAATATTGTTATGTGAACATATCACTTTTTATCAATTGGATATTCAAAACATGTCAATTCCCGTTTTTTTAAAAAGATAATGGGTCTTAATTGAAAACATTCATGGTGTTGATTTTTGAGATATTAACCTTAAAACTACCATTTAGAAAAACTTCACGCAAATTGTAATTCTCGCTTTTTTTTCAATTGTCCTTTGTACATAGGAAACCCATGGCGCATTGGTGGTTCTGAAAAAGTAATCTAGAATTGGCCAAAATAAAAAGGAATTTAAAAATATGCAATTTAGCATATCAAATAGATGATTACACCAGCTGTATGATTAACTTTTTTTTCGTTTTGCAAAATCATCTTCAATCAAAGTCATCTGGTTTATGGTACCCATGCTTATTAATGTTAGCCCCAAATCAAACAAAAGAATCCATTTCATATAAATTAATTAGACTCTTGAACACTTATATATTTTCAAAAAAAAAATACCGATGCCACTTGTTTTCATAGTTCTATTATGTTTTCATATGACAGTTTTCGACATTAAAAAAACTTCTTGTGACTATTTCTTTTTGTAAACAGTGCATTGGGCTTACTCAGTTCAGATAGCGCGAAGCACTTTTACTTAAAAAATAAGTCCTTTTAAGTTTTCTGTCGAAAAATACCATTTGAATATAAAAATGTATCATGGGAAGTTGCGAAATATGGATTGGTAAGATTTCTTCACAAATCACAAGTTTTCATGATACATTAATGTTTCTGGATGATATTTTTACGAACAGTTTTTCTCAGGCAAAAACCTGAACCTGTCTTAATTTTTTTATGTTTCTGGATGATATTTTTTCGCACCAATTTTTTCAGGAAAAAGCAGAATTGGCCATGATTATTTCATGTTCCTGGATGATATTTTTCGGTACCATGACATGATATTTTGAAGTTCAAAATGTCAACTTGGTTTGATATTTTTTTGATGTTTCGTAGAGTAACTCATGTTACATTTTATGTTTCTACATCTCTTAAGTCAAGCGTTCTGGAAACATGTCATCTTCATGTTTTTGGCAACATGACAAGTTTACCGTAAGATGTAATTTTCTGATCGGGCCGGGAATCCCTTGCAACCTCCGCCGTACGAACAACGCTGCCGTTTGATCGACCTCGATACACTCTAGCTACGACGAGACCTAGCCCGTGCAATGACTTCTACTGATGTCCTACTCGGCCGAATTGATTACCCTGACCTGCGTAACCAGATTCAGCTCCGAGTGCCTACCCGTCAACTACGCCACACATCAGCTCTCGAAGTTCCGTTTCGTCGCACCAACTACAGCGCGAATGGTGCCATCAACGGACTAAAGAGAGCGTTTTACAAAGTGTCCAGTGTGTTTAGCTCAGATGTGTCTCGTACTACGTTGGGTTTTAAGTTTGTGTCTTTGTTAAGATCTCTGTTACTTATGTAAATTTAGTTTTAAGTGCATCATTGGGGCAAAAATAAGTGCCTTTTGAGAAGAAATAAACAATAAATCAACTGTAGATAACTCAGTATGATCATGAAACATACTTCCCATGATATGCAGTTTATTTCAAAAGTCGTCACAACACGAGAAGTTAACAGCAAGATGCGAATAAACAAGCCAAGATAGTTCGAAGTTATCGCCACCAACTCACTTTCCGCCCGGGATTCTAATAACAAAAAAATCATAACGTCGGATAACGAATCTTGTTATAAATTACATAATATGTTATTGGCCGGATGATTCTGGATTCGATTCCCATCTGCTGCAACCTTCCATCGGATGAGGAAGTAAATGTCGGTCCCGGCCTTGGTTGTTAGGCCGTTAAGTCATTCCAGGTGTAGGAGTCGTCTCCACCCGAGAAGACGGTAATAACAAAATTCATAATATTTCAATAACAAATCCTGTTAAAATAACAAACAGTGTTATTATTTTAACCTGAAGTTCAACTTCAAGAAGAAAAATTAATAACAGTTTCTGATAAAATAACAATATTTGGTATTGAAGTGATATTATATTGAAAATGTTTAATAACACGCCAATAAGAGGAAATGTTATACATTTCAAAAACTCTCCTAATAACAAAATTTGTTATTCGTTCGGTATACTGACTTAGAAATAAAATTACCACAAATCGCACAAATGGAAAAGTTTCTAAGTGTCCATAACACAATCTGTTATTATTTTTTCTTTTGTTAAATATGTTTAGATCTTTGGGATAATTTTGTCTAATTTCGTCGGGGTCAATATTTTGGCCATGAAATGGGGTCCTTAAGCTAAAATTATTCTAAAAAGTTGAAATATTGGAAGTTGATTTTTTAAATTATTTGATATACCCCCTAAGGGACTTTGCTAAAATTGGCTAGAACTATGGGATAATTTTGACCAATTTCGTCGGGGTCATTATTTTGGCCATGAAATGGGGTCCTTAAGCTAAAATTATTCTAAAAAGTTGAAATTTTGAAAGTTGATTTTTTTAATTATTTGATATACCCCCTAAAGGACTTAGTTTAAAATGGTTAGAACTATGGGATAATTTTGACCAATTTCGTCGGGGTCATTATTTTGGCCATGAAATGGGGTCCTTAAGCTAAAATTATTCTAAAAAGTTGAAATTTTGAAAGTTGATTTTTTTAATTATTTGATATACCCCCTAAAGGACTTAGTTTAAAATGGTTAGAACTATGGGATAATTTTTACCAATTTCGTCAGGGTCATTATTTTGGCCATGAAATGGGGTCCTTAAGCTAAAATTATTCTAAAAAGTTGAAATTTTGAAAGTTGATTTTTTTAATTATTTGATATACCCCCTAAGGGACTTTGTTAAAATTGGCTAGAACTATGGGATAATTTTTACCAATTTCATCGGGATCATTATTTTGGTCATGAAATGGGGTCCTTAAGCTAAAATTATTCTAAAAAGTTGAAATTTTGAAAGTTGATTTTTTTAATTATTTGATATACCCCCTAAAGGACTTAGTTTAAAATGGTTAGAACTATGGGATAATTTTTACCAATTTCGTCAGGGTCATTATTTTGGCCATGAAATGGGGTCCTTAAGCTAAAATTATTCTAAAAAGTTGAAATTTTGAAAGTTGATTTTTTTAATTATTTGATATACCCCCTAAAGGACTTAGTTTAAAATGGTTAGAACTATGGGATAATTTTGACCAATTTCGTCAGGGTCATTATTTTGGCCATGAAATGGGGTCCTTGAGCTAAAATTATTATAAAAAGTTGAAATTTTGAAAGTTGATTTTTTTAATTATTTGATATACCCCCTAAGGGATTTTACTAAAATTGGCTAGAACTATGGGATAATTTTGACCAATTTCGTCGGGGTCATTATTTTGGCCATGAAATGGGGTCCTTAAGCTAAAATTATTCTAAAAAGTTGAAATTTTGAAAGTTGATTTTTTTAATTATTTGATATATCCCCTAAAGGACTTAGTTTAAAATGGTTAGAACTATGGGATAATTTTGACCAATTTCGTCGGGGTCATTATTTTGGCCATGAAATGGGGTCCTTAAGCTAAAATTATTCTAAAAAGTTGAAATTTTGAAAGTTGATTTTTTTAATTATTTGATATACCCCCTAAAGGACTTAGTTTAAAATGGTTAGAACTATGGGATAATTTTGACCAATTTCGTCGGGGTCATTATTTTGGCCATGAAATGGGGTCCTTAAGCTAAAATTATTCTAAAAAGTTGAAATTTTGAAAGTTGATTTTTTTAATTATTTGATATACCCCCTAAGGGACTTTGCTAAAATTGGCTAGAACTATGGGATAATTTTGACCAATTTCGTCGGGGTCATTATTTTGGCCATGAAATGGGGTCCTTAAGCTAAAATTATTCTAAAAAGTTGAAATTTTGAAAGTTGATTTTTTTAATTATTTGATATACCCCCTAAAGGACTTAGTTTAAAATGGTTAGAACTATGGGATAATTTTGACCAATTTCGTCGGGGTCATTATTTTGGCCATGAAATGGGGTCCTTAAGCTAAAATTATTCTAAAAAGTTGAAATTTTGAAAGTTGATTTTTTTAATTATTTGATATACCCCCTAAAGGACTTAGTTTAAAATGGTTAGAACTATGGGATAATTTTGACCAATTTCGTCAGGGTCATTATTTTGGCCATGAAATGGGGTCCTTAAGCTAAAATTATTCTAAAAAGTTGAAATTTTGAAAGTTGATTTTTTTAATTATTTGATATACCCCCTAAAGGACTTAGTTTAAAATGGTTAGAACTATGGGATAATTTTGACCAATTTCGTCAGGGTCATTATTTTGGCCATGAAATGGGGTCCTTAAGCTAAAATTATTATAAAAAGTTGAAATTTTGAAAGTTGATTTTTTTAATTATTTGATATACCCCCTAAGGGATTTTACTAAAATTGGCTAGAACTATGGGATAATTTTGACCAATTTCGTCGGGGTCATTATTTTGGCCATGAAATGGGGTCCTTAAGCTAAAATTATTCTAAAAAGTTGAAATTTTGAAAGTTGATTTTTTTAATTATTTGATATATCCCCTAAAGGACTTAGTTTAAAATGGTTAGAACTATGGGATAATTTTGACCAATTTCGTCGGGGTCATTATTTTGGCCATGAAATGGGGTCCTTAAGCTAAAATTATTCTAAAAAGTTGAAATTTTGAAAGTTGATTTTTTTAATTATTTGATATACCCCCTAAGGGATTTTACTAAAATTGGCTAGAACTATGAAATAATTTTGACCAATTTCATCGGGGTCATTATTTCACCATGAAATGGGGTTTCAAGCTAAAATTAATCCGATAAATTAACTTTTGAGAGTTCTTTTTTTTTATTTTGTTATATTCGCTAACGGAATTGATTTATTTATTGAGAATTTTTGAAGTGTGAATAACAAAAACTGTTATTATTTTCACAGAGCCAGGAAGTCGGAGCTGACGTTGAAGTTCGAGCTGGAGTGTGACCTCGGAGACTGCATCGGATTCATCTAATTTTCAGCAACTTTTACTTGGAGTCGGAATCTGTGAAGTCGGGTATTTTTGGAGAGCTAAAGTCGTCGTTGACGTCATATCCTGCATCCAGTGTCGGAGTTGTCTTCAAAGTATGGATTCAAAGTCGCTTGGAGGTACCCGACTCTACAGCCCTGACTAGTACAGAGGAGTTATGGCAACTGCAGGTTTATTTGCAAATTATAAATAAACCAAAACAATAACTTTTTTTGTTATGGAGACATACCAGTGCAATAACATTTTTTGTTATTATGCTGCTCCACCTCTCCGCACAAAATAACAAATCTTGTTATTCCTTCATGATTCCTTCTGTGTTATTGGTTTGTTATTGCAATAACAACATAATAACAGTTTAAGTTATTCTTCGAACAAATCTTTGTTATTGATTTTTGTTATTTTAACAACTAATCCGATCATCCCAATAACATATTTCGATCTTCTCACAATATCAAAAACTGACCTTCCCAAGTTATTTCCGTCTGCTCGGGCATGCCATAAGTTCAAACAACACACCAAACCAAGCCTACTCCGGTGGAATCGCTGGCGGCGGTTGGACTCGCAATCCAAAGGTCGTCAGTTCAAACACTGGGGTAAAAGGTTCCTTGGAGTAGAAAGAGGTTTGGGTGCTCTCCCCATTCAAGCCTTCGGACTCCTAGGTTCGAGCAGAAACTTGCAATAGTTTCTCGTTAATGTGGATGGTTTGATTTTTTTTGTTATTGGCCTAGAATTTTCCAATATCAAAAAATGTTATTCCCAAGTTATTTCCGTCTGCTCGGGTTAAGACAAATTTTAACGGGTCCAGGAATACGAAAAGTTTGTATTGATACCGGAGAAAGGTATTGTGACGCATTTCCCTTGTTATTTACCCATGCTTGGGCATGCTTGTCAGCTTTTACTCGCAGATATAAATGCGCATTGAATGCTGAACAGTGGTTTAGTTTTAGTGCTGGATAGTTACTTGGGCATACATTTTGTCAGTATCATTAGAATTTCGGAGATGGAAATAAATTGGGTTCAAGGCACATTTCGGTGGAGTTATTCCTCATGCGAATCCTGTCAAATCCTAATAAACAAGTTTTACCAGTAAATTTTCAATTGAACTTGTTGCGGTGAATTAATATGTTATATGTTTTCTTTTTATACTTACAGACTACTATCATCATGCTTTAAACGATCTAATTGTAGAGTGCACAATAATGTCCATACCAAAAAAAATAATTCCAGATATCATGTGGTTGAGAGATGACGATCCAATCACTCTTAACAATAGAATACGTGCGACTTATGAGGGAAATGAGATGTTCCAGTTGAATATTTACAACCCAACCCCAGATGATAGCGGAATTTATACATGCATAGCAAAAAACAACGCTGGACAGCGAAGTATTTCTCATGAAGTCCATTTCATGACCAAAACTCATTACATTCATCTCCCTGGTATGCATCACGCCGATAAAAAGATACTGACTGAAGAGGAGTTAATGCAAAAAGAAATACTAGATTTGCAATTGACACAAGAAAGAGCAACATCTAAGCAAGTTTCAAGAGCCCAGCCACCTATGGAACCGTTTAAAGAAGAGTCTTATGTGATCAGAGATTCTAAAAATAAAATAAAATGGGCAGGTCAACTAAGCAACCAAACAGTACAAAAAGGGCAAACAGTGAAAATGATATGTTCTGTTATTGGAGAACAGGCTATTTTAAAATGGCAAAAAAACAGTAAAGCTATAGATTTTGATTCTCGTGTCAAATTGATGAATAGTGGAGTAATTGGACAGATCATGATTTCAGATGTTTCTGCTAAGGATGCCGGCGAATATGTGTGTCATGCCAAAAATAATTACAATGAAATCAAAACTTCATGTGTTCTCAAAGTTATTGAGCTACCTGTAGCTGGTGTCTCTCCTCCAATGTTCATAAAAGCCATCAAAGGTATGTTGCAACCAACTTATACAAAGCCCAATAGCACGCTGTTTTCGCTAAGAGCTTTCCGAACTGGTTGTTCAACTCATCAGCCATCCCGGGCACACGATAATAACAAAATTCATGCCATTTCAATAACAAATACTGTTAAAATAACATAAAGTGTTGAGAATCTTCTTGTAAAATCCATTTTTGCATACCCGACCCGGGCAGAAAGTCGCATCTTAGGATGAACTTAAAAATATCATGGACTGTTTTTGTGAACATGGCATGATTTTTGTTTGTTCCAAAAACTAAAAAATTGGTCGAAGAAATTCATGATACCGTATACCGGGGTGACTTTGATAGGATTTCAATTTGTTTTTGGAATATTTTCCAACAGGTAAGGTTTTTCTCAAGATTATTATTTTTAAAACATGTACTGGGGTAGGCCACTCAAAGTCCATGCACTATTTTGGAAAAAAAAGTTTTTTCAATAGTGTTTAGAAAAATAGTTACGTTAAAAATTCTTAGTTTAAATTCCGGGGTGACTTTGATAGTCATAGTTTTTCTGGTTGAAATCATATTTAAGATGTTCAAACTTTATTTGTACGTTAAATGTAAAATCAAAAAAAAACAATGTTTATATTTAGTTAACTAAGTTTATAAGCTTTTTAACAAAATACATATAAATTTTAGGTAAAATTGTTGAAAAGTCGGAATTTTGCCTGATATTTATTAAAACTAGTTTTGTTTATAAAATTATCGATTTATATTGCATTTTATACTGAATTAGAAGCAATCACAAGTTTTCACATTTTACATGAAATTTGTACAACTGAAATTGCTTATAAATATGGAGATTTTTTTAAATTGTGTTTCAAAAACACATATTATTTATTATTTACAAACTTACTTAACCTTCTCCTAGTGGAAAATTGTCCAAGGAATCCGAAAATGCATTCCGTTTTCCGATTCAAAATCATGTTCATTGAGAAAATCATGACACTTTGTTAAAGTTAAAAATGATGACTTTCATCAATATTTTCCTAACTATAGTAACCTAACTTTTTAAACTTTTCAAAATTTTTAGAACAGGTACTTTGAATACTTTCTTACCATAGTCAGTATGATTCTAAACCTTTCCGTAAGTATTTTAATTGTACTCCTCATTTTGCTGAAAAATTGCGAACCTATCAAAGTAACCCCGGCTGTCACAGTCACCCCGTTTTACGGTACTTTTTATGTTTCTAGACAGTGTATCACCAAATGTTTTATTTTCATTTCTATTTGATATTTTTGGACTTAGCAGAATTTCGAAAATTTATTAATTTGAGGCTTTGAAAAAATTTCGACCCGTCTATCATGAGATGGTATTTTGATGTTTGATCAAGTTTTCGCTGGACTTAGAAAAATTTCGAAAGCCAAATTATTTTGGGACTTAGAAAAAAATCGACCTCTCCATCATGAGATGATATTTTCTAGTTTTATCTTGTTTTCGCTGGACTTAGCAAAATTTCGAATGCCCAATTATTTTGGGACTTAGAAAAAAAACCGACCTGTAAATTATGAGATGATACATTTTTTTTTCATCATGTTTACGTTGGACTTAGCAAAATTTTCACTCCTCCGCAAAATGCCAGTTTTGCTAATAGAAATTTTTATAGAGTTTTTTTCACTTTAATTTACTTTAAATACACTAGTTAAACTAATCACATTAAACAGTATTTTACCGCATATAAAATTTCATCGCAAAGCGCAAAAATGAGTCCACGCGCTCGCTCATTCTCTCTTTTCTCTCTTCTTTCGTTTACTGCTCGCACGCAACGCGCGCGACATGTCGTGACAGGAATCGGTAATCGGCAGACAGACAGCTTTTGCGTTCGTGGCGGGCTGGTTTGTTTACGTTTTCGCGCAGTAGTTTTCCGCAGATAAATTGTAGTCCGCGAATCGTCGCGGGTTGTGAGTACGTTCTGTGGCCGAGGGAGTGTGTGTTCGTTCGTTCCGTGGCGTTCGGGAGCCGCGATATATTGTGGTTAAGTGATTGCTTTTGTTTTGGTGGCTGGGGGCGAAAAAAAAGTTCCGCTCAGTGTTGGCGGATGCAAGGAATGTTCAGGCCAAGCAGCTGTTCCCAGAAGAGGAATCCTCTTGCCCTCACTTGTCCTCCTTCCTTCTCCTCTTCCTGCAGGTGATGTCTTGACACGGATCAACGCCGGAACTATTTCGGCGAATTTGACAGGACACGGGAGTTCTTTGTGAAGGAAAACACAGCTGGTTAAGTTTATTTTGGTTTCGGTTTCGCGTGATTGTAATCCCGATTTGTGGGGGAACATTGTTTTCGCGAGTGCGCGATTGTGTGCGTGTGTGTTTGTTTACGTTTGCCGTATTCTTGGTGAGCGGGTGATTACAACTGGATGAAACTTTCTTGGTGTTTCCGGAGGGGGTGAGCGAGAGAAAAACTGACAAATCCGCGTTGGTGCTGGTTGCGGCCTGCGATTGTTTATGTGACTGTGCTTTGGGGTTTGTTTACGTTTTTAATTGATTATTGTGGGTGTGTGGCAGGGGCAGTGACGTGACAATGTGACATTGCTTCTATCCTTTAGGGGTGTCCGTGACAGAAGGAAGAACCTTTCTCTGGTTATTTCGGAGGAGGTAATCTATTGAGCGACTCGCGAGCAGTTTCCCGGTGAAGGATGAGAGTGGAGTCCATCTGAATCGATGGTACATGCTGGTTCTATATACTTAGTAGGAAGAAGTATTACAACGATTTTTTGACTCAGATAAGTATTATTTGCTTTCCTTTTCTATTTTTTTTATATAACCATGTTGGATTATTTGATAAAAAAAAACCCTGGAAATTCCGTATGAGCATTGATACTTTGTGATTTGTTTTCATCAACAGGACCACAACCTGGGCATTTTTAGGGACATTCAGCATCTGGCGTTTTGTTTAATTTGACAAATAAGCTGCGATGCAATCGTGCTTTGGTTGGATGGATTTGAAGAGGATTAACCGGGTATGTACAAAAATATTATTTTAAAGTGAACCTATCACTGTTCGAACTTCATTTTGTTAATTTTGCGAATATTTTTTTTTTCAAACCAAATCAGTGTAGTCATAAATTTTATATTAATTGAATTGAAACACCAAGATTATTGATCACAGATGGCTTCGAAAATCTTCTTCTGGGAAGTCACTAGAATATTTATTGCGAATTATTGTTTTAATATTTTTAAAAGACGTTCTCGTAAAGAGATTATTTTTTTAAATTTCACGTTGTTGCAGTATTATATTGGTATAGTAGTTGTCCTTAGCTGAGATGAGGAGTACCTTTAGAAACTGTTAAATTCAAAGAAAGATTTTGGTTTTGAGCGAATAATTCAACTGAAGAAAGAACATACCCTTTCTTCAATATTTTATTTAGTTTTATTACAGGGGTGCTCAAAGTTTTTGAAGGCCGGGCCAAATTTGAAGCTCAAATGAGCTGGCGGGCCAAATTTACAAAAAAAAAGGTTGTTAAAAAAAATAAATTACGTTATTACGTAATCTTTTAACATTTCTGTTAAATATTTAAAAAAATGTCTTTTCAAAATAATAGAAACCACAAAAGAACGAGTTACTATCGGTATTGTTGTTTCTGGTATTTGAAAAAAAAAGTTCTTAGCTGAATGTACTTGTGTTTTCAAAAAAAATAAATTAAGTTTTGTTTTTATATTTCGAAAATTGTGGTGACATTACATGTTGAACAATTCTTCTATAAGTTAAGTGTGGCTAATGAACAATCGTTGAGATCCAGAATTTGAACATTTCAATGAAAAACAACTTTTAGAAAATGTTTTAAGCTTCCGTATAGTTAACCTGCAATCATTTTTTTCAAAAAAAAAAGCGAATCAACATTTATTTATTTAATCGAAAATTCCCTAAAATTCAAATTATTTTTAATAAACCCAAACATGCTCAAATGATTTTAAATGCAAAGGAATGCATATTTAAATAATTTCAGCTAAATGCACTTAAATTTATTTTTTTTTAAGTTTTTTGAAAATATATTTATGCTCCTGGTTTTTTAATAATGGTGATCGACGAAAGCTTTGTAAAATATTTGCTGCAAACTTGATCCTCCGATTTCCACATTTTGTCTGCCTGAATCAGTTGATAGTCAATCAGATTCGTTATCTAACTGTAATGAGCTCGAATCCCTAAGGAAGTGCAATGTAAGTTTGAGGGTGACTTGCAAATTAATAAAGAAAACTTTTATTTTTGCAACTATTACAGAATTCTATCTAAGTCAAACTTGAACGTTTTTTTGATATTGATTTGATTTGATTTGATTTGATGTGATAACCAACAGGGCCACAAGGATGACCTATGTAGCGGTTGCCTAGAATTACAGTGGCTCAGACTCAAAGGGAGCATCTTCAAATTACTGCCGTATGAAGGGCCAAAAGGGGGTGGTTGGACGCGAACAAGCAAAATCACTCACAGTGTCCTCAGGGGAAGAGAATCTCCTTCCGACAGTAACCTCCAATAACTCCGAAAAAAGTCTGACAAAGCTGAAAAACAGGGCTCGCACCCTGTTGGGGGCCTAAAAGGGCGCGGCAGACAGCTGGAGACTGACAGGGGTCAAAAGATGTAGTAATTAGACAATCATTTAGAATTGTATAATTAATAAACTATTTCCCCCTTGTGACGTAGTTCTGGTCTTCCATTATCTACATCCAATCTCCGCCATTACAGCATACCGTCCACTGCCCTGATGCTCTCTCCCCGATCCCCGGCTTTGATTCTAACTACTGATGAAAAGGAAAATCATAGATGAGAAAAGGTCTATGCGGATGGAGAGCAAATCGAGCTCAGTATCCCCTCACAAAGACTGGTAGTAAGTGTGAAAAAGACAGTGGAAAATATAAAGAAAGGCAGAAAAATAAAAAGATAGAATGTCAATGCGGATGGATCGATGATCCCCTCACAATGACAAAAAAGAGACAAATGATAGGGAGAGCAAAAGAAGAACAGAAAATCAGGAATTAGAAATATTCAATGCAGATGAATGGCAAACTATGCTCAATATTCCTCACAAGTTAAATACTTTAAATACTTTAAATACTTTAAATCCTTTAAATACTTTAAATACTTTAAATACTTTAAAAACTTGAAATACTTTAAGTGCATTAAATACTTTAAAATATTTAAATATTTTAAATACTTTAAATACTATAAATATTAAATACTTTTAATACCTAAAATACTTTAAACATTTTTAATACTTCAAATACTTTAAACACTTTAAATATTTCAAATATTTTAAATCCTTAAAGACTTTAAATACCTTAAATACTATAAATACTTTCAAAACTTCGAATACTCAAAATAATTTGTATTTTTTGAATACTGTGAATACATTGAATACTTTAAATACTTTGAATGCTTTTAATACTTTAATACTTTGAATATTTTAATTCAATACTTTAAATATTTTAGGTACTTTAAATACTTTTAAAACTTTCAATACTTAAATACTTCAAGCACTTTTAAAACATTTATTTTTTCAATACTTAAACTACTTTTAAAATTTCAAATGAAATTGTGGAGCCGATGGAGAGCAAATCGAGTTCAGTAACCTCTTAAAAAACATCAATATAGAAAAATATTCAGCACACTACTTCATTAATTTGAAATGATTGTATCTACCACCTTATCACCCACACTTCTATTTTTAAATATGTAAACAAATTGGAAATTCAAAATTGATCCAACAGACGTTAATAAATTAATGAATGTCGCAAAAATTTCAATAGCTTTATTACATTCAAATCATAAAACCAGAAAAAAACAGAATTATTTTCCAATATCCACCACAACTTAAACAGAGTACCTGTAACAAATCAATAATTTTATATTTTAAAATATATCATGTGAAATTTTTTGTAAAACACTGAAAATTTTAATTGAGCGAAACCAATCAAAACCAGTGTGGATTCGAAAAAAAAAATAATAAAAATAAGAAGGCCATTTAAATAAGAACTTTGACACAAAAAACAAAAGTGTCAAGAAAAATGGAACAAAAGTGATAAGAAAAATGGAACTTCCTCACCGGGATTCTGCTGTACATCCGCAACCTTATCCCGTTCCAGTCGATCCGTCCAACAGCTTCGACTGCGCCAGGGTTTCCCACAACATCGCCATCGGACTCTTAACAGTACCGATATCCATCTTCTTTCAAACTTCCAAAGGTCACGATCCCATGAAAGGCACTCTTTAAAAACTTCCAAGGTTCTTTTTGTTTCAACTGGCGCTCCATAAACACTCGGAATTTTTTTTTCTTCTACACTCTTAAAAAACAGTTGAATTTTTCTTCGAAAAATTTCCTTTCTGTTTCAAACACTAATTCATTTGCAGGGGCACTCCTCCTCTTCCTAGGAGAATTAACTGTACGCGAGGGACCACGAAACGGAACCGACAACTTTGAATTACAAAATCTTTTTTAGATTTTTACTGAATAATCTTTTTTTCAGCAAAATTGACGCGAGCAAAACTTTTTTCGACCTTCCTGTTACGCGACCTACTTCGATCCTTGAACGTTTTTTTGATATTTCTAAAAATGTTTGATGAAAGTTTTGACGATATTTACTAGTTTCACTCATATTGAAACGTGTGAAATTGTTTTAATTATTAAATATTTTGAACAAATTATTTGTATCCTAAAGTGGGGATCAAAATATTGATAAACCATAAGTTTCTTTTTATCTAATCTAATCTAATCAGACCCTATCGCAGCCAATCTTTCGAAGGGATCCTGGAGAGTGCCTTAGGTTAGATGACTTCTAGCACTCTTCTTGTCATTTATTAACATTTACAGTGCACCATTGCATTAGAATGCATTGAAACATCACAAGCGTTAAACCGGCCAGGCCTACTGCGTAAAGCCGTATCGCAGAGATGACTCGTAATTGGGTTGAGTTTGAGCACTGAGTGTTCGAACAACAACACAATTCTGAATCGACAGGGGAGGAAGAAGCGTGGGGACACACCACCATACGCTCCGAGATTTTGGTTGTATTCGTTGGTTTATCAAGGTTTGGTACTCCGGGACCCTCTGGGATGGGACATTGTATTTCCACGAATGCCCTGGACTCTATTTGCCGTGGTTATAGCGCCACAACTCGCTCTCTGTAATAGTATTCCTAATTCCAGTCTACGCTCACCAAGTCGTCGTGGCCTAGTGGTTAGCATTTTTGCTTACCAATTCAAAGGACGGAGGATCGAACCCCGCCTCGAGCGACTTTGATTTTTCGTTCATATTCATCATTTCAAATTTATATGTTCTTAACTTTCTCGTTGGGAGCAGATGGGAATCGAACCCAGAACCATTCGCTTACAAAGCGAACACCGTAACCAGTCAGCCACGGCCGCTCCGTTAAACCATAAGTTTCTTTTTATTATCAAAAAAAATAAAAAAGATTATCATATAAAAAATTAAAATAAACCATAATTTTGAAAAAGTATAAAATCACTTTACAAGTGGTCAACGGGCCATTTTACATGATCATTAAAAATGGGTCCGCGGGCCACAAAATATCACATCGCCGGCCAAGTTTGGCCCGCGGGCCATACTTTGGGCACCCCTGATTTTATTATCTCGGTGTTTTAATGAATTTGGGCATGAATCGTTATTATGTTTATAAATTGATTTTTTGGAAGTCGATTAAGTTTAAGTCAATGTAAGTTTTGCTAACAAAAAAATTTGTATATTACGTTGAAAAACTGATGATCTATAGATAGATAGATGCTAGATGCAACTTGCAATTTCAAATTCAGTGAAATATTATTTAAATATTTAATGAACCTCTTTAAATATTTTTGACATTAAAAAATATTGTTGACTTTCAGTACATCATTTAATAACAGATTTATTGAAAGTTATTAACAGAAACTTTAAAAAATAGATGAGACTGTTATCTCTTAAAAAATACACATTGTAACTGAGTTTTGTGGCATTAATATGAATATTAATGGGAAAAACTCAATACATAAATCGATTTAATTTAAAAATGAATTTTGATAATTAATTCAATTTATACGCAATGTTTTTTTACAATAGTCGTATGTATTTGTGTTTGTTTACGTGTAGTGAGTGAGGGGAAAGTAGGGGTTGTCGTTTTACCGCGTAAAAGAACGAATTGTAGCAAGAATCTTGTGTGTTTTTGCGTCACCATTTTGGTGCATTAGAAGAAGGAAAACTAAGTAGATTCACCACCACCAGAGTGGGCCACCGATGGAAACTGAGGCTTCAATTCGGTGCGGAGTGAACCCGACAGGCTGTGCTGTTTTTGTTTATGTGTTTTATGTCGGTAATTGCTTGTGTTTTAGCTTGTTTATGTGGGGGATGTGGTTTGCAAAAGAATTTGGAGGAGGTTTTTTCGCAGTCGACTTTTTCACCTGTCACAGAAGAAGTCAGAAGAGGAATCCCCGTTGCCGGTGTGGTCACCATCATTCAGCTTCAGCTTCAAGTTCTACAATCTCCAGATTCTTTCTGTGGCAGACGGTGCTAATTTTGCCTCTTGACAGATGCATCTCGCGGAAGAGGAGCTTTGCAGTCGCAAGGTATTATTTATTTATTTCAGCCCCCAAAGTTTTTGTTCTGCTGCAGCTTGTCCCCTCCGTCAAAAGCCCGGTTCAAATATTTTTTTTCAGCCTCTGAAGGAGGAGGAGGCAAAACGGTGCAATCTAATAAGCAGCTGCGTTTTGTAACTGTCTCCAGCGGGGCGGGTCCTACCTATTTAGCAGCACCATCTTCCACCGGAAGATTTTGGGGCCTCCATCGTTCCGGTAGCCATCATTTGCATTGGGCAAATCCGGTCATTTCGACAACGGAATTCTCGGTTTTATTCAGATAAGTATTGTTTACTTTCATTTTGTAGAAGTTACATTTAATAATCATTGTAAAGGTGGAGTATCTTTACAAAAATGATTTACATTTTCATTTTAGAATTGATACTTTGTGTTCTCTTCTCTTTCACAGGACAGCAATTTCTGGACAACCATCATCATATCATAATATTCATCATAGGAAATTGATTGGATGGATTTAGAGATCATTTACAAGGTATGTTAAAAAATATTGTTATGTGAACATATCACTTTTTATCAATTGGATATTCAGTACATGTCAATTCCCGTTTTTTTTTTAAAGATAATGGGTCTTAATTGAAAACATTCATGGTGTTAATTTTTGAGATATTACCCTTAAAACTACTTTTGAGAAAAACTTCTTGCAAATTGTAATTCTCGCTTACTTTTTAAAAAGGTCCTATGTAAATAGGAAACCCATGGCGCATTGGTGGTTTTGAAAAAGTAATCTAGAATTATTTATTGGCAAAAATAAAAAGGAATCTAAAATATGCAATTCAGCATTTCAAAAAGACGATTACACCAGCTGTATGATTAACGCTTGTTTCATTCGTATTCAGTCTTACTTTCGTTTTGCAAAATCATCTTCAATCAAAGTCATCTGGTTTATGGTACCCATGCTTATAAATGTTAACCCCAAATCAAACAAAACACTCAATTTTATGTAAATAAGTTAGACTCTAGTACATTTATATATGTTCAGAAAAAAAACACCAATATATCACTTGTTTTCATAGTTCTTTTATGTTTTCAGATGACAGTTTTTGACATAAAAAAAAATTTCTTCTGACTTTTTTTTTGTAAACAGTGCATTGGGCTTACACCCTTACCAAAAATCATGATTTTCTGAGTTCAATATCCCACTTTTCATACGATTTTTTGAGTTCAGGTACTACAACCATAAAAATGGTTAATCGTATGAAAAGTGGGATATTGAACTCAGAAAATCATGTTTTTTGGTAAGGGTGTACTCAGTTCAGATAGCGCGATGCACTTTTACTTAAAAAATAAGCCCTAAGTCCCAAAATAATTGGGCATTCGAAATTTTGCTAAGTCCAGCGAAAACAAGATAAAACTAGAAAATATCATCTCATGATGGAGAGGTCGATTTTTTTCTAAGTCCCAAAATAATTTGGCTTTCGAAATTTTTCTTAGTCCAGCGAAAACTTGATTAAACATCAAAATATCATCTCATGATAGACGGGTCGAAATTTTTTCAAAGTCCCAAATAAATTAATTTTCGAAATTCTGCTAAGTCCAAAAATATCAAATAGAAATGAAAATAAAACATTTGATGATACACTGTCTCACGGAAAGAAGGTTTATCGTGAATCTTACTAATTTTCGGTTAAAAACCCTAAAAAAATTGGTTGTTTTTTCAACCACGATTTTTTTAAGCTGGAAATCCTAAAAAAAATTCCTGGATTTGACAGCTGGATCCAGGTTCTAAAAATGATAAATCTAGCTAAATTTTTAGTAAATTTTACTAATTTGCAAGCTGGAAAAATGCTGTCAGTCTCAAAAGCTGTATGTTTTGAGAAGGTCTGTTAGCTATTTTAGCTAGATTTTATGGTATTCTTGCGCGTTTTCTAGTTAGTCCAGCAATTTTTTTTTACTGTTTCAACCATTTTTTTTGGAATAATTTTCAAAATTTTCCATTAATGCCACCACAGCGGAAACCTTTTACCCAGCCTCTTGGCTGGAATAGCTAGCTTTTTTGCTGTTTTTGCAGGTATTTTGGTTAGTCTTACTAGTTTTTTTAGCAAGATTTAAAAAAAAATCATTTTTGCCCAAAAAGCTGCTCGTATTTACCCAGCCTTTTGGCTGGTTTAGCTTGTTTTTTCGTTGTTCTTGCTAGGTTTTTTTGTTAGTTAAGCTAATTTAGCGATTATTCACACTAGTTTTTTAAAAATAATTTTCCAAAAAAAATGCGTTTCTGAGTTTTAAGACTAAATAAGTGCTTTGGCCTAAGTACTATTACACGGTTCAATTGCAATTTACCTCCAATTTTTGCGGTCCAAATTTTCATCCTTTTCTCACGCGCTCAGCTAAACTCTGGTGATCCGACGTACTGCGAAGAGGAGCAGGAACCAGGTTCGTTAAAGATTTGGGCGGATTTGGCGGACGCAGCTCCAGCCCGTGGTGGATTCAGAGGAGGATTTGGTTCTCGCGACGGTGCCGGTGATGGCAAGATCCGCACCCATGGAGGATATGTACCTGATGTACTCGCTCACGATCAAAGAGTTCGAGATCATCGATTTTTCCATGAGCCGCTCGCTCAAGGACGAAGTGCTGAAGATCATGCCCGTCCAGAAGTAGACCCGTGCCGGTCAGCGTACCCCCTTCAAGGCGTTCATCGCCATCGGTGACTCCAACGGCCACATCGGTCTCGGCGTCAAGTGCAGCAAGGAAGTGGCCACCGCCATCTGTGGTGCCATCATCCTGGCCAAGCTGTCGGTCATGCCGGTTCGCCGTGGTTATTGGAGTAACAAGATCGGCAAGCCCCACACCGTGCCCTGCAAGATCTTCGGCAAGTGCGGTCCGCTCCTGGTGCGCCTCATCCCGGCTCGCCGTGGTACCGGCATTGTGTTAGCTCCGGTCCCGAAGAAGCTGCTCCAGATGGCCGCGGTATCAAGGATTGCTACACGCTGACGCGCGGTTCGACGACCACGCTGGGTAACTTTGCCAAGGCTACCTACACGGCCATCGTCAAGACGTACGCTTTTCTGACGCCCAATCTGTGGAAGGACCTGCCGTTGGCCAAGACGCCGTACCAGGAGTACGTCGACATTCTGGAGAACACCAGCAAGACCGGCCAGCGCATAATTGAGCTGATTACGGCGAATAAAAACAATGCAAGCGACCTTCACGGGTAGTGTTTTGTGGCGAGAACTTCAAAACTTGGCAAATTTGCGCGCGGTTTACTTGGATCGAGCTTGCAGCTGACTGGTTTTGGTTGTTTGTTTATGTTTTGTTTTCACAAAAAAAAATCTGTGAATTGACCGTGTACACGATCAGATTTAACTATTCATTTTGTAAAAATCGAGCAGTTAGGTGTCGAATGGAGCACCGGATTCAAGTGGTACAAATATGAAAGTTCTCCCATTAGGAATAATTGAGTGGAAGTGCTCCATTGTGATGCATATTTTTTATTAATAGAGTCCTAAAGCTCCATGTCAATTTAATGGTAATTCAATTTTGATTTCTTTATTTTTTCATTGCTAAAAAAAATTACAAGAAAACATTTTACATATGGTACCCTCACAAAAAGTTTTTTGTGAAGCAATGCTGCGAAGTATTTCTTTCAAAATTTATTCAAAAATCCACATAAACCCTATTTTGGCGTACAAAAAACCATTGTACCGTAATCTGGGGTGAATCGGGACTACAGTCTGAATAGGGACAGCAGTTTTTAGAGCACTTAAAGCTTTTAAATTTGGAAATGGATGTACACATTTTGTTGGCCTGAGTCTGTTCTAACCGAAACCAACCAGAAAAATCAAAATATTGTGCTCCAACATGGTTAAAAATGCTGTCCCAATTCGCCCCATGTGTCCCGATTGACCCCAGTTTACGGTACTTAAAAAAGCTTTATCCTTGTTACAATAATATTAGCTATTAATTTATGTTGTTTTATGTTTCAGATATTTGCATCTTCAAAATAAGTAGTCTCTTTAAGCTTTTTTTTTTCAATAACGATATTTAATTCAGTTTTTAATCTACAATAAAACTTTCTATAGTTTTTCTTCCTTATTCCCACCACCACCATCAGGAGGACCAGCTTTAACCTCATTGCTCTCTGAAAAAAAAATATGTTTAAGAACATTTAAACAATAAGTGATAGTTTAAATTCTTACTTAACGTAAGCCAACAATGTGTTGAGGCAGGTGTAATTGTGGTCGCTCGAAGTGTTTATATTATAACAATATTTTTGGAAAAAGGTCCATGTTGGTTTAGCATCCGGAGTATAAGCTGAATTAAGGACCATCGATAGTTTAATTACTCCGTCGATAGCTTCCAATAATCCGTTTACTGAAAAATATCTACCTTGATCTAAATAGATCAGATATTGCCTATTAGCGCTGTTTATTAAGATCACATGTGGCTGTAAAGTTAATTTGTGTTCTCTTAAAATGTTTCGATATTTATCCAACGCCGATTCCAATTCTGCAATTGTCTGAAATAGAAAAACATAATATAAGTATTCAGTTTGTAGTCTATAGTTTTTAATTTTAAGTTTTTAGTTTTTAGTTTTTAGTTTTTAGTTTTTAGTTTTTAGTTTTTAGTTTTTAGTTTTTAGTTTTTAGTTTTTAGTTTTTAGTTTTTAGTTTTTAGTTTTTAGTTTTTAGTTTTTAGTTTTTAGTTTTTAGTTTTTAGTTTTTAGTTTTTAGTTTTTAGTTTTTAGTTTTTAGTTTTTAGTTTTTAGTTTTTAGTTTTTAGTTTTTAGTTTTTAGTTTTTAGTTTTTAGTTTTTAGTTTTTAGTTTTTAGTTTTTAGTTTTTAGTTTTTAGTTTTTAGTTTTTAGTTTTTAGTTTTTAGTTTTTAGTTTTTAGTTTTTAGTTTTTAGTTTTTAATTTTTAATTTTTAGTTTTTAGTTTTTAGTTTTTAGTTTTTAGTTTTTAGTTTTTAGTTTTAGTTTTTAGTTTTTAGTTTTTAGTTTTTAGTTTTGAGTTTTTAGTTTTTAGTTTTTAGTTTTTAGTTTTTAGTTTTTAGTTTTTAGTTTTTAGTTTTTAGTTTTTAGTTTTTAGTTTTTAGTTTTTAGTTTTTAGTTTTTAGTTTTTTAGTTTTTAGTTTTTAGTTTTTAGTTTTTAGTTTTTAGTTTTTAGTTTTTAGTTTTTAGTTTTTAGTTTTTAGTTTTTAGTTTTTAGTTTTTAGTTTTTAGTTTTTAGTTTTTAGTTTTTAGTTTTTAGTTTTTAGTTTTTAGTTTTTAGTTTTTAGTTTTTAGTTTTTAGTTTTTAGTTTTTTAGTTTTTAGTTTTTAGTTTTTAGTTTTTAGTTTTTAGTTTTTAGTTTTTAGTTTTTAGTTTTTAGTTTTTAGTTTTTAGTTTTTAGTTTTTAGTTTTTAGTTTTTAGTTTTTAGTTTTTAGTTTTTAGTTTTTAGTTTTTAGTTTTTAGTTTTTAGTTTTTAGTTTTTAGTTTTTAGTTTTTAGTTTTTAGTTTTTAGTTTCAAAATCACGCTGGTAATTTGCAAACGTTGCTGCATTTACTGGTAGTTTAAGCAGAACACTCGGGAAAGGTAAACTTTTCGTGTACTCGGTTTTCTCAAATTAATATAAATATTGCTTTTATTTGACAGGGAATTATAATTCATGACACTTTTGCAGAAGATGACCTTGTACTGGGATTAAATCAGGTAAGGTAGTTTGTAAATAATCATTGTGTGATTGATGTTTGTTGGGGTAAGGAATCATTTCTCGAGTTTTTTTTTATGAAATGAGATTCTGGGAACTTGTTAAGGAAGAACCATAGTGATAATTTAAAAAAAAACCAGACTTACTCGTTGATTTTTTGTCGCCCGGGTGGCCGATCCTAGCTCAACATCGTAAAGTGCCCTCGGAGTAGTAAAACTCGCCATACAATGTCACCAGATTGTTAGCCCGATTCCACCTGTTTTTGCCAGTTGCCAAACAAACCCATTGTTTTTTCTGAAATTATCAAAATTATGATTAGAATTTTAAAAAACTTTTAACCCTTTTCAACAGTACTTTCTTACAGCCTTCCATGTATTTAAATGGAGCGAAAGAGAACATTATCACGACCTAGAACTGGACACCGTAGAAATGCTGGAACTTTAAGCTCTGCCGGTCGAAAAAGATGCGACGGGTTTCGGTAAACACGTCCAACCGGTAACGCCACTCGGCGTTCCGCGGTCGTCTCTGGACTACGATCACCGTTGAGGTGTTGCTAAGGGCGCCGATAGAGGAAAGCTGGTTGGCCCGAATGGACCATGGATGTTCCGTGCGATCTTTTCGAAGCGTCGTGCGTCGATTCGTTCCCGACAGTTGCAACTTTGGTGGCTGTTAAATTTACTTACATTACAGTCGTAAATGACAACAATCACTGCAAAACACTTTACAGAATCACTTAATTTCACTTCGCGTCACAGCACCTCACTGTTTTATTCTTTTTGCGTTAATTTATAAAACATACAACCACTCAGGATTCAAGGCAAACATGAACTGACAAGCGAATCCGTGAGCTGTCATTTCTACCTAATTTGTCCTTAAAATTTAGATAAAATTTAGCTAAAATAGGAGCTCTTTTAGCAAAAATTTTACTGTCAGTGGAATGCAGGCAGTCAGTTGCTGTCAGCAGAATAGCAATCGGTGTTCCTAAATTTCAACAACAATGGGTCCTGAATTTTTACTAAATAATTAGCTGGTACAACTAAAAAAGTTGTGTTTTAGCCAAAAACGAGCCAGCTAATTGCGATTGTTAAATTCACGATGGAACTCCTTTCCGTGTAGAAACATAAAAAATATCATGGATTTCTGCGGCCAATTTTTTAGTTTTTGGAACAAACAAAAATCATGCCATGTTTACAAAAACAGTCCATGATATTTTTGTGTTCATCCTAAGATGCGACTTTCTGCCCGGGCATGGTTGCACCAGAGCACCACTAATTTTTCACCTCAAATTGAAATTTCTCGAAAACTACTAAATGAAATGAACTTATTCTTCCTGCACTGTGTTACTTAAGATGTTTAATGCATTCAATTCAAATTCCAAATGTGGGGGAGAGTGGGGAGACTTAATCCTCGGGGAAACTTGACCCCTAGCCTGTATCTCGTCAGCATGCAGGTAAACAAATTAGCTCTGTTCTAGAAAGCTGTCGAAATTTACTCAAACTCATTGTGGAAAAAAAAATGTTCGGTTTGAGTTACACATTTTTGTCTAAAAAGTGCTGCAAAAAATTTCAAGAGATCTTTTTTCTTTGTTTTGATATATCTAGAAACAGTTCAAATTTATACAAAAAAAAAGTTTTATACATAAATTGTTTGATAAACTTATCAACTACAAAACCCTCACGCATTTGAGGTAAAATTTATTGTCATTCTATTTTTACAACCAATTGTTTAAAAAAGTGCAATTAGGGAGACTTGATCCCTGCATTTTAACAGTCACTGGAATTAGCCTCAAACTTAATTAATTGGTTTGGTATTTCGTACATGATTTCCTTTAGAATAGTTGTCGATGACTTACTACAGTTTGAACCATTTTTCAAATATTTTGTTTACACAATTCCCGCATAAAAAAGTACCATATAAAAACTTTTTTTCATATGGTAATTGAACTTTAAACTATATTGTTACTACCATTTCCAAAAATGTTTGACTACTATTTTAAAAATGGTATTTATATGGTTGGCATGAATTTTTACTATCTCACAAATGGTTTAACCATCTGGCATAAGGGTGGTTAGCAATGGTAACCTTAAAAAACTCAGTACTATTTTCGTCAAAAAACTGTTTGTTGTATGGTAAATAAATGGTTTAAGTACTATTTGGCAAAAAGTAACCTTAAATCAAACAGTTCACAAATAGTTTAATATAGTTAAATTTTAATTTTGGGAAATTGAAAAAACGATTTCACAAATAGTTACCATTTCTCAAAGTGTCATTGTATGATCCAATATGGTAATCAAATGGTAATTTTTTATCCGGGAACCCGCATAAACGAGAACCTTAAAAAAACTTTGTGTTAAATGGTTTCCTCACCATTTCAGAGATCGTAACCACCATTTCAAAAATGGTAGGAAAACCTTTAAAATACCATATCGGAAATGGTACCCTACCATTTATCATAAAGTTCGACCATCTGAATTGAGGGTGGTTAGCAACGGTAACCTTAAAAATCTCCATACAACGTTTCGTCAGATTACCATTTGTGTAATGGTAAAAATAAAGTTAATTTTCGCGTGGAAGCGACCTTTTTCCTCCGGTTTTTACTGTTTCAGAAACGGTTTTTAAATGGTATTTTAAGGTTTTTCTTACAATTTTTTACCTTGCTGCTACTGTTTTACAAATGGTTCGTAAATTGTTTTTTAGGGTTTTTCTTGCTATTTTTACCGAGCACTACTATTTTAGAAATAGTTTTCACATGGTTATTTAAGGTCAATTCTGTAATTTTCTCCCAGTTCCACTATTTGAGAAATAGTTTTCAAATGGTTTTTAATAGTTTTTCTAGCATTTTTTACCTACCTAATTTTTACAAAATTGTTCACTTTTTGACGGATGGTTCACAACAATAATATGAAAACTTTTTTGGCTTTAATTCTAGTTGATTGCCGATTCTGTTCGGTTGATCATACTGCCAAAGTCGTCCAAACCTGAAAAAATAAGAAAAAAAAATCACAAAGTATCGAGTAGAATGTAACATTTAAATATGTGTACTTATCTGATGATTCAAATGATTTCCTTGATTCCCAGTCACGGCGTTCTCACAGGATTCTTACAGAATTCTAGCAGAGCGAAAATATTCTTACTAGAACGCTGCCATAACCCTGCTAGAATTTCTCAAGAATTCTTTGAGAATTCTAGCTCAAATGCAATAACCGGTTCTATAGCAGGAGCCGGCGAAATAAACCGGTTCTGTAAGAATCCTGCTAGAATGCTGCTAGAACTATTCTGACAGGCCATCCTGCTAGAATTCTGTAAGAATTTTGCTAGAATGAAATGGCAAAAATTTCAACTAGAATCCTGCTAGAATTTTATTAGAATGTTCTTGCTAAAAATTTTGGTTGAAATTTATGACCTGGAATTTAGTTCAAATTATAAAACGACAAAATATTCACATTCCTGTTTAATAACAGTAAAAAGAAAACAAGATGTTTAACATTTTTATTTCGCAGAAAAACACTGGGAAATACTAAAATACTATCATTGTCTTTTTTCCTTCACTTCGGATTAATTCTGGCCTTTACTATGTAGTTTTAAACGTGTAGTGGATTAACCGGCATCTTCTTGGGATTCGGCGGGAACGGAAGCACCAGAACTCAACTGAGATTTTGGCCGTCAGGCGGCAACCGGAGTCTATGTTTCTTGGGGTGAAGTTCCGCCGTGTCTTCCGGGAGTTTCCAATCGGAATTGTGCCTGGGGAGTTAAAATTATGAAATTTTAGTTACTTCGAGGACACAATCAATTTATAACAATCTTACCAAAATGCGGATGGCCAGGAAATCATCAAAACAGCATGAATGGACATTTTTCGAATGAAATAAAAGATGCTGCTTTTGCTCACAAGTTTTTTTTTTGTTACAAGATGGCGGTCACAATACGGTTTGGCGAAAATGACGTAATTTCGACAGATTTCGCTTTGCTAGAAAATTCTGGCAAAATTCTTACAGAATTCTGATAGGTCTGTAAGAATCATTCTAGCAGGATTCTAGCGAAACCAGCTCTGCTAGAAATTTCCGTGACCGGGTTAATGCCAATCGTGCGTTCGCTCCGATTTTGTTTTGTCGGTCGGCTGCCGCCGAATCCTCCAGCACCAGCTGTTCCGTTGTTTCAAGTTCTCCACGGCGCTGAAATGATCAACAAGAAAAATTTAAACAAAGTATCTGGCAAATTAAATGATTTGTTTGAAAATTATACCTGCGCACAAAATGTAGACAACAACCAGCCGCACAAACGTTTCACTTCAGACTGTTTTTGCCTGCGCCAGCCTGCAACGAGTGCAGGTAACGAGCATAGTGAGAGAAGAGAAACGAGAGAGCGTGCAAAGCAGAGTAATAATACTCTGCCTGGCGCGCTCTTTCGTTTCTCTTCTCTCGCTACGCTCGTTACCTGCTCTCGCAAATATGCCGTAAATCCAAAATTATCAACTGTTGAAAAATGATTCGCTCATTCAATTGAAATAAAGTAACAATTATCACAAACATGTTACGCTTAAAATTGAATCGTCAACGAAACTCAAAGGAATTGTAGCGCATCAAAAGGAACCGACATTTTCGAGCCTTTTTGTTCTTGAGCTCCTCAGTTTGTTTTCTCTTTTTGTTGGTTTAGATTCTGTCAATTAAAATTGGTAAACTTCGGATTGGCTTTCTTTGGCAGCTCAAATGTGGGTAAAATCCAGGGGCAAGTAAGCCAAATGATGTCCACACAACTTAGTACTACTGGTGCAGCTGCACGACGAACACTTTACCGTAAAGTGAATGCCTTTACCATATGGTTCACAAACTCTCCGCCAAAGTTGTCATTCTTCGCTTTTATCAGCCCCACCATCGTTGAGTAGATCGTAAACTTTTCCGGCAACTTAGTCAGACAAAATCTTGTTCCGGAAGTTGCCCAAATCCGACTCCAGCACAAACCCAACCCCTTATGAAGCTATAGACAAAAAAGTTTAATTCTTTCATTTGAAAACAAAACTTAGTCAAATTTGGTAAACGCTTTTTGCAAATTCTAACTATTTTTCAATACTGAAAATTCAGTCAAAGAATATATCTGAAAATATTTTTTTTTTTTAAATTTACTCATAAATCAAACACGACACAAGGCTTTAAGAAACAGAGTTTTCGATGATAGATTTAATATGCTTATATCATCAGATTTTTAAAAAAAAATGTTGGTGGCTATTTCTATCACTACAACATTCAACAAAATAAAAATCTAAACACAACCTGTAAAAATCAAAAACTTTCTCGATTTTACTCCGAATTTATAAATAATTCTATTTATAAATCATGTTATAATTATTCAAAAAATCAATATGAAGGGGGGGGGGGGTCAACAGAATGTGACGTACTTTTCAAAGGGGGGTTGGAGCCAGCGTGACAAAGTATGACATAGGGGGGAGGGGGGGTTAATTTTGGCCAATTTTAGCGTGACATACTTTATGGATGACGCCAAATGGGTATTTAATGTTTCTATATGGTAATCGTGAATCAATATGAACCATTTGAACTTAAAAATCACCTTATGATTTAGGGTAACCATTTGAGTAAACATCCTCAAATAGTTTTTTACAGTCATCAAGAAGATAGTTGACCATTACAAACATTCAAATAACTCTATTACTAATGGTAACCATTTGAAAAATAGTTATCAAGGTCCGCCAAATAACATTATTACAAATGGTGACCATAACTCATAAGGTTGTTTTAAGGTCCTCACTAGAATTCATATAGTTTTCGTTTATCCCCCGCATAAACGAGAACCTTAAAAAAACTTTTTGTTAAATGGTTTTCTCACCATTTCAGAGATCGTAACCACTATTTGAAAAATGGTAGGAAAACCTTAAAAATACCATATCGGAAATGGTACCAAACCATTTTTCATAAAGTTCGACCATCTGAATTGAGGGTGGTTAGCAACGGTAACCTTAAAAATCCCCGAACAACGTTTCGTCAAATTACCATTTGTGTAATGGTAAAAATAAAGTAAATTTTCGCGAAAAAGCGACCTTTTTCTCTCGGTTTTTACTGTTTAAGAAATGGTTTTTAAATAGTATTTTAAGGTTTTTCTGACAATTTTAAACCTTGCGTCTACTATTTTAGAAAGGGTTTGTGAATGGTTTTTTAGGGTTTTTCTTGCTATTTTTACCTAGCGCTACTATTTTGGAAATAGTTTTCATATGGTTATTTAAGGTTAATCCAACATTTTTTTCCAGTTTCACTATTTCAGAAATAGTTTTCAAATGGTAAATTAAAGTTTATCATACAAATTTACTGCTTTTTGAGAAATAGTTTTGAAATAGTTTTTAAAAGTTTTTCTTACATTTTTTACTTACCTATTTTTTACAGAATTGTTCACTTTTTGACGGATGGTTCACACCAATAATATTTGTTTGGCTTTAATTCTAGTTGAATGCCGATTCTGTTTAGTTGATCATACTGCCAAAATCGTCCAAACCTGAAAAAGTAAGAAGAAAAAATCACAAAGTATCAAGTTGAATATAATATTCAAATGTCATATGTACTTATCTAATGATTCAGATTGATTGATGCCAATCGTTTGTTCGCTTGGTCGCATCCTCGGCGGAACAAATTTTGCACGTTCGATTTTATATTGTCGGCCGGCTGCCGGCATGATCTCTTTTGATTACCGATCGAATCCTGCAGCACCAGCTGTTCCGTTTTATCAAGTTCTCCACGGCGCTGAAATGAAAAATATAAACAAATTATCTGGTAAATCAAATGATTTGTTTGAAAATTATACCTGCGCACAAAACGTAAACAACAACCAGCCGCACAAACGTTTCACATCAGACTGTTTTTGCCTGCGCAGTGCGCTTGCCTGCGCGAGAGCAGGTAACGGAGCGTAGCGAGAGGAGAGAAAAGAGAGAGCGCGCAAGTTAAATTTAATTTTGCGTTGAATCCAAAATGTTGTTAACTACCTATTGTAAATTGATTTAGAAATGCAAATATTGCTTAAAGAATTGTAATTAATAAACAATAATTTAGGATATGAGATTCTGCAATCTGCATTCAAAAGAAGGCGAGCCCTTACGTTAGTGAACATTGCGTTTCCTTTGATGGTTGGCGTAAATTATGCGAAACCAAGAACAACGGAGGTTCTGAAACTCAATTTCGTCGGGGTAAACGCCCTATTTGTATAAAATATCACACTACACCTCCACACCACCGATTCCGTTGACGCTAGAGAACGGAACCGTAATTCCGCTGGTCAATCTAACCGATTCGATGGTAGAGAGCGTCAGAGAAAAAAATCTCAATAAACTATAGATCTGAATAAATATCTTTGAAAATAAAAATGCCAAATTTACTCGATTAACAATTCATTGCATGTTGTCATCAGCAGACGCGAAGCGACGCCGCGAGGTTACCTTCCTGGTCCACTTCTTTGGAGTTGCTGAATGTGCTCGACGAATAAGCAGGGCCTTGGCGGCGTTGCTGTCGCGCTGGTAGTACCGGAGCGTATCGCTGGCGATGCGGCCTTCCATGTTCTGAAAACTAAAGTGGGATTAGAGCGAGTTGAAAGGTTGTTGTTGCTGCGGTCTCACCCGAAACTTTTCGAAAATATCCGACGTCTTGGCCAGGAACTTCTCCATGGTGCCGTGCTCGGCCGTGGACAGCGTCGTTAGCACCGACGGTAAGCGTACGTGCGCGTCGGCCACCTCCTTGTGTTTGTTGGTATTTTTTCCGTGCGCAGTGCCGCTTCCTTGAGGTGCGCGTGGTGCTCGCCGAGGAATTGCAGCTCGTGCTCGAAGAAGTCGTTGACCTCTTTCACGAATGCGCCCAGAAAGTTTTCGTTGGTGGTTTTGCCTATACCTCAACAATTCAGCTTGGCGCACAAATCCTGGTCGAATTCGAGAAAAAACTTTCAAGTGGGAATCGTTCCGGAAAACCTGATGGGAGGTCACGTGAGAAACACCTCTTGCATGGTCACCGTCTTTTTGAACGTCACCAGATATTCCGCCTCCAGTTCCTCCTTTACCTTTTTGAACTCCTCCTTGGTCATGTTGCCTTCGCCCTCGCCCAGCCGCTGCAGTTTCTCCCGGGACGCGTCGAAATCCGGCCGCGGATTTCGGCGGAATGATGTACACGGCGTACTCTTCGTTCTCCTCTAACCGGTCGTGCAGCCACACAAACTATTCGTGCTGCGGCACCACCAAAAAGTCCGACTTGACCCGATCCTTCTCGCTTAAGGCATCGGAAATGTCCAGTTACAAACCACCCTCGCACACACTAATGGCAGATCCATCACCGGCAGATGCAGATCCCATCCTCCAGCGGAGTCCCGGCCAGCAGCGGCGTTCCGTTGCCGTTCTCCTCAATCGTCCCGTCCTGCAACGATCCCAACAATAAATTTCCTGTCTTATCAGTGCCCTCAAATTACTCACCATAATTTCGAGTTGGTTGCAGCTGCTGCTCCTACTCCACCTTCTGCTGCTTTCGAGCGGAATCGATCCAATAAGACACTCCAAAACAATCTTCAACACTCGCAGGAATCGATATCACGCACTGCAAAAATCTGGCCACAACACAGTGGAACCAAACAGCAGCAGTAGCACGAACTGTTTTTGATTCTTTTGCCACTTCATTGTTTATAAACATCACGCTGACGTTTTGTATCAATGACCTGACAATTAAGTAGACAGGTGAGTATGAAATGTCGGAGTCCTTGTCGAAGTAAGCTGCGGACAACTTCCCGCTGCAGATTTCTGAGAATGCCAGATTTTTCATGTGTTAGACAAAATAATGATCAATCATTATATCAAATTCTACACCTAATCCGATGCACAGCCAGTAAATATTTACACCTCAAATTTGCACAATAAATATTGCACACCACGCATGCCTACTGCGGTGAGTGTCCAGGATAAAAGCTATTATCAATTTGAAGCAAAGCTTTCAGGTGTGTGTCTTGGAAAGTTTATTTTCCTGCTGTAGTTTGAGGTGTGAACTTTTGTAAAGAGCTTTCCACAACTTGCATGATTGCCGAAAAATCATTGCATTCTGCAATAAATATCTGTTCCAGATTTTAATTTTTACCAGTTTCGTCATTTTTTTTATTAAGATCTAGATTTTTTTTAAAAGGTCCAATAAATAATTTTTATTTTTTTTTGCTTTTTGGTTATTTTTGAATACCCCTGATTTACATATCATTACAAACACTCAACAACCAAAAACTAAAAATTTAATTTATTGGACATTTTCAAAAAAAAAACTAGTTATGAACATTGATGAACGAGTTTAAAAATTATTAAATATTTATTTAAATGGTGAAATCCAGAGTATTTTTAAAGGTCCTGTAAACATATGAAACACAATAGGTTTTAGGACCTATTCAAAAATAACTCTAGAAATCTGCAGTTTTTGTTTTGAACCAAATTTCCAGTTTTTGCTTCTTGAGTATTTTTGAAACCGCCTTGAGTCAGGGGTATGAAAAAACACCCAAAAAGCAAAAACTGAAAATTTGGTTTATTGGACCTTTTAAAAAAAAAAACTACAGAAATTGGGTACTAAAGCCCTTTGTAAATTTTTATGTACAACGGTAAAAAACACGATTAAAAACCATTTCTGATCACTTTTTGCCTTCCTCACCTTACTGAGGAAAGGCTATAAAATCACTCGAAAAATGAACTTTTTAGTTAGACCTCCTAGACCTACCTTCATTTGTACATATCGACTCAGAATCACCAGCTGAGCAAATGTCTTTGGTTTGGCTGTATGTAGACATGTGTACCGAATCAATGTCACTGGAATATCTGGTCACTGGCTGAACCGATTTTGACCGGATCCGCCTTATTTTGTTCGTTTTGGGGTCCCCTAAGAGCCTATTAAATTTTATTCTGTTTAGTGAAGTAATTTGAAAGTTATGCCATGAAATAGTTTTTTTGTAGATGCTAAAAAGGGTGATTTTCAACATAACCTCAAATGGCCGGGTCTGCTGTTGCAGGTCGACCCAGTCACGAAATATTCTAGCAGAGCTGGTTCTGCCAGATTCCTGCTAGAACAGTGGAACATTTCAGCTAGAATGCTGTAAGAATATCCAGCTCTGTGGGAACTCTTCTAGAATCCTGCTAGAACGTCGTGACTGGGGACGAGCGAATACAGCGTTGTAATTTTTTCTATATGAGAGATCTGTATTTCCTTATGTAAAAGTCTGTAATTGGCAGGTATATTTGTTGCGGAAAAACGGAATCGACGTAACACCTTATAATGTGGCCCTCTTAAACCTTGCGGTTTCGTCAACGGATCCACAGGCGTGTATCGTTCTTTTTGCGACAAGACTCCGCCTCCCGGGTCTCCTAAGTGTGAAGGTATGGCACGGGGAGAGGGCACCGAATACCTATATTAACACTTAGAATTTTTTGCGTCTGCCTCGGGATTCGAACCTACGACCTCTGGATTGTGAGTCCAGTGCGCGGTCCGATTGATCCACACAGGCAGACTATATTTGTTGCACCTTTATAGATTTTTACTAACTTTAAATGCTAACTAATAATTTTGGAGCATTATTTATTATAGTTTGATAACAATTCAGCTGGAATAAAAAAAATACAATATATTATTGACACTTACTACTTATTTCAAAATAATAAATTTCAAAAGTCTGTACTAAACATTTGGTTCAATATATCTGGCATCCTTGTGTGCGAGAAACGTCAAGTCGCAAGTTGTTTCGTTTCGGTTTTGTTGTGCTGCAATCCTTCCTCTTGAGGAGGCATTTCAACGATTTGAGCCAATTTGAACGGTATTTTCGCGATTCTCAAGCCAAATGCGGTGGATGACCATCAGTAGTGCTAAGCGCTGGTGAACTGTCCCCGCGTTGGAGTTCCAGAACGGGTGAAAAAGTTATGTTAAGGCGGCGGCGGCTCGCCAGGAAGAAACTTTTTTTGTGTGGACCGGGAGCTGGACAAGTAAAACGAGTGCGTTTGCGAGCAGGACCGGGCTCAGAAAAGCTGGAGATCGCTAAATGGTATGAAGTTTTTTTTTGAGATTCAGAAGAATATTTCCTAAAAGGACTTGTTTGTTACAGGCCGGCAATTATAAGATTTGTCTGTTGAACATTGCGTTGGCCAGAAAGCACAACTACAAGGCCAGGTCGGAGCCCAAGTTGGCCGATGGACGAACTTCCAGTGCTGATGGAGAAGCTTCGCAAAGCGAAGAACCTACGCCAGCTGCATCTGGACTTGAACAAGCCGGGGAAAGAGGTGATCTCAGGTGGTCCTTCGATGACTCCAGAACCAGTGCGAGTCCTGGATGGTGGTCCAGTTAACGCAGATTCAATTGGATATTGTGGAAATTGGGTCGTCGGATGTGGTGTGGACTAGGGAGGAGGTGTGCCAAATCTCGACGTCCCTGTCCGTTACGGTTAGACCAACAATAGGAGGATGCCCTCGCTCAGCCGGATCGACTTTGGCCGGTTGGCCAACACGCGGCTTAAGCACGTCAGCCTGAACGACATCCACGATTGGGTCCGGCTGTAGGACTGCTAGGGCAGATGCGGCACCTGGCAACGGTTAGACATGCACGCCTGCTAGCTGGACAGTTGGGCTGAAGTCTTTGGAGCGGTTTAGCAGGCACCGGCGTTGCTGTTTTTTGTAGCTGTGCTGCATATATATATAAATATATATATATATATATTAGGGTGGTCCAAATCCGGACTTTTTTGGGGCTACCCCCTGAAATCAAATATTGACCCATCACTAGGCTAAATTCCAAATTTGAGCTCATTCTGACCACGGGAACCCCTCCCTCCAATCGCTTAAAGTTTGTATGGGAAAAATCGTCAAAATGTATGGAGAGAAGCAACTGTTTAACTTTTTTACCTGTGGAATGCGCCATAGTTATCCGATTCTTACCATTTCTCAAATGTAGAACCTTCATTAAATTTAGAACAACTTTCCCGAAGACACCATATTTTTAGGATTTTTCCCGCGAATTTATTAGCGCCCAAAACTGACCATTTTTGCGCGGCCAGCTGTAAGGGGCTACCTAACAACGATGTTTAATTCCAATTCGTACACGCACGTGCTCTCTCTCAGGTTCAAACTCTCTCACGAGCTTGCTCGCCTGCCTGCCTGTTTACCTACAGGCGCGCGCGCTGTTTCTCAGCTTGGACTTTTGTCGTCGTCGTCGTTTTCGTTTTCGTTTGCGCGCTGCATTCCTCGCATGTTTATTATAATTTTCAAGATATATTTCGATATTTATTTCGAGATATAAAATTAAATGTAATATGTGATTAACAATAGATATCATATTATCAGAGTGTGTGTGAAAGAATACAAATTTCGATAAAATAGTTCATCCATGAATTGTCATCTGTTATTATTGAGTAAATTTTTAATTTTTTTTTATTAAACTCAAGACTGGGATTTTAACTATTCTAGAAAAAAATATAAGACATTTTTTTAACTTAGTCAAGTGTAGATTTTAGGAAGAACAATACACTTAGACAATTCATCGTTTAAGGGAACTGTTTTTTCCGCTTTTGTATTCTATCAAACAAGCTTAAAAAGAAAACATTTAAAGTTTTTTAATAGCCCTATGATCACGATTATTTTTCATTCCATACAAAATATTTTAAACTGGCGAAAATATAACAAACTTCCTTACAACAAATTGCGGTATATTTTGCCTTTGACGATTTTTAGAAGTTTATGTCAGATTCCAAAACATCCAAAAAATGAAACGATGTCTAAGAGCTTCAAAAATAGAAATTGTTGAGCTAGCTAGTTTTATATCTGGAATCAAATTGCGAATGGACAAGCAGTTGGTCGGATGATATTTAGAGTAAAAAAAAACAAAATTTGTATTACCTGAAGATTTTTTTTAAATAATTGAATCATTCTCTCTAATGAGCATATACGAACAACTGCTTGTAATGCTTGGAAAAACGAACAAACCCTGTTCATTTGCTTCATTTTTTTTTAATGAGCCTAAGCCAAGGCCTACGCTGTATTTTATTCAAATTAATAGCGAACAAAACCATCGACATTTTTTATATATTATGCTAAACCTGCTATTTTAGTTGAAAATGATAATAAACATGCCAAGAACGCAGCGCAGCGGATAGCAAACGAAAACGATGACGACGACAAAAGTCCAAGCTGAGAAACAGCGCGCGCGCCTGTAGGTAAACAGGCAGGCAGGCGAGCAAGCTCGTGAGAGAGTTTGAACCTGAGAGAGAGCACGTGCGTGTACGAATTGGAATTAAACATCGTTGTTAGGTAGCCCCTTACAGCTGGCCGCGCAAAAATGGTCAGTTTTGGGCGCTAATAACTTCGCGGGAAAAAATCCTAAAAATATGGTGTCTTCGGGAAAGTTGTTCTAAATTTAATGAAGGTTCTACATTTGAGAAATGGTAAGAATCGGATAGCTATGGCGCCTTACACAGGTAAAAAAGTTAAACAGTTGCTTTTCTCCATACATTTTGACGATTTTTCCCGTACAAACTTTAATCGATTGGAGGGAGGGGTTCCCGTGGTCAGAATGAGCTCAAATTTGGAATTTAGCCTAGTGATGGGTCAATCTTTGATTTCAGGGGGTAGCCCCAAAAAAGTCCGGATTTGGACCACCCTAATATATATATATATATAAATATATATATATATATATATATATATATATATATATATATATATATATATATATATATATATATATATATATATATATATATATATATATATATATATATATACATATATATATATATATATATAAATATATATATATATATATATATATATATATATATATATATATATATATATATATATATATATATATATATATATATATATATATATATATATATATATATATATATATATTTATATATATATATATATATATATATATATATATATATATATATATATATATATATATATATATATATACAGCAATTCCCCACGAAAACAGCATGATTCGAAAAAAAAGTTCTCCGATCGGGCTCAAAATTTTTCTGGGGGATCCTTGGCCGAAATAATTAGACCCGTATTTTTTTGTTTGGCTATTAGGGTGACCTACGCCGTGTTAGGGTGGTCCGAAAAATGGCAATTTTCATCGATCTTCGCAAAAACTACTTTTTTCAAAAAATCATATCTCCGCGCCATTTCATCCGATTTTAGCTGTCCTAGACGCAAAAGAAAGGTGATTAGTTTGGCTATTTGGGAAAAATAGTAAGAAGTTTCGAAAATCTAGCTTAACATTTGAAAAGGTCATATGAAAACTTAAAATGCTGTTTTGAAGGTCTCGGGACCAAAGAGCCTATGTCTGAAAATATTTTTATCGGACTCCTCGGAAAATTTCACATAACATATCAAAAAATGGTGAAGTTATGTTTTCGATACTCTGAGATACGATTTTTTGAAAATAAAAACTGTGTTTTTCGACGCGCCACGCGCAAAAATTGGAAAATGACGAAAACGGGAAAAAATCGACTTTTTTCACTAAAACTACGATAACTTTAAAATTTCAGCGATGACCTATACATGTTAGGATACTAAAATTTTCGTAATTAAAAGACGCAACTTTTGGTACCATAACATCTATAGGTCATCGCTGAAATTTTAAAGTTATCGCAGTTTTAGTGAAAAAAAGTCGATTTTTCCCCGTTTTCGTCATTTTCCAATTTTTGCGCGTGGCGCGTCGAAAACCCCAGTTTTTATTTTCAAAAAATCGTATCTCAGAGTATCGAAAACATAACTGCACCATTTTTTGATATGTTTTGTGAAATTTTCTGAGGAATCCGATAAAAATATTTTCAGACATAGGCTCTTTGGTCCCAAGACCTTCAAAACAGCATTTTATGTTTTCATTCAACCTTTTCAAATGTTATGCTAGATTTTTGAAACTTCTTACTATTTTTCCCAAAAAGCCAAACTAATCACCTTTCTTTTGCGTATAGGACAGCTAAAATCGGATGAAATGGCGCGGAGATATGATTTTTTGAAAAAAGTGGTTTTTGCGAAAATCGACGAAAATTGCAATTTTTCGAACCACTCTAACACGGCGTAGGTCACCCTAATGGCCAAACAAAAAAATACGGGTCGAATTATTTCGGCCAAGGATCCCCCAGAAAAATTTTGAGCCCGATCTGAGAACTTTTGTTTCGAATCATGCTGTTTTCGTGGGGAATTGCTGTATATATATATATATATATATATATATTTTTTTTTTTTTTTGATGTAGGTAATCTCGAAAACACTAAACTTTAAAATTCGATATCTCTGGAACGAAACATATTCATTTCTGTCGATAAGTGATTCTTATGTAAAATTGGCCGGAGAAAACGATGGTGAGGTCAAATCAAAAAAATAAGTTGGGGTGTTTTGAGATACGGCCGTTTAAAGTTTTCAATTGCGCAATACAGGTAGAAAAAATAAATTAATCAACATTTTGATCACGGAAATGGATTCAAAATTGAGTCTAAGACCGACCTTCTAAGATTTGTGGTTCCTGAGCTATCGCCGTTTGAAACTTGGAGGTTTGGTCAAAAATCGCCAAAAAATTGATTTTTTGGGGAGGTACAAAAATGGAGGGGGTGGTCCGATTTGGATGAAATTCGGGATTCTTGCATGTTTTGATAGTATCAACAGCTCTGCCAAATTTGAGCAGGATCGGAGAGGGTAATTTTCAAATTTGCACTTTTTCGTGCACAGTTGAGATGGAATGACCCATACTTAACTTGTTATATTTTAAACAAAAACGTTCAGGCTTTATGTGAAATTTACTGATAGAAAATCAAAAGTTTAGATTTCTTATTCATCCATTTTGCTTAAGATTTGTAATTGTTTGGTTACAATTCTTCAACGAACCTTCACTTTTCTACTTGATTCCGTACATACAACATCACACAATACATGACAGTAGAAGGGTTTTCGTGCCGCTGTAACGAGATAGTCCTTGACAGCGATAGGGCCAGGACTACTCGAATTGAGTGGAAAAGAAAATGGAGCTTTTCCCCTCCCGTTTGGAATTCGAGCGGGAAAATGTCTTGTTGGCCCGCCGATGTTAAGCATCGGCCTCTTTTTTTCCGTGTGTTTAGTCGTGTCCGTTTGTACCAGTACCGTCCTTTGAGCTGTGTACGTCTTCGCCTTCCGGAAGTGGAAGTGCCCACACGGAAGTCTAGTTCCGTCGGCGCGACGGCACACGGGTATCCGGTGAACCTAGCCTTGTGAGTGCGCAGGAGCCGTTGGCTACGTTTTTCGTCAAACACCGACCCCAAATCTCTGGCGCGCGGCGCCATAATCGTCCAGGAGATTATCCCCTCTCGGCACGCCCAAATCAGTGGACTCTGGGGCTGCCGAATCCGCCACTGAGGGAAGACGCCTGCCGCAAGTAGGACCAGCAACGCCCGCTGGCCTACCTCTGCGTTCCAGCCCAACCCAGCAGCAGCTTAAGCCATCCGGAAGTCGACGACCAACCCCCCCCCCCCCCCCTATGGGATCGCGGCGGCACAGTCGAGGGCGCTCCTGTGACCGGCCTTGGAGCAGGTGAACGCCGAAGGCGTTCGAGGTTTCGAGTGGAGTCAGCGAAGCCTCGCGGCGAGTCCAGCTGCTGAACGGTACGTTGCCCCTGAAGTGCATTACACTCCCCAAACACACCCACACCATACACTTATCCAGAAAATACACGTTTTGATTAGAAAATTGTGGTTTTTGATTTTTATTTCATCCGTGTCTCACTTGAATCGCTGAGTAGAAATGCCGACCCTGAGTGATGAGTAGTCAGTAGCTTAGGTCTACGACTAGGTACCTGTAAGTAGATGGTCTCTGCCCTGAAAAAGGAATGAGCTAGTCCACCTTGATACTGAAAAGTCATAAGTTTCAATTGGCTTCCTATCGGAAAGCACGAAAAGCGATCAAGTTTGACCGGGTGGTGTAAAAATCTAAGGATTTTTCCTTCGGGAGGTGGCAGGGATCCGTGCTAGCACAGCTTTCTTCACCTGCACACTTTCCCCGCCCCGACCAAAAATCTGTGTTAGTGCCTTAAACGGTCTTAAATCAATTGAGCGTTTTTGCGCTTACTCAACGCTTTGTTTAGCCGTTTTCGGTTTTGGAAATTCGTGGTTTTGGGCAATTTGTGTTGTTCGGAAACCGATTGAACTCACATGAAACATATTACATAGATTATGAACCCACACATGCATCCCTGTAATCAATAACACCAAACAACAACACACATGAACCCACCACCTAGACAAAATTAAAATTTTACGACTTGCACTGCAGTCGACACATCTCGCTCCATACACAATGACACGAAGGAAAAGAATAAAACTGAAGAAAGTGGAATGGAGGAGAGTGGAATGGCAGGGTGAGGAGTACGACGCAGACTGCTCGGACGTTGAAGGTCTAGTCGAGATGCCCAGCCCAGCGACCTGTGAGTTTAGGGAACCAGAACCGGAACCAAAAACTGAAAGACCACCTCAGTCGGCAGCGGGATCGGCCAAAAGCATAGGCAAGCTGTCCCCCGGCAAGGTCGGTGGCAATAAATTGAAGAAGAAGCAGTCGCGATCTTCGCCGGATTCGGGTAACGGAAGTACCCCGAAGAGTCGGCCGCGGTCTGTGAAATTTAAGAAAAACCAAGGACTAGAATCGAGTAGGTCGTCGGACTCAGCCATGGGCAGTTCGGCAAGGAACCTACCAAAGCCGACGAAATCGTCGCAGGTCAAGCATAAGGCCAAACATAAATTTAAGGAATTTGAACATGAAATTAGAAAAATACAAACATCTGTGATAACTTTGCTAAACGGAAATGGAAATGAATTGGAAACGGAAATAGAACCTGATTTGGAAGAGATTGTCAGATTGATTTCGGAGATGCGGAAGAAAGATCCGGATTTGCCAATCGAGGAGAGGTTGTGCGAATATTCTAACTTTAGTTTACATTCCACACTTCGGATGAACGTAAGAAATTCGACCGAGGGTTGGCAGTCCACGGGAGCTGGTGAAGGGTTCATATACCTTCGGAGCTCACGATCGAATCAACCCGAAGACCCGGATGATTACGGCGAGAACGAAGTGATGGAATGGCGAACCTGCAATTAAAAGAGAAAAATAAAATATTATTAGATAACCGTACTATTGAATGTTTAATGTTGTGTCAAAAATGTGTGAGCGTTTTGTAAAATTTTGTATTTGTGAAAAACTTTTTGAACTCAAAGACTAGTGGATTTTGAACACCCCTAGTCGTGAAAGTGAGTAAAATTATGTTTGAGGTTGAGACTGCATAGTTACACTGGTGGATCAAGTGACGGTGAAGGAGTGATAAGCTTTTATCCTTCACCCGAATAATGTCCGTGGAGCTGTCGCGAGTGGAGTTCTCAACGGCCAATTTGGTCAAAAATAATGAAAAGGTATACCTGTTATGTTTATACTGGCGGTTCATAGCTGCACTGGCATCCGATAAGACGACCAAGGAGTAATCCGTTGTGCCCTTGTGTCCGAGCGCCGGATGTGGAGTGACAGTGAGGGGACTGTGCCACAAAAATCACGGCCAGTAGTGCCAAACCTGAAAAGTCACGGTCAAGGCGACCATAATTAGTGATTTTAATTGCAATTTTAATGTGTACACTAACCTGAAGTACATCTTGCTTAGTCAAGATGGCTCTCACGGTTCATCCCGGGAATTTAGTGGGTTTCTGCAGGCTCATCTTCCTCGCGAAGATGACGCACTGGCAGCAAAACGCCACCAAAGTTTGTCCTTCAATGGGCTACAAAGAAAGCAAAATTTTGACGAAGCCATTCTTCGTTGCTTTTCTTCAATGAATTTGTAAGTACAGTCATCCCACATATTCGGAACACCCACAAATTCGGAACACTTTTGTGGTAATTTGTCAATAACATGCCAAATGAATCATTTCTGGCGACCCTTCTATTTTTAGGACCTTTATTTGATCATTCTCTTGCTATTTCATTAGCAAAAGGAGTTCTTTTTGAATAAAAAACTGCACTTCGAGACTGTTTTGTTCAGAGCTGCAAAACACTGCCTCCAAATTGCCTGTTCCATAATTGTGGGATGTTATTGTGCCTCCCACAATTGTGGAACACCTGAATTTAACAGATATTTTCACAAAAAAAGTTATCAGATCATTTATAAAACATTATTAAGCTTGAGTTTCATTGGTTCCAGTGTGTGAAGTCATTATTTTGTAGAAAATATGTACTCCTGGAGAGAATCAAAGTTTGTTTACATCCGTAAGAAAAAAGTGTTCCGAATTTGTGGATTTCAAGGGTCAAAGTTTTTCTTCAAAAACTTGATATAAAAGTTAAAATTTGCAGTTGTTTGATACAGCATTCGAAAGATCGCAAGAAAAGCTTTCAAATGAAGGTAAAAGCGAATCATTAAGTTAAATTATCGATTTTCCATGATTTTTTGAACATTGGCCGATCTGTAAACTGTTCCGAATATGAGGGATGACTGTACTTACCCAAACATACCGTCATTACATGACGAAATCTGGCCAGAAAAACGACCAAAACTGTCCACGAAAACTGCACCGTCGACCGAACTGATGAATGAAAAGTAAACATTGCGTTATGCTTTGACAGTTCGGCGACGTGTCAGTCGTGACGTTTTTGCATCTGTCATCTGCAGAGAAAGTTTGCTGCAGGGGCTCAATTTGATTTTGTATCACCCCTCAAGGATCGAAAGTGATCTAATTTGTAATTATTATTTTTGTTGCGCAACATAGATATAGAGTTGTCTACCCCAATTACGGGATGATTTTAATATAACTTTTAATTTGTTTCTGCATGTTTTCTGTTAATTTATTCATTGAATTCTTGTAGTTTGTGCATGTTTTGTTTATTTTATTTATTATTTGAGTTGTTTTGTGGAGGTTCATAATTGCGCGTTGTAGAGTAGTTGTACCTGAGAATTGTAGGTTACTTTGTCCACACCCACGAATCCAAAAAAGGCCGACGATGGTTGAATAAAGCGTTGTTGTAAAAAAAAATGCAAAACCTCGTTGAGCTTTCACATTTTTTTCACTGGGGTGGTGGATAGTGTAACCGTTGGTTACAATTCTTCAACGAACCTTCACTTTTCTACTTGATTCCGTACATACAACATCACACAATACATGGCAGTAGAAGGGTTTTCGTGCCGCTGTAACGAGATAGTCCTTGACAGCGATAGGGGCAGGACTACTCGAATTGGGTGGAAAAGAAAATGGAGCTTTTCCCCTCCCGTTTGGAATTCGAGCGGGAAAATGTCTTCTTGGCCCGCCGATGTTCCGATGCCGATGTCGAGGGCGCTCCTGTGACCGGCCTTGGAGCAGGTGAACGCCGAAGGCGTTCGAGGTTTCGAGTGGAGTCAGCGAAGCCTCGCGGCGAGTCCAGCTGCTGAACGGTACGTTGCCCTTGAAGTGCCTTACACTCCCCAAACACACCCATACCCTACACTTATCCAGAAAATACACGTTTTGATTAGAAAATTGTGGTTCTTAATTTTTATTTCATCCGTGTCTCACTTGAATCGCTGAGTAGAAATGCCGACCCTGAGTGATGAGTAGTCAGTAGCTTAGGTGTACGACTACCTGTAAGTAGATGGTCTCTGCCCTGAAAAAGGAATGAGCTAGTTCACCTTGATACTGAAAAGTCATAAGTTTCAGATTTCTTCAACATTTTGAAAGGGGGATCAAGTTACCCCTAACATTTTGAAAAAGCCGGTTAAAAATATATATTTTTTTATTCAACGCTTGGCATGACTCGAAGAGATCATCTGATTAAATACCTTTATCAGCCAAAATTAGTTGAATGTTTAAGCTTTTAATTCAAGCAAAAAGTTAATAGTTTTGTGAGAAATTAAGAAAATTACGTGCGATACAAATAAAGGGGATCAATATCTCCCCACTCTCCCCTTTGTTGTAACTATGGCAAGTATTTAATTAATTTTTTTCTTTCGATCAACTGTGAAATGTCATGGCATGACAAGGATAAGCTGTCCGACGACTTCGGCCCGAAATGATGCTATCTCGAGAATGATCTGCCGGACGTGCTCAAGGGCCCTCCCGGGAACCGAACCAGGGGGGGCTTGCGTTGATGGTAGATCTTAAAATGCATATCAAAGAACTTTTTGTCGGTTCAAGACTCCGCGTCGCAACTACTCCGCCGGATCGTGCACCGCCGCCACGTGCTGCTCGAGCCGTTCTACGAGTCGTACATCTGGTCACACGAGGCGATCGCGAATGGCCGCCCAGGGGAAACGTCGCACGCACTGTGGACACTTGAAGCTCATCTACTCGATCGGATACACCGCCTTGGTGTTCTTCCGGATCATCAACAGGCGACGGAACGTTTCGGAACAAGAGCAGCACTGATATAAGCAGTTGTTCAGTCGGATGTAGTTGTGCTCCTCTTCGGAAGAGTCCTGCTCGTTGTTCCAGCAAAGTATCGTAACGTCGTACTCATCGGGCTTCCCTTCGACGCCATCGATCCCGGACGTTCGGCCTTCATCTTCATGGCAGCAGCGAATGCAGCCAGGTTGGAAGGATCCATCAACCTGCAAAAAAAATCTTTAATTTCAATTTACACCTCAATCCCCACCAACTAAACCTACCTGTACATCTTCCTAGATAATCATCCGCGCCATTCTCCCTCTGGGCCAGTAGCAGGCTTGATTTTTCTATTATATAGACAGCTGAGAGAAGCTCCTTCCGGAATCTAACCATACTCGTCCTTCCGCCCGGTCCCTGAACATGTCTTATAGTTGGCTAGAGATTAGCCGCAAATCGCGGCTGACACCTTAGGTCATGAATGAAGGTCTGGCAGTGAGCAGCGTCCTGAAAATCGTTCAAATGTAACTACATATTTACAAAAATAAATCAAGGAGAGAGAGAGAGAGAAACTCTTCCAACTCACAGCGACTCGTCGTCGCCGTTGCTCGGTACTTCCGGCACAACGCCGCTGTCATCTTCCAGGCTAGTTCCACCGCCGTGCTACCCAAACGCAGCTCCTTCTCGACTTCGTCCTCCTGCAGCAGCTCGGTCAGCACTTCGACGATATTGCGCGATTCCTGCAGCATCTGTTTAGACGTGCTGAGCTCCTCCTTGAGCGACGAAAGCTGCTCGTACAGGTCCATGTTCTCCGAGAGGGATTCCTCGAGGACGGCGCGTCGCTTCTCGGCCAGCACCTCCCAGTAATACTGGTTGAGACCTTCGGCCGAGGTCAGGTCCTCCTCGGTGATGGTAGGTTTCGAGCCGAACGCCTTCTCCAGCGATGTCCGGCTCGACTGGGACTGGACCATCTTTTTACGCTTCAGATCGATGGCGGCCTCCGCCGGATCGGTAAATAGTGCCTTTTTGGCTAGCTCCTTGTGGGCCATGAAGGCCGGCAGTTTCGAGCCCAACACCGACTTGATTTAATTTTGCTTGTTCATGGCGGAACTGTTCTTCACCTCCTTAAGCACCTGTCGCGAGTTTCGTTGGTGCTCCCGAAAGGAAGAGCGCGACAAAGACGAAAGGGACAGTGTTGTCTCGTTGTCCGCCTTCATCACGACGGCCCTTCCGTGCGTCGCAGGTAAGATGACGAGAAATTGCGTTGGTAGGTGGTTGATTGGGGAAGTTTGACGGATACCACCGCCTTCAAGGCCAACAGCCACCGCCCCCACCTCGGAAGTCAATTTTCACGAACCTTCCTCATCACCAGGAAACAAACAAACCGGCACTGTGTGCACCGTGCATCGATTTCGAAGCGAACCTTTCCGGAAAGGATTTAACTGTCATTTAATATGACGTTCCGACGACGATTCCGCGATTAAACAAAAAAACATGATTTGACATTTCGAGCTGGCAGTTCTCGCTGTCAAAACCGAGGCGAGAAAGAGAAAAACGATCATGGCGGCCGCTGTCACGCTGGTAGTAAGCGATTTAAAAAATATATGGGGGAAATCAATTTAAATTCAATATTTCCCAAATTAAAGACCGGTTAGGGATGAAATTTGACCTGGTGGAAGCTGATTTTTTTTTTGAACCAGCAGGTCAAATTTTGTCATCCTGCGATTCGTTGTTGCTGGGATATTCACAAAAAAGAAAAATTCTCAGAACAAATTTGAATTTCTTACCACCAAACGAACAGCGCCATCTATGAGAAATTTTGGCCCGTCGGGTAATCCATTTGGACAACTCGATTTGCGGCGTGCGGCGGCAACACGCACACTTATCACTGAGCAAAACTTACACAGCTCAACGAAGTGTTCTACACATGATCTGGCCCTGCTGTACAGAGCACTCAAATATCAATCGCAAAACACTTGAAATTTCGGTGATTGGCCATGAAATAATGTCAATAGCCAAACACTTGAATTTTAAATGGTATTGAAAAAAAAAGTACATACAACCGATTTACAGGTTCTCGCTTGCTAGTCGTGCGGGCTACCACTGCGCCGGCCGGCCAGTTGAAGACGGGAGTGTTTTTTGTGCTATTGGTTCTTGCCTCGCTTCTAGCCTTCGATGAAAGTCGCGCGAAAATCAATCAGTGAAACACATTAAATTCATGTGGATAATCACGTTGACTTTGAATAGTGCCTGTTTTGGGTAGATCTTAAGATCATTTTCAAGTGTTTTGCTCATCACTTTGAATAGTTCAAGAAGGTGGGACAAATTCACGAGCAAAACAATTTATTACATCGGGACAACGTACCCTCTGGGCCAGGAGGCCCTTAAGACGCCCCTGCCGGTTGGTCTTAGAGCCACGACCGGACAGGGGTGGGCTCGGGGCCTCTTTTGCGCGACTGGCGTGGTTTTCAAAGCAAGGAGCTCTAATTTGCAAGGCGGCTCGGATAATCAAAAGGACAAACCCTGTTATAATCACTTTTAGACGGTTTTTATTTTACTCACTGTGGGCGTGTGTGTGTGTGTTGCGGGGGGCATGCTGGCGGCTTCTTGAAGATGGCGGCTTCTGCGGTTGGCCGGTGGGAGGCCACGTGCGGTGCGAAGTTCGCCGTTCTCGGCCTGTCGATTCTGCGATCTGGACGGCCTGGTGCTGGAGTTGTGGTGCACGGTGCACGATGCCACGTGCGCTTCGTCGTCGGCTGAACTTGGCCTTCTCGAGGCCGCTTGCTGGAACTCGTGGCGGTCTTTCGGCTACGGTGGGGCCGAAACTAGCGTTGTTGGGTGTCACCGGCGGCGTACGTGCTGTCGCCAATCGCCGGTCGTCGAGCTGTTACCTAGACCTCGTGGGTGATCGCTTTTGTCGCCGAGGTACATGCTGTTTCCCTAGGCAAGCGATCCACCAACAGCTTGGGATGCGTCGGTCGTCCTGCCAGCGGCGGGACGAGGCTATCCGACGGCGGCGCTGTTCGCACGGCTTCTAGAGTCCGGTCTGCCCTTCTGGGCAAGGTGCCTGACCGCGTGGGCTAGTGGTCCAACGAACGTGCTATCGTGGACTCAAATAGGTAATTAATTACGGGCCCAGAGGGACCAACCGTGCACGTAAGAAGGAAGAGGGTAGCGAGCTGGCCAGGAATTTGGGGGTCACACTTGGGGTTTACATTTCTTTGCAAATTATACCTGATACAATTGCCTTCACCAGTGGAAGCTTCTTTTCCACTTCTTACAACGCGGTATAGACTTGTAACACTCGATCACTTGATGACGGGATGACGATCTGGTTCACTCAGTGGTTGGTGTGGAAAAAGCCTAATCAGTGAACCCAAGATCAATTGTTGGCTCGCTCTCGCCGCAAACCCTCTTTTATTCCCTTTTTCCTTCTCCCATGCATGCCCTCAATCCAATTGACAATCTCCCTTTTTGGGTCACGATGTATACCCCCCCAACGTGTGTGCTGTTATAGTGTTTTTACAAATATGGTTCCCTTCGGTTCGCGAGTAATGTGTGCTTTATTTGATCTTTATCCCTAAACTGTGCTCTGTTGTAATATGTTTGTGAATTAATCTTTTAATTTTAACGAATAACAAATCATTTTAAACAAAACTGTGCTCTGTTGTAATATGTTTGTGAATTAATCTTTAAATTTTAACGAATAACAAATCATTTTAAACAAAACAACACAAACATCCCTAATTCTAAAAAGCCCTACTAACAAGTTAAATCGTTAATTTATAGCAATAAACCCTACTCCTATTTGCAACCGTAAGCGATGGTTAGCAAAATGGATTGCTGATGTCGTAACGGTAACAAATTGAAAAGCTTGAGCCACCCGAATGAAAATAACATGTTAAAAAATACCAAAAAGTCAACCGCCCAAACACTTGCATTTGATAGTGGTTTGGATTGATGTTGAAACACAAACCAATTAGATCTACGATGTGACTTTATTCAATCATTCAAGTGTTTGGGCACTTGAATAAAAAGTGTGGCATATTTTCAGTGTACAAAAACTCGGTTTGATAAACCAAAGGGCCTATCCACGATTATAATTTGGAAAATATTTATTTCAGGAATTAAATAACTATGATAAAACAATGGATTTGAATTTGAAAACGTGTTTTAATTATATTGAATGGAAACTCACGCATCTTAAGCAGGTCTCTGTCCTATTTAGAATTTGCGTATTCTTACGACCTAATTGTTCAAGCATTAGAACATAAAAGTTGACCCGTTATCAGTCGCAATAAAAACACATTTACTTAAAATTAAATTAATGACAGAGATACATAACAAGTTACAATGAAAAAAGGTTCTAAATTTTACGCAGAGCTTAAGTTCAAATGTTATTAAACAATCAAGAAATTCAAAGGGAGATTATAGCTTGTAACTTGGTGTGAAACTTTCTCATCTGTCATGTTAAACCTAGGGGCTGGATAACTTGGTCAATAGGTTAACAATAGTTTGTTAAAATATTTATATTTCGTCAATAGTTTAACGCGACCTTACCTTGTATTTTGCAACCTTGATCCAAAAACGCTGTCAAATTAAAATGTCAACATAAACATAAACACAACAACTCTGTCACGAAAATGATCAACTGGACGGTGCCATTAAGTTTCAAGGCGGTGGCCACATCAACCATTCGATCTTCCGCAAGAACTTCTCGCTGGACCGGTCGGATCCGTTGGCCGAGCTGAAGAAGGCTTTCGAGCGGGACTTGTATGAACTCAAGAAGTAGATGGAGGCCGCCGCCTTGGCCGTCGAGGGTTTGGAGCTACAAAAAGACATCGCTTTGGTTATGGCTTGTCCGGACCAGAACCCGCTGGAGGCAACTACGAGTTTGGTCCCACTGTTTGGAACTGACGTGTAGGAGCATGCGTACTACCTGCTGAGCAAGAACCTGCGTCCCAACTAAGTCGATGCCATCTGGGACGTGGGCAACTGGTAGAGTCGGCATGAAATCCAGAAATAATGTTAGGAAGTAAACATTTAATTAAATTATAGCAAAGATTCTGAACAAAGAAATTCTAAGGCTAATTCGAATTTTTAACTGCGGACAGAACAGGCGAAGTTGCCTACTTCAGCAAGCCATGTTGCATCTTTACACCGTTTAGGCGAAACCTTGCCAATCCTGAGCACCGGCCGGAAGACATGACCTTCTGCTCCTGCTAAGACCACCCTCCTGTCTGGACGTTATCTTGCGTGGCTCCGTGCGGACCGTACTGAAGTCCGTGCGAAAAGGAAACGTTCTACGATCCGCTGAGCTGGTGCATTCAGACCGTAAGCTGCGCGTTTTTTTTCCGGAATGCCAAGTTCGACCACGTTATGCGTCTGAGAAACGCCGGGTTAATCGATTCAGGGCGCAAACGCGCAAGAGGAGAAAGTTGAGCTTGAGTAGGTATGAGGTTCGGATCGGGGATTCAATTTATTAACAGGTTGTTTTACCTCCTTTTTTCACGCGAAAGGAGAAATTACGGTCATATTCATGGTCAGAAACCTGAAAAAATCCTGCGAACCGGGAAACCCGTTAAATTTTGCCGCAAGCTGCACCGGAGGTGCTCCTTTTGCCTGCTGCTCTGAAACTTTCTCCCGTTCTAACTCCGTTTTACTTGGTCAAAAGAGCAAATTCTTCGTTGAGGTAAGAGCTCTCTCTTATGATGGCCGGGTTTGACCGAATTTTCGACTAAGTATTTCTATTTTACAAGAATTTTCGGATTGTTAGCAGAGAATAAGCGGAAACGCAAAAAACTTCGGTCGTCAAAATGTGGTTGTTGTTTCAATCTGTCATCTGTCAAACCAAGGTGTCCAAATGCAGGTCGAAACATTTTTCGTTAATATATTGACGAAATATCAAAAACAATGTCAATATATTGACGCATGGTTAAAACTTTAACTCTGACCAACCCCTAGTGTTAAACTTTACATTTGCTTGACAAAAAGTTTAACTACATGTTGCACTTTTAAAAACAATGTAATATTTGAAAAAATCTTTGTTTGAATACCAGGGTGCTCAACCATTCTGTTGAGTTGCATCATGATATACAGTTGGGTGCACCGGTGGTGTACTAAGGGAGCGTTCTTTTATTACGTAACGCAAACATTTGGATTTTTGGACCCCCTCCCCTCCCCTCGTAACAAATTTTCCATACAAATTTGAAAAAAAAATGTATGGATCGCAACACATCCTTCGACCCCCCCCCCCTTTCTGTGTTACGTAATAAAAGAAAGCTCCCTAAGGTGCTTTCAGCACAGTTGCTATGATGTGACAATAAACAGCTCGGTTTGAGTTCTAGTGTGTGTGTGTGTATGTGTGTGTGTGTGTGTGTGTGTTTTTTTTTACAAGGTCGGAATCTGCTACAAGACACCTGAGAATTCATTTCTCAGGTAGTGTGGGGTTGGGAAACAAAAAAAAAGATTACCACTAAACCAGTCCTTGAACGCCTTGCCCTTTTCCTCCCGGGACCACCTTCCGGTATAACTTCGGGGGGGAGGCGTTGCATTTTCCGCACTAGTTACAGGATCCATGCCGGGTACTAGAACCATTTCCTGTTCTACATACATATGAGTCCATGCGAGGGTTTAACCGCGCCCAAGAATCGCGTTGCTTTTGATCGGCTAGTCATATGCAGCCCTCTCCTTGGACCATCGAGACGATTTGGTAGAGCCAACCGTCAAAACGTACTCTCCTTCACAGCCACACTTGTGGGTTCTCGACTCCTGTGACCATCGAGACGTGTACCGATTTTGGTAGAGCCGACCATCATAACGTGCTCTCCTTCACAGCCAAACTCGTGGGTTTTCGACTAGGCTCCTAGTCGTTCCTCCTCTGATCGTCTCTCCATTTCCGCTGGAGAGCCGAAGTGATCTGCGTCACCGCTCCGACGACCGCATTCCACTTGGCGATGTCGCTGCACATTCTTTGCATCACATTATCCGAGCTGGTGTCCGCTCCGATAATGGCAAGCATTTCGCTTCGCGCTGCCTCGAAGCGAGGGCAGCCAAACACCACGTGCTCCGGTGTTTTCTCGCAATCAACGCAGTCCGAACAGAGAGGAGACTCTGCATGTCCAAACCTGTGCAGATACTTCCTGAAGCAGCCATGGCCCGACAGGAACTGTGTGAGGTGGAAGGTGACCTCTCCATGCCTTCTGCTCACCCACGTGGATACGGACGGGATAAGCCGATGCGTCCATCTGCCTTTCTCCGTAGTGTCCCACTCACGTTGCCACCTTGCCAGCGATTCGGCTCTCGCAGCTTCCCGGATACCTCTCGTGCCTCTTCGGGTGTAGCGCACGGTGTCCTCCTCCAGTGTGATGCCGATGGGGATCATTCCGGCTATGACGCCAACTGCTTCCGACGAGATGGTCCTGTATGCGCTTGCAACCCGTATGGCCATCAGTCTCTGCGTTCTGTCGAGCAGCGCTCGATTTCGCTTCGTCCCCAGCGCCGTCCACCATACCGGTCCGCCGTACCTAAGTATGGACGTCGCGACACTTGCCAAGAGACGGCGCCTACTGCTTCTGGGTCCAGCGTTGTTCGGCATAATCCTCGACAGTGCCATGATCGCCTTCGCCGCCTTCTCGCAGGCGTAATCGACGTGGCTGTTGAAGTTCAGCCGGTCATCCACCATCACCCCGAGGTACTTGAGCGCTCTCTTCGAGTGCACTACGTGTTCCCCAACGTGTATCTGGGCCTGCTGCACCTTTTTGTGGTTACTAACCATATCAACACTCCGTCATACATTCCGTTCCACAGTGCTGAACCCAGAATGGATCCCTGCGGAACTCCCGCGGTAACAACAACGGTTTTTTGTCCATCGGCAGTGTCGTAGACCAGCACGCGGTTCTCGAAGTAGCTCTTCAAGATCATGCACAAATAGTCAGGCACCTTCATTTTGTGCAGCGCTGCTGCTATGGCCGCCCAGCTGTTGAACGCGTTCTTGACGTCAATCGTGACTATTGCGCAGCAACGGTTCCCTCTGCGTTTTTTCTTCCGCGCTTCGTCGGCTTTCTCGACCACTTTCCGGATGGCGTCCACCGTGGATCTCCCTTTACGGAAGCCGAACTGCCTCGCTGCTAAGCCATGCTCGCTCTCCGTGTACTTGGTCAGCCGGTTAAGGATGATCCGTTCCAGAAGCCAGAAGACCGGTACTCCTCTCTGCACTCCTCTCTAGTTGCTTCGGATCTTGCTCTCTGGCGCTGAGGCAGCTTGCTTGAAGGGTACCGAGTTCTTCATTCCACCAGTAGGCTGGACGACGACAGTTCCTTGGCTCCAGTCTCCGCGGCATGGTTGTGTCGCATGCTGTCACTAGTTGTGCTGTTAGCTCGTCGGCCCTCAAGTCTTGGGGACCCTCGCTCCAATGGAGCGCTTCCACGAAGAGACCTTCGTCGAAGTATTGCAGCTTCCATTTACTCCCGTTGGACCGGTTGCTCCTTTCTGGTACAGGGGCTCGTCTCCAGATGCTGTACCGGATCGCTTGGTGATCGCTACGGGTATAGTCTTCACTTACCCTCCAGTTCATGTCGGCCGCCAGTCGCGGGCTACAGAACGTAACGTCGATAATGGACTCACGACCGTCTTTGCGGAAGGTACTGCTGGTTCCACGATTCGCCAGCCTAACGTCCAGCTTTGCCAGAGCTTCCATTAGGCTATGCCCCCTAGCATTGGTGCATTTGCTACCCCACTCGACTGCCCATGCGTTGAAGTCACCTCCGATGACGATTGGGCTTCGTCCGATCAGTTCGTCGTCAGACTATCCAGCATCTGCTGAAACTGCTCCAAGGTCCATCTTGGGGGAGCATAGCAGCTACAGAAGAAGGTTCCGTTTACTTTGGCGATCACGAATCCTTCAAATGCTCTCGAGACCACTTCCTGTATGGGGTACCGCCCCATCACGTGTATCGCCGCCATTCTTGCTGTATCCGCGACCCAGTTTCCATTGTCGTGGGGAACTCGGTACGGTTCTGCAATAATTGCCACGTCGCAACCCGTCTCCGCGGTCGACTGCCACAGCAGTTGCTGTGCAGTGTCGCAGTGATTGAGGTTCACCTGGGACACCTCCATTACTTTTTGCCCGAGGCCAGCTTCTGATATACCGGGCAATTAAAGCCACCCGTCGTGTGACTATTGCCATCTCCTTCTTTATAGAGCATGCACTTCGGCTTATTTTTGCAGTCTCTTGCCATGTGGCCTTCTCTACCACACCTTCTGAAACTGTTGGTTCGATCGGGACCATCGCAATTTCTCGCCTGGTGGCCGAAACCCATACAGCGGAAACACCTCGTCATCTGCTGGGTCACTCGAGGAACAGGCCTCAGTGGACACACCGACCACCCTACTTTGACCTTGCCGGCTTCCAGCAGCTTAGACGCCGCAGGCGTCGATAGTCGGATCGACGCAATTTGCGTGCCGCCGTAGGCTTTCCTCAACCGGATTGCCATCGGTGTCGTACGGTCATCCAGAAGAACGATCAGCGCATCTTCTAGCTCTTCCTCCGTCGTGATCTTGTCCAGGTTCCTGCACTCGATCGTTGTCTCCGGCAATAGCGCCCTCACCTTCGACTCGTAGCCTACGGCTTTCTCGACGAGGGACTTAAAAGCTGAGCTCTTGACCGCGGGATCATTTTTCAGCTCAAAAAGCATCGCGCCGGTCTGGGTGCGCCTGGTTTTAACCACGTTCTCGCCAAGCTCCTCGAGTTCCGGATCGGTTCGTACTTTCCCGAGGAGGTCTGCGTACGAAACACCTTCCTTCACCTCGACCACTAAAGCCTCGCCTTTGTTACGCTCCCTGCGAAACTTGGGTTTTTGGGTGTCCTCGTTCTGCTTCCCTTTTTTCTTCCGCTTCTTTTCCTTGACCTTCTCCCATTCCTTCTCCTTCCCTGGGTCTGGTTCTGGCTCCTTCGCTGGGTCCGGACTGTCTCCATTCCCCTGCTTCTGCTTCTTTGCGTCCTCCTCCTCTCCAGGCGTTTCCCTGTCCCTTTTTGTGCTTGGGCCGGGCGGCGTTTTCGGTTCTTTCTCCCATAACGCTTCCTCCTCCAGTTTTGCCTCCAGCGCTTCTACGGCTCTTTCAGCTCTCAGCTTCAGTGAAGTTCTCGTCACCACCAGCGAACTGTTTTCGCGCTCTGCAGCAATCATGGCTGCCTTGACTCCATTCACCATCTGCTTGATTCTGGTGTGGACGTTGTTTCTGTCCTTGATGAATTCAAAGAGCTCGTTAACCCTCCTTCTGACCTCCTGCAACGCGGTCCTTCCGAGCAGGACTCCATCCTGAGGGGTACCGCCGGCGAAGTTCAATACGGATGACTTGGGAGTTTCCCCTCCAATGACTCCTATCTGCTGACTCGAAGCAGCCGCCTGGTTCAACACTGGGGATCTCAACACCTTCCCGCTTCCACGGAACGCGCTAGCCCCTCCGCTTGCTGTGTCGCCGCCGTTTGACTCGCCTCCTGCCATTTCGACGTTTGCGTCCTCTTCTACCTCCGTGTTTTCCGATGCTTGGGGCGCATCGGGACCCTTTTGTTGGTTTGTTTCACTTGTCTTCATTTTGAATCCCACGAGTCGCTAGGAAAATACGGTCCGCTGCGGCAGTGCCCTGCCGTGACGCAGTAAGGGCAAATTACGTGTGGGGTGCGCCCCTGTGCCCCACAGGCTCCGTTATCGACTGGGAATTTGTTGAACCCCCACAGCCATGCATCCCTCGACACGGGTCGCGTCACATCTTGGATTCGGGGTTTGGTGAGGTTTTGGGCTAAAACACTTATAGCGGCGTTCGATCGCTTGACAGAGATGTTTACGGACCCATGTGGTTTTTTTTTCGAAGAAATTACATCCTCCCGCTGCTGGTCCGGGGGCGATTCAATGAATGTATGCAATCGCCGACAGCTATCCGCCTACTGCAACCCGCCCGGTAGCTGGCAGCTAAGCTCCGCAGGGACCCTCACCTATCCCCACGGTTCACGGGTGTGTGTGTGTGTGTGTGCGTGTTTTTTTTTTTTTTACAAGGTCGGAATCTGCTACCAGACACCTGAGAATTCATTTCTCAGGTAGTGTGGGGTTGGGAAAACGAATTTCCCGACCCACTAAACCAGTCCTTGAACGCCATGCCCTTTTCCCCCGGGACCACCTTTCGGTATAACTTCGGGGGGAGGCGTTGCATTTTCTGCACTAGTCTACTTACAGGATCCATGCCGAGTACTAGAACCATTTCCTGTTCCACATACATATGAGTCCATGCGAGGGTTTAACCGCGCCCAAGAATCGCGTTGCTTTTGATCGGCTAGTCATATGCAGCCCTCTCCTTGGACCATCGAGACGTGTACCGATTTGGTAGAGCCAACCGTCATAACGTGCTCTCCTTCACAGCCACACTCGTGGGTTCTCGACTCCTGTGACCATCGAGACGTGTACCGATTTGGTAGAGCCGACCATCATAACGTGCTCTCCTTCACAGCCACACTCGTGGGTTTTCGACTAGGAGCCTAGTCGTTTCTCCTCTGATCGTCTCTCCATTTCCGCTGGAGAGCCGAAGTGATCTGCGTCACTGCTCCGACGACCGCATTCCACTTGGCAATGTCGCTGCACATTCTTTGCACCACATTATTCGGGCTAGTGTCTGCTCCGATAATTGCCAGCATTTCGCTTCGCGTTGCCTCGAAGCGAGGGCAGGCGAACACCACGTGCTCCGGTGTTTCCTCGCACTCGACGCAATCCGGACAGAGAGGAGACTCTGAATGTCCGAACCTGTGCAGGTACTTCCTGAAGCAGCCATGGCCCGACAGGAACTGTGTGAGGTGGAAGGTGACCTCTCCGTGCCTTCTGCTCACCCACGTGGATACGGACGGGATAAGCCGATGCGTCCATCTGCCTTTCTCCGTGGTGTCCCACTCACGTTGCCACCTTGCCAGCGATTCGGCTCTCGCAGCTTCCCGGATACCTCTCGTGCCTCTTCGGGTGTAGCGCACGGTGTCCTCCTCCAGTGTGATGCCGATGGGGATCATTCCGGCTATGACGCCAACTGCTTCCGACGAGATGGTCCTGTATGCGCTTGCAACCCGCATGGCCATCAGTCTCTGCGTTCTGTCGAGCAGCGCTCGATTTCGCTTCGTCCCCAGCGCCGTCCACCATACCGGTCCGCCGTACCTAAGTATGGACGTCGCAACACTTGCCAAGAGGCGGCGCCTACTGCTCCTGGGTCCAGCGTTGTTCGGCATCATCCTCGACAGTGCCATGATCGCCTTAGCCACCTTCTCGCAGGCGTAATCGACGTGACTGTTGAAGTTCAGCCGGTCATCCACCATCACCCCGAGGTACTTGAGCGCTCTCTTCGAGTGCACTACGTGTTCCCCAACGTGTATCTGGGCCTGCTGCACCTTCTTGTGGTTACTAACCAGAACCATCTCCGTCTTGTGGTGAGCGATCCGCAGCTTCACCTCGAGCATCAAGTTTTTTTTCTGAATTTAATATTTTATTTCAGTTGTACAATAATATTACACCGCCATAATATCAATCGCTCTCCCCATTGAACTTTTGTTCTTTAAAAGGGAACACGATTGGCATTTAAGTTTCATTTAAATGTACATTAAAGTTAATTAAACAAATAGTTCTCGATCATTGCAATGGTCTCCGTAGCCAGAATTTCGACCTCCTCAACATTTTCGCCGGTTACCGTCAGCACTATGTCGTCTGCAAAGCCAACGATCTCCACGCCGTTGGGTAGCCCCAGTGTCAACACTCCGTCATACATTCCGTTCCACAGTGCTGAACCCAGAATAGAACCCTGTGGAACTCCCGCGGTAACAACAACGGTTTTTTGTCCATCGGCAGTGTCGTAGACCAGCACGCGGTTCTCAAAGTAGCTCTTCAAGATCATGCACAAATAGTCAGGCACCTTCATTTTGTGCAGCGCTGCTGTTATGGCCGCCCAGCTCGCACTGTTGAACGCGTTCTTGACGTCAATCGTGACTATTGCGCAGCAACGGTTCCCTCTGCGTTTTTTCTTCCGCGCTTCGTCGGCTTTCTCGACCACTTTCCGGATGGCGTCCACCGTGGATCTCCCTTTACGGAAGCCGAACTGCCTCGCTGCTAAGCCATGCTCGCTCTCCGTGTACTTGGTCAGCCGGTTAAGGATGATCCGTTCCAGAAGCTTTCCGAGGGTGTCCAGCAAACATATAGGCCTATACGATGATGGGTCCCCCGGTGGTTTGCCTGGCTTCGGCAGCAACACGAGCTTTTGAACCTTCCACGGGTCGGGGAAGTGTCCTTCGTCCAGGCATTTCTGCAGGACTGTTCGATACCTGTCTGGGAATGCTTGAACCGCCGATTTCAGGGCGAAATTCGGGATTCCATCCGGGCCGGGTGCTTTCTTCACCTTCAATCTTTTCGCTACTGCCACAAGTTCTTCGTTGGTGATCAGATGACCTTCGGCTTTACTACCCCCTTCGTCGTTGTACGGTGTAGGAGGCCAGGTCGTTGGATCATGTCTTGGGAAGAGCCCTTCCACAATGACCTTCAGCTTGTCGGGACACGTTTCAGCCACCATCGATGGGCCTCTGATCTTCACCATCGCGACACGATATGCGCTCCCCCAAGGGATCGCATCAGCGTCTTGGCATAACTCCTTGAAGCAGTTTGTCTTGCTGCATTTGATCGCTTTCTTGAGCGCAGCCTTTGCAGACCGATACTCCTCTCTGCACTCCTCTCTGGTTGCTTCGGATCTTGCTCTCTGGACTCGTCTTCTGGCGCTGAGGCAGCTTGCTCGAAGGGTACCGAGTTCTTCATTCCACCAGTAGGCTGGACGACGACAGTTCCTTGGCTCCAGTTTCCGCGGCATGGTTGTGTCGCATGCTGTCACTAGTTGTGCTGTTAGCTCGTCGGCCCTCAAGTCTTGGGGACCCTCGCTCCAATGGAGCGCTTCCACGAAGAGACCTTCGTCGAAGTATTGCAGCTTCCATTTACTCCCGTTGGACCGGTTGCTCCTTTCTGGTACAGGGGCTCGTCTCCAGATGCTGTACCGGATCGCTTGGTGATCGCTATGGGTATAGTCCTCACTCACCCTCCAGTTCATGTCGGCCGCCAGTCGCGGGCTACAGAACGTAACGTCGATAATGGACTCACGACCGTCTTTGCGGAAGGTACTGCTGGTTCCACGATTCGCCAGCCTAACGTCCAGTTTTGCCAGAGCTTCCATTAGGCTATGCCCCCTAGCATTGGTGCATCTGCTACCCCACTCGACCGCCCACGCGTTGAAGTCACCTCCGATAACGATCGGGCTTCGTCCGATCAGTTCGTCGGTCAGACAATCTAGCATCTGCTGAAACTGCTCCAAGGTCCATCTTGGGTGAGCATAGCAGCTACAGAAGAAGGTTCCGTTCACTTTGGCGATCACGAACCCTTCAAACGCCCTCGAGACCACTTCCTGTATGGGGTACCGCCCCATTACGTGTATCGCCGCCATTCTTGCTGTATCCGCGGCCCAGTTTCCGTTGTCGTGTGGAACTCGGTACGGTTCTGCAATAATTGCCACGTCACACCCCGTCTCCGCGGTCGACTGCCACAGCAGTTGCTGTGCAGTGTCGCAGTGATTGAGGTTCACCTGGGACACCTCCATTACTTTTTGCCCGAGGCCAGCTTCTTGTACACCGGGCAATTAAAGCCACCCGTCGCATGGCTATTGCCATCGCCTTCTTTACAGAGCACGCACTTCGGCTTATTTTTGCAGTCTCTTGCCATGTGGCCTTCTCTACCACACCTTCTGCAACTGTTGGTTCGATCGGGACCATCGCAATTTCTCGCCTGGTGGCCGAAGCCCATGCAGCGGAAACACCTCGTCATCTGCTGGGTCACTCGAGGAACAGGCTTCAGTGAGCACACCGACCATCCTACTTTGACCCTACCTACTTCCAAGAGCTTAGACGCCGCAGGCGTCGATAGCCGAATCGACGCAATTTGCGTGCCGCCGTAGGCTTTCCTCAACCGGATTGCCATCGGTGTCGTACGGTCATCCAGAAGAACAATCAGCGCATCCTCTAGCTCTTCCTCCGTCGTGATCTCGTCCAGGTTTCTGCACTCGAGCGTTGTCTCCGGCGATAGCGCCCTTACCTTCGACTCATAGCCTACGGCCTTCTCGACAAGGGACTTGAAAGCTGAGCTCTTGACCGCGGGGTCTTTCTTCAGCTCAAAAAGCATCGCTCCGGTTTGAGTGCGTCTGGTCTTAACCACGCTCTCGCCTAGCTCCTTGAGTTCCGGATCGGTTCGTACTTTCCGGAGGAGTACGCAGACCTCCTCCCTTCGTTCACTACTTTTAGATGGTTGCTGGCCCCTTCAAAAGCCACCATCTAAAAGTATCTGTATCTTTAAAGGGTCACTTCCTAGCATGTTGGTATGTTCTACAAAGTTGTTCCTCAGTTCAAAACCTATCTCCTACTATAAGAATCAAGTCATTTCATCGATTTATAAAAAAAAATCCTAATACAATGTAAAAAAAGATAGTTTCCCATGGAAAATAAATCAAAATCCCATATAAATTTCAAATTAAAACTGGAGCTCCTAGACCTTACCAAATGGGCTCAAATTTTCAGGAGTGCTTCTGGGGACATAAAAGAACGAAATTCCGGTTGATGCAAGACAAAATAACAACTTTTGTCTTTTTCATAGAAACGTGAACCACGCTAATCTACATATCGACGTCGTCGTGCTATCTTGTCGCACCCGCCATTTTGACGTTCCGAGAAAAACGCGTTTTAATGTTTGACCTTGAATATACAAAAACGAGAGCACGCAATGTAAACAATAACAAACACGTTTGGTTTGGCTGACCATTCTGTGCATTGTCCCAAAGTTTGGTTGAAGTTGGTTGCTGGAGTACCGAGTTATAATTACAAATGTTTACGGTAGTCTAGCTTGTACGTGCGACAAACGCATCCTGACTTTCCTGGCCTGAAATCCCTTTGGCCTTTTGTCGCACTTACATCAATTTTCATGGAGTGACAAGATAGCACGACAAGATTGAAACTACTTTCATATGTAAAGTGACAAAAATGCACGGAGTTTTTTCGGTTTTTGTTGAATATCTCAGGATTGAAATCGAATTTTGGGGATCTGTGAAGGTCAAAAGGTGAGGCATTGTGAGCTGCACAAAATGGCGTTCTTAACTCAATTTGGCCCCAAATGCACGTACGACAAGTTAGCACGATGGCGACGTGGGCATCGTCGCTTCAAAAATCAATACCTGGTTTCAAGAAGTTCGAATGACTTGATTTTTTCAGCACTCTTCGTATTTATCCAACTCGGTGAACCTCGTTGGATAAATGTACGACTCGTGCTGAAAAAATCCTCTTTTTGCAACTTGTTGCATAAACTACTATTAACATACCGAAGCCGTCAGAAACTCTATAATCAAATGAATTTTCATGAACAAGAACATTAGGATTAGTATGAATATGTTATGTATTTTATCGTTTTACTTCATAATTAATATTTTGAATTTTCAATTCAATTCAATTTATTTTATTAGTAAATAATCAATTAACAATTCCGTATTTCTTATAACCTAATAGAGTTTTGGAGTTCCTTTCAACTATGATTTGAACTATAATTCATTTTGATGTAATTGGATATTCTAACAATGGATTTGGCAAGAGAAGGAAAAATTTAAAAAAAAACCTTCTAGATTTACTAAGGAAAAGGATAGAAATAGAAAAGCTTAAAACTAAATCACAGTATGTTTTGTCTATTGACGTCGAAAAGCTTCACTGCACAAGGCAGCTTATCCGTTGTAGATGTACTTCATCATCAGCTCACTGAGAGCTTGGAATTGTTCTGCCTTGTTTCGGCAGGCACGAAAGCGCGTGAGCATTTCTCAAGCAAGGGCGAAAAACTTAGGAAGCGTGAAGAGGTCATCACCGGTAACATCAGCTTGTCCCGGGGGAGAACCGCCCCCAGAAGCGGCTACTCTAGCGTACGAACCTCCCCAACCAGGAGGGAACGCTGGGTTGGTCGATGGAACCGCTCCGCCGCCAGCTGCTGCAGCGTTCGAGCTCGAAGTCTTCGGAGGTTGGCGGGACGCTGGCGCTTTCTTCTTCTTGTCCTGCTCCTCGAGGTACTTTTTCCGCGCGGCACAGCCACGGAAATTCGCCGTGTGGTTTCCACCACAGTTCGCGCACTTGACGCGCGCTTTGTGCTGCTGGGCGTTTTCCCCCAGCTGGTCTTTCCGCGGAAGATTGCACCTTTCGGTGAAGTGGGTCTCACCGCACTTTACGCACCGGGGTGGAAGATTGCAATTTCTGGAACCGTGTCCGAATTTTTGACAGCGGTGGCATTGCGCTGCGTCGGTCGGATTTTTCGTGTAGAATCGCCACGTCACGAAGAAGCTGTCCAGTGCTTTAATCCGCCGTAGATCCTGGATTTTGACGGACCCACGATCGAAGTACAGGAGGTACAAAGTGTACGTACCTGTCACTGTAGTCGATTTCGAGAGCACCTTTATCTCTCGAGGCTTTACCTTGACGCCCGTCAGGTGTTCTTCCAGGTCGGAGAACGGGCGGTCCGGATATCCCTGAAGGACGATCTTCACTGGGACCTTCTCTGCAGGGTCAAATGTGAAGAATTTGAAGTTTCGCAACTTCAACTTCTTCACCACCAAGTCGAAATGCAGCTTCTAGTGGGTAATCACTTGCACAGAAGTTTTGCTAATTTTGAGACAATATTGGAGTCCCTCAAGCAACTCGTCAACATCGTCAGCCAACGTATCCAAAACAAAAATTGGAGGTGGTCGTCGTTCCTTCAGAGAGTTACCGTTTTTCTGCTTTCCTCGCTTGCGCGCACGTTCATCATCGTCATCGTCGTCGCTAGCACTGCTGCTGTCACTGGCGGTGTTGTTTTCTTCTCCACTCAGCATCTCAAATTCGTTGCTGGTGAGAACGTTGGAAGTGGTTGTTGTCGTAGTGCTGGTGGACTGCTGCTGCTGCTGCTGCTGGCCGGAAGTGCTTCCGGATGCCCGGGTCGATTGTCTCGTCCGTACTGGGGACTCACGTGGACGGTATGACACGTGTAAAAACGATGGATCGGTGACGTCACTGGGCACGCTCCCGTGCGCGATGGCGGTCGATGCGGCGTTGGTGTGTTTACCTTTCTGCACTCTGCCGGTAGATGAGCTTCGCGGGTTTTTCGAGGCCGCACTCGAACTGCCACGGCCACGGCCGGCCCTTGGCATGCTGGAGCAGCAAACTCGCGGGTAAGCACTGTTAATTACGGCGAAAAAATCGAAAAGTTTGAGGAGCTCCGAACAGTTGACTGTTGCTGGCTGGTGTTGCCAGTCCCGATGAAATATTTTGAATAAAATTAATTTTTCTGTTATTTGATTAATAATTAAAATTTTCGCAATTTATGCCCGTAAGGGTAGGGGGGGTCTCAAGTTGTATGGCATGGACTCACATAAAGAAACACACAGCAGTAAATAATAAATATTTGACTTAAAATGAATTTATTACGCTTAACAAAATTTTGTTGGGGGGTGGAGGGGAGGAGGGATGGTGAAAGAAAGAGGGGGGAGGGGTTATGTTCTTAAAGTGAGGATGTATTGGCTTATCCATAATTTAATAATATAAACTCGCAATACAATATATACGCAATTCTGTTTTACTTGCAAATGTATGAAAAGTAGACTATTTATTATAAACAATCAACTATTGAAAAACATGAAAAGTCATAAAAATAGACGTATACCATTTCAATACCATACAATTACTCAAATTTGTATGAAAAAACATTTTAAAAGCAAAAAAATAATTTGGCCGCCTGTTTGTATGGGGATGGCCCATAGTGCAGTGCCCTGCCGTGACGCAGTAAGGGCAAATTACGTGTGGGGTGCACCCCTGTGCCCCACAGGCTCCCTTATCGACTGGGAATTTGTTGAACCCCCGCAGCCATGCATCCCTCGACACGGGTCGCGTCACATCTTGGATTCGGGGTTTGGTGAGGTTTTGGGCTAAAACACTTATAGCGGCGTTCGATCGCTTGACAGAGGTGTTTACGGACCCATGTGGTTTTTTTCGAAGAAATTAAACAGAGCCCTTGTTCAATTCCGCCACGTCCTAGACATCCTCCCGCTGCTGGTCCGGGGGCGATGCAATGAATGTTACAATCGCCGACAGCTATCCGCCTACTGCAACCCGCCCGGTAGCTGGCAGCTAAGCTCCGCAGGGACCCTCACCTGCCCCCACGGTTCACGTGTGTGTGTGTGTGTGTGTGTGTGTTTTTTTTTTACAAGGTCGGAATCTGCTATCAGACACCTGAGAATTCATTTCTCAGGTAGTGTGGGGTTGGGAAAACAAAAAGAGTTTTCCCGACCCACTAAACCAGTCCTTGAACGCCGTGCCCTTTTCCCCCCGGGACCACCTTTCGGTATAACTTCGGGGGGAGGCGTTGCATTTTCTGCACTAGTCTACTTACAGGATCCATGCCGGGTGCTAGAACCATTTCCTGTTCTACATACAGCAATTCCATTTGAAAAGAGCCTAAACCGAAAAAAAGGTTCTCCGATCGGGCTCAAAATTTTTCTGGGGGTTCCTTGGCCAAAATAATTAGACCCGTATTTTTTTGTTTGGCCATTAGGGTGACCTACATCGTGCTAGGGTGGTTCGAAAAATTGCAATTTTCGTCATTTTTCGCAAAAATCACTTTTTTCGAAAAATCATATCTCCGCGCCATTTCATCCGATTTTAGCTGTCTTAGACGCAAAAGAAAGGTGATTAGTTTGGCTATTTGAGAAAAATAGTAAGAAGTTCCAAAAATCTAGCTTAACATTTAAAAAAGTCGTATGAAAACTTAAAATGGCGTTTTGACCGTGTCTGGACCAAAGAGCCTATGTCTGAAAATATTTTTATCAGATTCCTCGGAAAATTTCACATAACATATCAAAAAATTGTCGATGTCGAACCGTACGTTTCGGAGATATGATTTTTTGAAAATAAAAACTACGTTTTTTGACGCACCGCGCGCAAAAACAGGAAAATGACGAAATCGGCAAAAAAACAACTTTTTTCACTAAAACTGTGATAACTTAAAAAAATTAGCGATGACCTATACATGTCTGGGTATCAAAATTTTCGTTATTGAAAGACGCAACTTTTGGTACCCAGACATGTATAGGTCATCGCTGAAATTTTTAAGTTATCGCAGTTTTAGTGAAAAAAGTTGATTTTTTGCCAATTTCGTCATTTTCCTGTTTTTGCGCGCGGTGCGTCAAAAAACGTAGTTTTTATTTTCAAAAAATCATATCTTGGAAACGTACGGTTCGACATCGCCAATTTTTTGATATGTTATGTGAAATTTTCCGAGGAATCCGATAAAAATATTTTCAGACATAGGCTCTTTGGTCCAGACACGGTCAAAACGCCATTTTAAGTTTTCATACGACTTTTTCAATAGTTAGGCTAGATTTTTGGAACTTCTTACTGTTTTTCTCAAATAGTCAAACTCATCACCTTTCTTTTGCGTCTAAGACAGCTAAAATCGGATGAAATGGCGCGGAGATATGATTTTTCGAAAAAAGTGGTTTTTGCGAAAAATGACGAAAATTGCAATTTTTCGAACCACCCTAGCACGATGTAGGTCACCCTAATGGCCAAACAAAAAAATACGGGTCTAATTATTTTGGCCAAGGAACCCCCAGAAAAATTTTGAGCCCGATCGAAGAACCTTTTTTTCGGTTTAGGCTCTTTTCAAATGGAATTGCTGCATACATATGAGTCCATGCGAGGGTTTAACCGCGCCCAAGAATCGCGTTGCTTTTGATCGGTTAGTCATATGCAGCCCTCTCCTTGGACCATCGAGACGTGTACCGATTTGGTAGAGCCAACCGTCATAACGTGCTCTCCTTCACAGCCACACTCGTGGGTTCTCAACTCCTGTGACCATCGAGACGTGTACCGATTTGGTAGAGCCGACCATCATAACGTGCTCTCCTTCACAGCCACACTCGTGGGTTTTCGACTAGGCTTCTAGTCGTTCCTCCTCTGGTCGTCTCTCCATTTCCGCTGGAGAGCCGAAGTGATCTGCGTCACCGCTCCGACGACCGCATTCCACTTGGCGATGTCGCTGCACATTCTTCGCACCACATTATCCGGGCTGGTGTCTGCTCCGTAATGGCCAGCATTTCGCTTCGCGCTGCCTCGAAGCGAGGGCAGCTGAACACCACGTGCTCCGGTGTTTCCTCGTAATCGACGCAGTCCGGACAGAGAGGAGACTCTGCATGTCCGAACCTGTGCAGGTACTTCCTGAAGCAGCCATGGCCCGACAGGAACTGTGTGAGGTGGAAGGTGACCTCTCCGTGCCTTCTGCTCACCCACGTGGATACGGACGGGATAAGCCGATGCGTCCATCTGCCTTTCTCCGTGGTGTCCCACTCACGTTGCCACCTTGCCAGCGATTCGGCTCTCGCAGCTTTCCGGATACCTCTCGTGCCTCTTCGGGTGTAGCGCACGGTGTCCTCCTCCAGTGTGATGCCGATGGGGATCATTCCGGCTATGACGCCAACTGCTTCCGACGAAATGGTCCTGTACGCGCTTGCAACCCGCATGGCCATCAGTCTCTGCGTTCTGTCGAGCAGCGCTCGATTTCGCTTCGTCCCCAGCGCCGTCCACCATACCGGTCCGCCGTACCTAAGTATGGACGTCGCGACACTTGCCAAGAGGCGGCGCCTACTGCTCCTGGGTCCAGCGTTGTTTGGCATAATCCTCGACAGTGCCATGATCGCCTTAGCCGCTTTCTCGCAGGCGTAATCGACGTGGCTGTTGAAGTTCAGCCGGTCATCTACCATCACCCCGAGGTACTTGAGCGCTCTCTTCGAGTGCACGACGTGTTCTCCAACGTGTATCTGGGCCTGCTGCACCTTTTTGTGGTTACTAACCAGTATCATCTCCGTCTTGTGGTGAGCGATCCGCAGCTTCACCTCGAGCATCCAGTTCTCGATCATTGCGATTGCCTCCATAGCCAGCACTTCGACCTCCTCGACATTTTCGCCGGTTACCGTCAGCACTATGTTGCGTACGAAGTTTTGGTATTCAAGACTCATGAGTAATTATTGGTATTAGTAGGTAAAATTAAAGAGCAGGGGGTGGATCCCACTCCCTCAAAATGGAACTAAATTTGTGTTGTAAAAAGTTCATCTTATATTTTAGTGCATTTTATCGATGATTTCGTACGATTTTTTTTTATTTCAGAATATTTCAACCTACAAACAAATGATTTGATTCTTGAGACTCAAGTGGATGGCACTCCAAACCCTGATATTCAATGGTTTAAAGACGATGAAAAAATTATCTATGATGACAAATACATGCTTAATCGGGAACCGAATGGCAGATATCAGCTAAGGGTATGATACTCGATTTTCGCCTTTGAGTCATTTCGCCTCAACTGTACACATAAAAAGTACAAATTCGAAATCAACTTTTTTTTATCAAGCTGATTTGGTGGAGCTATTGCTATTCTTTTCTTTTTTTTGCACCGCCCCAAAGTTTTGCGATTTTCGTATTTTTTCAGAAAACCTCATTTTTTTAAATGGCCATATCTCGGAAACAAAAAAAAAAATACACTCAACCCCCGGTGGTTGGTAACTTTTTCGTTTGACACTTTTTAGTTTGTACCCCATTGGTTTGACAAAGTCAAACTAAAAAGTGACGAACTGTCACTTTTTACACGGGACTCACACTTCCTATCAAACCAAACGTTTGGTAGTAAGTGTGAGCTCTGTGTAAAGAGGGTGTCAAACTAAAAAGTGACCCCGTTCGTTTGACAACAGTTGGTGTCAAACCATCGGGGTTACAGTGTAGAGCAAAACTATAGACAGTTAATTTTTAAGGACATTTGACGCGGGAAAATTGAATGGCGAGTTTCCTGGCAGCACTGGCAGCCGGCTGCAACCAAAACAAAGCCGCGGAAAAAAGAATCAAAATTTTCGCTGTTTTTCACGATTTACGAGCGGAAAAAAGTGTCCAGTGCCGAAATAAAATCGTTTGCTCCGCGTTTTAAGTGTTTGCAAGTACCACTCAGTGTTTTACAAAGTTTTTTTGAACAGTAGTTTTCCCTCCTGCAAAGTGAGGTGATGTGCTAAGTGTCTGTTTGTTTTGAAACGCCAGCGCCAATAGTGTCCGGTAGCAGTACTATCACCAGTTCAACATGGCAAAGAATCGCTCGAGTGACGAAATCTGCGATGTCTGCAACCGCGGGGCGCCACCCGGGTCCAAAGGAAAGCGGAAGCCAAAAACAATTAGCTGGATCGGGTGCGATGCTTGCCCGCTTTGGTTCCACCCAAGCTGTGTGAGGATCAGCGATGTGCAGATGGAGGAAATCGACGACTACCAGTACTTCTGTGAATCCTGCTCGGTACGGGGCAGTCTCATCCCGAAATCTCAACCCGTGACAGCCGCCTTCGGAGAGGTCAGTGGGCTGAAGAAGGTAATCCAAGATCTGTCAACGGAGCTGACCAAACTCCGGGCCGAGCTCGATGCTGCTCGTGAAACCAGCAAGAAGCAGATGGATCGCCTTCGCAACAACATCAACAGCAACATCCGTTCAGACGCTACCACGACCCGCCTAACAAGCGATCTCAGCGAGAAATTGGAAAAGATCGAGAAAGGAGCCCAGCTCGCGAACACCTGCTCCCAATCGATTAACTCCTGCCGGCTCGCGATCAACAAGATCCCGTTCAAGGAAGGCGAAAATGTCAGACAACTGGTGGCGGATGTGCTGACCCTGATAGGATGCAGCGAAGAACAAGCGTGCCTCACCAGCTGCTTTCGTGTTCCTACGAAACCATCAAAGTGGTCAGACCGATCACTCACTCCGACTATCGTTGCTGTCTTCAGCAGTCCCGAGGTCAAGCAGAAGGTGCTACGGAAGTACTTTGAACGGTACAAAGATGCTGCCCTTCGAAATCTGAGAAATGGACCCGCCCTCGATTACCGGTTCACCGTCAACGAAGTGCTCTCGATAAATACGTTTCGGATACGGAACCACGCGCTTCGGCTGAAACAACGAGGTGCGGCCCGGTCCGTTTTTGTCAAGAACGACAGGGTGTCGGTGCTTTTCCCCGGACAAGCCAGATACATACCCGTCAATTCCATCGAGCATCTGCAAGAACTGGTAAGTGCGGAAAATTCTTCCGACTCTTCCTCTCTGTTTTTCGACGCCCTGTCCGCCAATGTCTCAGCATCTTCGCGCTGCTGACACGAAACGTCGCTGGCGTTTCTACTTACCAACATGACAAACATCTCCAACCTTCGAATCGGCCACCTGAATGTCAGGGGCCTTGAGCACCACATCGATGGTGTTAAATTTCTGCTCGACGCTCAACAATACCACGTCTTTGGGGTCACGGAGACGAAAATGAGAGCTTCCGCTCCGGTCGGACCGGTACGAGTTCCCGCTTACAATCTCATCCGGCACTCACTGCCGTCCGGCCGTGGACGCGGCTCAAAGGCCTGCGGCGGAGTGGGACTCTACGTTCGACAAGGTCTCAAAGCAACACCGGTCATCAAATCGACCCACGACAACGCAGCACCGATCGCAACGAGGGTTGAGTACATGGTGGTTCAAATTAAAATCAACGAACTCAATGTTGGGGTGGCTGTGGTGTACAACCCGTCATGCTCAAATCCGACGTTCGCCGTGCTCTACGAAAAAGTCCTTCTCGAGATGCTCGATCTTGGCTTTGACCGAACGTTCATTGTAGGGGATTTTAATATCAACGTGGCGTCTGTCCTCCCTTCGTTGAATCTGACCTCGTTGAGACGGATTCACTCAACGTTCAACCTCACCGTTCTACCTACCGGCCCCACAAGAATCACCGACACCACCTCAACTACCATCGACCTGCTGATCACCGACTGTCCACAGTCCATTCGAAAGGCAAAAGCGGTATCCGCAAGCGCTATTTCAGATCACGAGGTGATCTACCTGCTTGCTGATGTCCTGGTGAGGAATCGAAACCGGCGTACGATCCGTGTTCGGAACTTCCGGAATGTCGACGTGCTGCAGCTGCAAGCAGAGTACCAAGCCAAGGACTTTCAACGCTTTTACGAGTCGAATGATGTGGAAGAAAAAACTGCGCTGTTGACGGCCGACTTGCAAGATCTCCTTGACCGACATGCGCCGGAAAGGACGATTTACGTACGAGATGAAAGAACTCCCTGGATAACGCAACAAATCAAGCAGACCATCGAGCTGAGAGACCTCGCTTTAAAGCTGTACAAGCGCAACCCGAACCGGAGGCGAGGTGATCAGCAATGGTTGGAACACTCACGATTGCACGACCGTGCGAACTCGCTGATTCATGCGGCCAAGACACGCTACGCGGATCAGCACTTCGGACACGAACTCCCCGCAAAGAAGCTTTGGTGCAACCTCAGAAGAGAAGGCATACACAACTCTACCAAGTCCGGCCCGCCTGCAGAAGGAATCGATGCCGATGATCTGAACCGCTTCTTCTCTGATGGTCACAGAGAGCTCGGCACGGGGCAGCGTAGCGCACAGCAGAGGGAACCAGCGCACCGAACAGCAGTTGATCACGGCAGAAATGGGTTCAACTTTCGACAAACTAACGCCGAAGAAGTCAACCGGAAGATCCTCGAAATACAAACCAACGCTACTGGCACCGATGGCATCCCCATCTCGTTTGTGAAAATGCTTTGTCCGCTGATCCTGCCTGAACTTTGTCACCTCTTCAACGCAATTATCGCGGCTCGAACGTTCCCGTCTCTGTGGAAAACAGCTATTGTAACACCTATACCCAAGACTCCAAGCCCCAGCCTGCCCAAGCACTTCCGTCCAATCAGCGTCCTCCCAGCTGTTTCAAAAGTGTTGGAAAAAATCCTGCTTGACCAAATCACCGATCATCTCGAGAACCCGAACCTGCAGCTCCTGGCCAAACATCAGTCAGGATACAGGAAAGGATTCGGAACGACAACTGCTCTTGCCAAGGTAACGCACGACATCTACGGGAACCTAGATAACAACAACTGCACCGTCATGGTACTTGTCGACTTTTCGCTTGCGTTCAACTGCGTCAACCATCACCTGCTTGAGAACAAGCTGAATCGGGAATTCAGGTTCTCGAGCGCTGCTTGTAAGTTGGTCGCATCGTTCCTTGGCCAAAGAAAGCAAATGGTCCGTCTCGGCGATAAAGTGTCAGCTGTACGGGATGTCACCGATGGTACACCGCAGGGGTCCTGTCTCAGCGCGCTGCTGTTCAGCCTTTTCATCAACAGCTTACCCGGAGTCCTGAGATGCGAGTACCAACTGTACGCTGATGACTTACAAATCTACGTGTCTGGACCGATTGAGCAGATCGAAGACCTGATTGCCAGCATCAACACCGACTTAGCTGCGATCACAAACTGGGCCAACCAAAATCAACTTCACCCAAACCCCAAAAAAACACAGGCCATCGTCTTCACCAAAGCAGGTTCCGTTCAACCCCACACGGACATCGTATTCAGCGGGGAAGTTGTTCCACTGTGCGAGAAAGTTGTCAATCTTGGTCTCCAGCTGGACAACAACATGACCTGGAAGCATCAAACCAACAGTGTGACCCAGAGAGTCTATAACACCCTGAGGACGTTCCGTCGCTTTGCGGCGGTCCTCTCTCAACCCACACGGCGCAAGCTGGTCCAAGCTGTGATAGTGCCGATGTTTACCTACTGTGACATTGTCTACTATCACGGGCTGTCTGCGGCGCTTAAGGAGCAACTCCACCGGTGTTTCAAGTCGGCAGTGCGTTTTGTATACAACCTGCGCCGTCGAGATACAACCGCAGCAGTGCGACACACCCTTCTTGGACACGATTTGCCGATCAACTACCAGCTTCGGACAAGCTGTTTCATGAAGAAGGGGTACGATGGAAACTTGCCGGAGTACCTCCAACAACATCTGGTGAGAGGACAGTTAGAACGGACCCGCTCGTTCATCATCCCGAGACACACAACGATGAGCGGAAAAAGTGTGCTCGTCGCCGGAACCACGTGCTGGAACAACCTCCCTGCGGAGTTAAAAGGACAACCGACATTGTTGGCCTTCAAAAATGCATTTAAAAGAACCATTCGAAATTAATTTTGTGAGCCTTACAGTTAGAGTACTTTGTCAAGTTTATTTTGGATCCTTTGTAATTTTTCTATTTCCTAAAGTGTCTTCCTTGACCTGATCAAAAGTGTTAACTAACAAGTTATCGTACCCAATAAATCAACAAATTACAAAAAAATTAGATTTTTGATTGCAATCAAACTGATAAATTTTGCTCAATCGAAAACTTTGCACGCAATTTTCTCAATATACTGCGATTATCGTGTTCCCCAGACGATGTTATATAGGAATCAATTTTTCAATTGCTGGGCGAAATGATATCTCAAGATATAACGATTTTATAAGCTTGCAGTTGCAGAATTTACCTACCACGCGATACATTTTGAGTGGAAATGTGAATAAATCGAATCTGACTCATTGTTTAGAGTTAAGAAGTAAATATTTTGGATTGAAGCAAAAACACAATTTGTTATTTGGAGTTAATAATATTTGCCGGGTCCGGTGGCGCAGTGGTTAGCGTGGTAGCCTCTCATCCCAGTATGGCCTGGGTTCAATCCCAGACGGACCCGGTGGCATTTTTCGAGACGAGATTTGCCTGATCACGCCTTTTATCGGATGGGGAAGTAAAACGTCGGTCCATTAGCGTAAAAGAGTTTTTGAGTGACTCACCACACATAACCTTCGGACGCCTAGAAATGAGTAGAAACTTGCAACAGAGCCCACAAAAGACCCGGGGGTCGTTAAAGTGGATTGCTTTGCTTTTTTTTTTATATTTGATTAGTGCGAACCTATTTTTGGGTCTAATTGAGCTACACCGGAAATTTAAAAACTCAAATTTTTCTTATTAGATTTACGAACACATACAAACGGGTGTGGAACAGACGGAGGAGTACGGGAGGAGTTGAATTTAGTGAGTAGATCAGTCGGAATAAAGACTTTGAGACACAACGTCACTTGTTTCGAGTATTCCTTTTACTTTGGCCTATCCGAAACCATCGGTCATCGGCCGCAAGGAACATAGTCGGTCCGGAAGTCGCGGTTCGGGTTTGGCCATCGGAAACTCCGCCCGTTTCGCTGGGAGCAATTTACAGAACATATTAATGGTGCTGAAATCCGGGAGTTAAAATTCCACATCGTCGGAAACCGGGTTGCACGTGGTACAATTTTGGAGTTGTGGCCACATTTTCTCGCTGGGTTTGTCGCGGTGACCAATTGGACACTGGTTTTATCGTCGTGGCCAGCAGCTCGATCATCCGCCGCAGGATTCAACCAACTTTCGAGAACTTTCAGTCGAACCCGTAGCAGATTGGAGTCGAAGGCGTAGCTGTTTGGAGGTTACGTGAAGCTCGTGTTTGGAGAGAAGCCGATAGCCGGAAGAGGCAGTCGGAATGAAGACTTTGAGGCACAACGGCCCTTGTTTCGAGTCTTCCTTTTACTTTGGCCTATCCGAAACCATCGGTCATCGGCCGCAAGTAACATAGTCGGTCCGGAAGTCGCGATTCGGGTTTGGCTCCGCCTGCCACGTTTCGCTGGGAGCAAGTTACAGAGCACGCATGGTGGCATGCAAACATGGGACGATGCGTTTCTTCGTTTTTTTAGGCAAAATGCATGAGAAAATTGCGTGCAAAGTTTTTAATTTCGCGCATCAAAAAATGCATCAAAGTTTGATTGCAATCGAAAATCTGATGATGCCATTAAATTCAGCGTCAAATTTCCTTAAAATAACTGTCTAGTTTTGCTCTATCATTTTTTGTTTCCGAGATACGACCATTTAAAAAAAGAGGTTTCCTTAAAAAACGCGAAAATCTCAAAACTTTGGGGTGGTGCCAAAAAAGAAGAGGTGATCCAATTTGGTTCAAAATCGGAATTCTTACATGTATTGATAGTATCAATAGCTCCACCATGTTTAATTTTGATCAGAGACAGTGTATTTCGAGTGGTTTGCCACTTGGCGCGAAGGGGTCATTTACATTAGGGTCATTATAAATATCTGAAGCGGAGCATTACCCTCTCCGAATTTTCAGATTTGGCAGGGCTATTGAAACATGAGCAATTCTCTACGAAATCTTTTTTCTTCAATTTTATTTTATGTATTTTATAATCTGACTGAAAATTATTTGGTGCCTTCGGTATGCCCAAAGAAGCCTTTTTGCATCATTAGTTTGTCCATATAACTTTCCATACAAATTTGGCAGCTGTCCATACAAAAATGATATGTGAAAATTCAAAAATCTGCATCTTTTGAAGGAATTTTTTCATCGATTGGGTATCTTCGGCAAAGTTGTAGGTATGGGTACGGACTACACTGGAAAAAATGATACACGGTAAAAAAAATTGTTAATTTTTTATTTAACTTGTTGTCACTAAAACTTGATTTGCAAAAAACCCTTTTTTAATTTTTTGATATGATATTCGATGTAAAATCAAATTTGCAATCAAAAAGTACTTTAGTGAAATTTCGATAAGGCGTCATCCATAAAGTATGTCACGCTAAAATCGGCCGACCGAACCCCCCCCCCCCTATGTCACACTTTGTCACGCTAGCACCGACCACCCTCGAAAAGTACGTCACGTTTTGTTTTTTTTTTTAAATTATATTTATTCAGATTTTCTTTTCCATGTACATTCATTCAGTTAAAATATTATTGAGTGTCCAATCACAATCGATGACTTTTCACCTCAATTTTAAATACTAGCAAATTTCATTTATTCATGAAATATTTAGCTTTCGCTATTCAGTGATTTCAAATGTAGGAGGTCCTACATGTACAAAAGGGAAAAGGGATACCTTAAAACTAACTTATAAACTATATAAAGAGCGGATCAATGCAGCTGAAGACTGCAATGATTTTTGTCGAAATGCATCAATTATCTTATTGGACATAACATCCAAAGTGTCAACTTCGGCTAATTGATGAAGTTCACTGGTGCTGAACCAGGGAGGAAGTTTCAGAATCATTTTCAGAATTTTGTTCTGAGTCCTCTGAAGTTTTTTCTTCCTGGTTAAACAACAGCTTGTCCAGATCGGCACAGCATAAACCATGGCAGGTCTGAAAATTTGTTTATAAATTAACAGTTTATTCTTGAGACAAAGTCTAGAATTCCTGTTTATAAGGGGATCAGAGCCGTACATTGGGTCCACGGCGCCCTTGGCGGAGCATCAATTTCCCAATTCCCAAATTTTTCAACATTTTGATAAGTTCGACGGCAACATTTCAAAAGGCATCATGTACATTTTGACACTTTCTGGGTTATTGCATATTCTGAAAGTACACCTGATAAGCTACCTCTCCACCAAAATTGAGCAAAAGTTACTTCAGTAAAGTCAGTTTAATAATGATTTTAAATAAAGTAACATATGGGTCATTCCATCTGAAGCGGAACACCATTTGAAAATTACCATCTCCGATTCTGCTCAAATTTGGCAGAGCTGTTGAGACTACCAAAACATGCAAAAATCCCGAATTTCATCCAAATCGGACTCCCCCCTCCATTTTTGTACCCTCCCAAAAAATCGACTTTTTGGCGTTTTTTGAGCAAAACCCCTATCTTCAAACGACGATAACTCAGGAACCACAAATCTTAGAGGGTCGGTCTTAGACTCAATTTTGAAGAAAATTGGACGTAGAATCCATTTCCGTGATCAAAATTTAGATTAACATATTTTTTCTACATGTATTGCGCAATTGAAAACTTTAAATGGCCGTATCTCAAAACAGCCCTATTTATTTTTTGAATTTGACCTCACCATCGTATTCCCCGTCCGATTTTACATAAGAATCACTTATCGACAAAAAGGAATATGTTTCGTTCAAGAGATATCGAATTTTAAAGTTTTAAGTATTTGAGATTACCTACATCAGCTACACTCGCCGCATCTGCTAGAAGCACTCAGTCGTGCTGATCAATAATTACTACCTGGTGTTCTGTAAGATGAATTATTTTTATAATTTTATACGATTTTGAGATAATCAATACCTTGAACAATCTATTTTTGGTTTAAGGAATATTTATTGGGTAATTTTTAATGCACTGTTCTATGCACTGTTTTTCCTGAACTCAGTGTCATTGAACCATATTAAGTAAAATTTTAAGTTTTATATTTATTTGCAAATACTACAGAGTTTTTACAATACAATTTTCATATTTTTCCTAATTCCACATTTCTTCCCACTTTATCACATTATTTCTTTTATTTCTTCTTTTATTAACAAATGTAGAGCTGGCTGTAATAGATGAAATAATTCTCATGGGTTCTAGAGCTTTTGCCATGTGCGGTAGCGAAATAGTGCCATTCAGCAAAAGCCCCAAAATCTGCCTTACGGTTTGAAATATTGATCATATTAAACCGATTATTATATTGTGAGCCAGTTTCATCTGAATAATTGATGATTTTTTTTTCAATTCTGGTACATTTAATTTCAAAAACAAAACCATATACTTCTGATACAGCAGCTGTATCGTCTTCCAAGATTTCGAAATGATTGACAAACAAAAAAAAAAGATTATTGTTCGGACGGTGTCGAAATCAACACAACTGAATTTGATCTTAAGCAGATAATAAATCAGATTAATCTTTGTGATTTTCTTATATTGTTCACATTTATACACTCCAGAAATCCTCCTCCTTAACACCCAAACTCCCATGCTTGAGAAACGGGGGAATTTATATGGAAAATCCTTTTCTCGAGCTGGGGAGTTTAGGTGTTAATCATAATCATGCTTTACGAGAGTTTTCTTCATTTTAATTCATAATTTTTAACACGATAATGTATCGTACACTTTTTCTTAAGTGCTGCTAGCTCTGCGGGAATTTCATTCTGCCCTGTATTGCGTGTCGTTCTTGCTCTGTCCTGTGGGCTAGCACACAAAATCACCGTATTTTTTTTTATTCAAGATTATACAGCAGTTTCCTACAGTGGTGTACATTCAATTTTTGTCTAATTTGCTAATGATTATTTGGGATGAAATCTTATTTCAATAAATAACCAGGTAGCAGTTATTGATCAGCGCGCCCGAGTGCTTCTAGCAGATGCGGCGAATAAAGCTAATTTAGGTAATCTCAAATACTTGAAACTTTAAAATTCGATATCTCTTGAACGAAACATATTCCTTTTTGTCGATAAGTGATTCTTATGTAAAATCGGACGGGGAATACGATGGTGAGGTCAAATTCAAAAAATAAATAGGGCTGTTTTGAGATACGGCCATTTAAAGTTTTCAATTGCGCAATACAGGTAGAAAAAATATGTTAATCTAAATTTTGATCACGGAAATGGATTCTACGTCCAATTTTCTTCAAAATTGAGTCTAAGACCGACCCTCTAAGATTTGTGGTTCCTGAGTTATCGTCGTTTGAAGATAGGGGTTTTGCTCAAAAAACGCCAAAAAGTCGATTTTTTGGGAGGGTACAAAAATGGAGGGGGGAGTCCGATTTGGATGAAATTCGGGATTTTTGCATGTTTTGGTAGTCTCAACAGCTCTGCCAAATTTAAGCAGAATCGGAGATGGTAATTTTCAAATTTGCATTTTTTCTTGCACACTTCAGGTGGAATGACCCATATACAAAATCTCTGGCATCAGCAGTGCCTGTCAACCTGTCAAATAAAACACTACATGAACCTCGCGACGAAAAAAAAAAACATCATGAAAAAGACGCCATGTACATTTGCCGACGAAAAGCGAATCATAACAAAACTTTCCCTCCACTGGCAAAAGGCTCCATGTATATTCGGCGAAGAAAAACGAATCATAACAAAGGGTGATAGACGTTGGTGATTTCAAAAGAAGTTATGTTTGTTTTTCTTAAATATAATGACGGAAATAATGTTTTATTGAATATAGATGATCAAGTATCGACGAAGGCAACGTTTTTCATCGTTTGTTATCATTAGAACATCTTATTTTGCTTATATATTAAAATGGGAATTTAAAAATAATGCTCAACATTCAAATGCGTTTTTTCCCAAAACGCATGGTTTGTACATGCTGCTTTTTGAAATGTTGGCGTCGAGTTGAGTTAAATTTTAATGATGTCTAGAGTTTTTATTAAATAATTGTAGTTGAGGAAAAAAAGTTGACATTTAAAAAATTATTAACGCAGTTTTCTTATTTGTAGAATGTTTAAAGTAATGGTTTATTTATTTTTCAATCATTTCAACCATTTTAAAGATCTGCTATTGGTTTTTCATTACAGATTGCACAGGATTAAAGTTGACTGAATATTTTGTAAGATTTCATAAAATCGAAAATAATTGCAAAGTGATGCAGTATCCATTTTTTATTGCTTTTGAATTGAGCTTTTTTTTTGCTTAAGATTAATCCACTGAATTGAATGCTCGCTCAATCATGGAAAATTTGCCGAAACTCGTTCATCTGTTCTCGTTCTCGTTTATATTTTCTAAACCTGCAGAATTTGATCTGATCTAGTTTTAATTTCATGGTATTTGCAAAAAAAAAACCTGAATCATAGAAAAAAATTAATACTGATTTGACGATGAATTCCATTGTATCAAAATCATTTAAAGAATTAATTACATTCTAAAGTAATTTATGATGAAACTATTTTAAATTAAAGAGCATCTTAAAATAATATATGGAAATTAATTATAAGTATTTATCTACATATTTTATAAATACTTATAATTGATTTCCATTGACTATTACAACAATAATTAAACATTTCTGAAAAATTTATTTTTTTCCCAATTAATTTTAGCAAGCGAAAACATGTTTCATCTGTACCAGTATTTTTTTGTAATAATTATTTCAAATTATTAAAATTATTTTTAGAAAATTCATAGCTTCAAACAAAACCAAAGAGCTATGAAGATTTGAAATCATTGATATTTTTTTTTGTTCATATTCATACATCTTTAGTTTCTAAAACCATTACGCTCAAAGCTTTCAAACCGTTTGAAAATACATAAAAAATGTGTAAATTTAGGTGAAATAACACTGGATTGCCCAAAACCTTAAATCGATTTAATAAAACAAAATTTAAATATGAAGATATGCAACTTTTTCCAAATGCATTTAACTGTTTTTCAGTTGATTGAACTTTAATTTTGCATTAAAATTTAGAAGTTCTTCGAAAAAAAATAGACCGACTTTGAAGGGGGGGGGGGGGGGGCGACATAAACTTTGAAAAATATTGGCAAGGGCCTAAATTTAAACATTAGGTTCACTTTGTGTGCTTTAAAAAAAAACATTTAAAAAATTTGCGCGTTTTTTTTAGTTTTTATGTAAAAAGATTCAATTTTAAAGCTCCAGTATTTCGAAAACATATGCGAATCTCAACGCACTAGTTTACATTTAAAACGGTAAAATATATCTTAAATGCAGTTTGCTTCAAACTTGAGATATCCTATATTTTAAAATCAGAATTTCAATGGACATTTCATTTTAAAAACCAACCATATAACATCTTTTATAGAACACAGAAAAAATAACCATACATCAATATTTTGATAGTTTGTCTATCCAGAGGGCAGTTTGAGATTCATTGGGAAAAATACATGAACCAACAAATATAGGTGGACGATTCTTGATTAGGAAAAAGTTTTGCTTTGAATGTTATTACACGCTGTAGTTGAAATATTAAATCTGTAGCTATTTTAAAGCCCTCTTATATGCAGCTCCTGAAACTTTTTGCCACTTTAGCGCCCCCTTTGCCTAAAACTTAACTTAGTAATTTTTATTTTCATATGCAGTTGATATAGGCGCCCCAAGCGTTCATCTTAAAACAATATTTTTAATATTGTAATCCAAATTATCAAGTTATTTTGTAGTCCTACTTTAACTTTTGGCGCCCTTTCTGTTCTGAATACCTTCTTAGGATTTTATTCTAACAAAAGAATTTTGTTCCACCATCGATTTCGGCGCCCCCCAAGGGCTGGCGCCCTTGGCGGTCGCCAACTGCGCCAACCACTAGGTACGGCGCTGAAGGGGATACAAACATTTAATATATTTGTTACATTTAACCTGAATACTTTCAATGTGATCCTTGTAAGTAAGGTTTTTGTCAAAAGCAAGTCCAAGATATTTCACTTGATCCTCCCACTTTAAATTTACCTCATTGATCTTTATAATGTGATGACTTTTTGGGTTAAGAAAATCAGCCCTTGGTTTGTGAAGGAAAATAATAAGTTGAGTTTTTGCAGCATTCGGAGTAATTTTCCATTCTTTCAAATAAGAATTGAAAATATCCAAGCTTTTTTGTAATCTTCTTGTGATGACACGAAGGCTTCTACCTTTGGCGGAGATGCTTGTATCATCAGCAAAAAGTGATTTCTGACATCCTGGGGGGCAAATCAGGCAAGTCAGAAGTAAAAATATTGTATAAAATTGGACCCAAAATGCTTCCTTGAGGGACGCCGGCACGTACAGTATGGCCCATAAAAAAAATGCGACATGTGCATTTTTTCACAGAAAAAGTGGTGCCATTCTTAAATTTATTTAACAATCAGATTTTTTATGTATTATGGTGTTAGTTTAGTATGTTTTGAAGATATCGTCATGATAGTTTTTTGCAGTTCACCAAAACTGTGTACAGGCGGTCTACAATAGCCTGTCCCATTTTGAGGTCATGTCGAGGAATTTCAGTTGCTCACTTCTTAAATGGTAGATTATGATGTTAGGAACAATGTTTTCTTAGACAAGAAAAAATAATAAAATACTTTCTCGCACCCCCTAATCGATTTACTGAAAAAAGTCACTTTGTTTAACAAATTTTCTAAAATCGCTTGGAATCAATACAAAAACTGTTTCGATCAGGTGTGTATTATCTTCAAACGATAGGTTTTTGTAAATAGATTAAGATGCACTATCAGTATTGGACGAAAATTTAAGTTTTTGGACTCTCCCAGGCGGATTTGTGTCGAAAAAATCGCATTTTTTCGAAACTTTTTTCAGAAATGTTCTTTTAATTTAGGGTAGCCTATTTTTCCCAGTGAAACCAATACGTGCAGCTTGTAGGAAATTTCATGGCGAACATTTTTCCTTCTGAGAAAATGCAATTTCGACACTCCAGAGCCGAGATATTTGAGTTTTAGTGAGGAAAAAAGTGCCAATTTTCAAAATTTCTCAGAATTCTGAAGCAAGGCCTACTAATTACACGATGTAGCAAGCATATGTATCAAAGGTCAGGGTATGCTTTTTATAGTAATTTTGGCCGCTGAATCCGAATCTGAAATCAAATTTCGTGCAAACAGTGATGTTTTGGAGCTACACCCTTTTGGAATGTTATTTGCGTGTTTAAGAGGCAGTTTTTGTAAATATTGCTCGGTTTGTTCTAGAGGTCGTATCAAGGTGCTCCGATTTGGATGAAACTTTCAGCATTTGTTTGTCTGTACATGAGATGAACTCATGCCAAATATGAGCCCTCTAAGACAAAGGGAAGTGGGGTAAAACGGGCATTGGAGTTTGAATTTTCCGAGGATTTCGAATATGACAAAAGTGAGACTAAAAAACAGGACAATAACTAACGTTGTAAAATGTTTGTTATAGAAAAATCGAAAAACTATGAGAAAAACTGCGATTGGCCAAAAAAGTTATTACCGTAGGCTTATAGTCCATGAAATTCCCTAACTTGATCTAAAAGAGTATGGGTGTTGGAGGCTGTTGCAAAAATGTATTGAGGTTTAAAAAAAACAATTTTTAACAGTAATTTGCAAAAGCTATGAGAAAAAGTTAAACCAATCTTGGATATCTATGGCTCATTTTGAAGTGCTTCAAAAGACCATTCAAATGCATCTAAGATAGTTGAAATTGATGAAGTTTTACTTAAATGCGAGCAATTTTAAGATTTTTTATGTTTTTTGGACCTCAATCTTCAATGCCCGTTTTACCCCACTTCTCTTTGTCTTAGAGGGCTCATATTTGGCATGAGTTCATCTCATGTATAGACAAACAAACGCTGAAAGTTTCATCCAAATCGGAGCACCTCGATACGACCTCTAGAACAAACCGAGCAATATTTACAAAAACTGCCTCTTAAACACGCAAATAACATTCCAAAAGGGTGTAGCTCCAAAACATCACTGTTTGCACGAAATTTGATTTCAGATTCGGATTCAGCGGCCAAAATTACTATAAAAAGCATACCCTGACCTTTGATACATATGCTTGCTACATCGTGTAATTAGTAGGCCTTGCTTCAGAATTCTGAGAAATTTTGAAAATTGGCACTTTTTTCCTCACTAAAACTCAAATATCTCGGCTCTGGAGTGTCGAAATTGCATTTTCTCAGAAGGAAAAATGTTCGCCAAGAAATTTCCTACAAGCTGCACGTATTGGTTTCACTGGGAAAAATAGGCTACCCTGAATTAAATGAACATTTCTGAAAAAAGTTTCGAAAAAATGCGATTTTTTCGACACAAATCCGCCTGGGAGAGTCCAAAAACTTAAATTTTCGTCCAATATTGATAGTGCATCTTAATCTATGGACAAAAAACCTATCGTTTGAAGATAATACACACCTGATCGAATCAGTTTTTGTATTGATTCCAAGCGATTTTAGAAAATTTGTTAAACAAAGTGACTTTTTTCAGCAAATCGACTAGGGGGTGCGAGAAAGTATTTTATAATTTTTTCTTGTCTAAGAAAACATTGTTCATAACATCATAATCTATCATTTAAGAAGTGAGCACCTGAAATTCCTCGACATGACCTCAAAATGGGACAGGCTAGTCTACAATTATGAATGTATTTTTGGAACAATATTTACCCTAATTAAATAATTTTTATTTCAAAAATGAAACAGTTAAAAATATCCAGCTATGTGCCGAAAGCATCATTAGAAGTCCTTCTAAAATACGCCCAATCAAGAAGTTTTTTTAATTTTGTTAAAATTGGTAATTTGTGTGAAAAATGCCATTTTGGTTATTATTTTGTGTGATTCTGTCGAAATAAATCAATAACTTAAAACCGTTGTCGATGGCTCAAAAGCGTACCCAGCGGCTTTATATTGTTAAAAGTCACATCAGAGCATCTGTTAGTATCAATTACAATCATTAGTAGCATTTATTTTTTGCGTTGAAACATTGCAGGCTCCAAAAAATCCCAAAAAATGATGCATTTTCAGAATCGGGATATTTTTGAAAAGATCACTATTTTACTAAAACTGGTAAATGGAATGCGTAAAATTCGGTGGAACTAACTCTTACAACTCTCAAAAACAGTAACCTTGAAGGCTGTATACTTTTTAGTCCATAAAAATACCATAATAGGCTATCCAGATCGACCAACATGAAAAAAAGTATGTTTTTCTTTATATGGCCTGGGCGTAGAGCAAATTGGCAAATTTATAATTTTCAATGAGCTATAACTTATTGTATGCTAAGGGAATAGTTTTAAATGCATTGATTGTTTGTTTTGAACCTATTCAACATGTACACATGCTACATACATCATAAATAGTAAAAATAGTCCCGATTTACACCTAATAACAATGTCGCATTTTTTTATGGGCCATACTGTACAGGTAGTTGATCAGATTTGCTGTTCTGATAACATACCTGCAGAGTACGATCCGTCAAATAATTTTGAATAATTTTCACGATGTAAATCGGAACATTAAACCTTTTCAATTTCGCAATCAAACCTTTATGCCAAACACTGTCAAATGCTTTTTCTATGTCTAGAAGAGCAGCGCCAGTAGAATAGCTCTCAGATTTGTTGCTTCGAATCAGATTTGAAACTCTCAACAACTGATGAGTAGTTGAATGCCCAAGGCGAAATCCAAACTGCTCATCAGCGAAAATTGAATTTTCATTAATGTGTGTCATCATTCTATTAAGAATTATTCTTTCGAATAATTTACTAATAGATGAAAGCAAACTAATGGGCCGATAGCTTGAGGCTTCAGCAGGATTTTTATCCGGTTTTAAAATCGGAACTACTTTGGCATTTTTCCAACTACTGGGAAAATATGCCAAATCAAAACATTTGTTGCAAATTTTGACCAATGTTTTTGAAGTTGCTTCAGGTAATTTTTTAATTAAAATGTAAAAATGTCATTCTCACCAGGGGCTTTCATATTTTTAAATTTTTTGATAATAGAGTTTCTTCAAAGCCTCCCCAAGTAACCGCGAGGCACTAAATAGCGGCATTAAATCAGCATTATATTGGCATTTAATACCAGCAAATAATGCTTCAAAACATTTAATCAGCACTTTTCCCTTGAGAAATATTTCAAGTGGCGCACAGTGATGCCGATTTAATGCCTCACCGAAAGCTCGAACAAAAAAAAACTGCTTTATCGACGTCATGGCTGGGGGAAAAAAAAGGACAGCTAGCTGCTCCACACACTTGGTGGTGGGCCTCCTTTGTTTTTTTTTCTCCTGTTGCGTTTCATGTGTGAGTGTGACACTTTGATGTTATTCTTGCATTTTTCTCGTCGATCTCCAGGATGCGCGCCAGCCAACTGATGTATTCTGAAATGAGTGATTATTTTGAAAGTTTTAATCGATGTGGTTGATGCATCGAACATTAAGGAAGACTTTCATTCTGCTGTTTCGAGTTTCTGGTTCATGAGAAAAACCCGTTGTCATTTTGTTGGACGAAAATTATTGACGAGTCACTAAGCAAATTGCGGCCATCGAGTCAAGTAAAGTACAATCAATTACGGAAGGCTTGGGGTTAATAGGGACAAGTAATGGCTAACGGCTAACCTAAACTGTTTTTCCGAGGAGTGCTTGGTCCACGGTTGGCAAAATTTCACAAAGTGTATCAGACTTCCGGAAAGCAGCTTTTTGCTTGCGAGAAAAGTCATTCAATTTACCAGAGAACTTTTGATAATGTCCTTTGTGCTATGGGCATATGTTTTGAAAAATTTGGCTTAATTACAGGCTGCAGTTTTCCACAAAAAAAAAAAAACAAAAAAAACACTTCAGTCAGCGGGAATTGAACCCAGTTCACGCAAAAATAAACTGTTGAACACAGGGGGAAATGCGCCTTAGCCCGCACGCTTATTGGAACAGTATAACGGGAGAAGGATAAAAGTCAATAAGAGCGTGACTGGCTGAAATGTTTCCCGTATGGATGGGTTACTTTGTTGATAAACATCAAATGCTTTGAAGCACATTTTCAAGGTCGTAAATGGTGATTTAATGCCAGTTGTAATGCTGCAAAGTTTTGGTACTTTGAGGCATTCGCAAAGCTTGTTTACTACTTCAAAGCATTCGAGTGCTGATTTAGTACTGAATAAATACTTCAATTTAGTGCTTGTGGTTACTTGGGTCGTATCGTGTTGGATTCATGAGTTAAGTTTATTAAATATTAAACTTTTTTCACATATTTTAAGACTGAATTTTCAGTATTTAAGAAATTATCTAGCGTGACGTCACAGTCTAACAAACTCCCCCTCCCCCCTTGTCACACTTTGTCACGCTTGCGTAAACCCCCCCTCTCCCCCTAGAGCGTGACGTACTCTATGGATGACGCCTAAAGTGCACCGTTTTCAAGTTAAATCCATTTTTAGGTAACTTTTTTGAAAAAAGTCGCAGTTTTTCATTTTATAAATTAGTTCACAGTTTGCCCACTTTTGAAAACAATATTTTTAAAAAGCTGAGATAATTCTCTATATTTTGCATTTTTGATTTTTGTTGATACGACCCTTAGTTGTTGAGATATTGCCATGCAAAGATTTAAAAACAAGAAATTGATGTTTTCTAAGTCTCACCCAAAAACCCACAAATTTCTATTGTCGATATCTCAGCAACTAATGGTCCGATTTTCAATGTTAAAATATGAAATATTCGTAAAATTTTCCGATCTTTTTGAAAATAATATTTTCAAAAATTTTAAATCAAAACTAAAATTTTAAAAGGGCCAAGCATTCAATATTACGCCCTTTTAAAATGTTAGTCTTGGTTCATAAATTATGAAAATATTTTTTTCGAAAAGATCGGAAAATTTCACGAATGTTTCGTATTTTAACATTGAAAATCGGACCATTTGTTGCTGAGATATCGGCATTAGAAAATAGTGGGTTGTTTGGGTGAGACTTAGAAAACATCAATTTTCCTGGTTTTGAACGTTCGTATCAACAAAGTTCAAAAATGCAAAATATATAGCATTTTCTCAGCTTTTTAAAAATATTGTTTTCAAAAGTGAGCAAACATGTGCATTAATTTAAAAAATGAAAAAATGCGACTATTTTCAAAAAAGTTACCTAAAAATAAACTTGAAAACGGGACACTTAATCAAAATTTCACAAAAGTACTTTTTGTTTTTAAATTGAAAAATGAAGTTGAAAAAATTTTGCGACGAATATTTCGATTTTAAAAAAAAAATCAGTATTGATTCATAAATTCATAACTCGGCAAACGATTTTTTGCACTATCTGGAAAGTTGGCATTTGATGTCTTCTAAAACATATCAAAAAATGAAATAAAAATAAAAATAGTGTTTTTTTGCAAATCAAGTTTTAGTGACAAAAAAATAAATAAAAAATCACCAAAAAAAATTTTCCGTGTAATTTTTTTTCCAGTGTAGTCCGTACCCATACCTACAACTTTGCCGAAGATACCAAATCGATGATTTTTTTTAATTTTCACATATCATTTTTGTATGGACAGCTGCCAAATTTGTATGGAAAGTTATATGGACAAACTAATGATGCAAAAGGATCTGGTACATTTCGCCGAAAGTCGTTTCGCCGAATGGTACGTTTCGCCGAAAGTCGTTTCGCCGAATGGACATTTCGCCGAATTTTTTAGGTACTGTTTGGGGGTCATCCAAAAACCACGTAGACGCTGAGGGGGTTGTGTGGGGGTTGTTTTTTTGTTAGGATTTCGACATTGTATAAATGGTTGAGAGATGGTCTCTTATGCTATTTAATAGAAAGTGTTTTTAATTTCATGTATTTTAAAAATGCTCATTTTTTAGTTTTTTGTTGTTGTTTTTTGCTGATTAATGCTTAGTAAGAAAGAATTACATCCATAGTAACAACAAGTTTAACAAAGACAAGATTACTTTAGGGGCAAACACTTTTAGAAGAGTTTTGTTATACCCTTTTTTTGTTTAAAAAACTGCTGCATAAATTCACAGACAATATTCAAAATTATTTGTTTGAAAAAAAGTGAAACAAAATAAAATATTTTTTAAAACAGTGGATAATTTCCACAGACATGTACATTAGGGTGGGTACGGATTTTGAAAAGTTCTCAGATCAAGTTCTGGTGTGGTTCCCCTTGTAGGGCATACCCATAGGGACTCTCACGCCAAATTTCAGCTCATTTGGTTGAAAACTGGCTTGTCTCAAGCGAGTTCAAGTTTACATGGGATTTACTATGAAAAATTTAAAATTTTCGTTCATTTTGCACCATAACAGTTTTTTTCTTATTTGGAGGTTTAGAATACAGCTAAATAGTAACAGGATCACCATAAATGATAATTCTATAGTTCAAAAAGTAATAAAAAGTAATTTTTCATAGGCGATGCTAGTCCACGTGGTAGCTGTTTGACATGTGGCGTCGCGTTGTTCATCAAGCATTCATAGCATGCTAAGGAAAATTTGATGCTTTCTGGGGAAAACCGTTGGTTCCGAAAACCCCGGATGTATTGCCGTTGAGCTCGATGGGGGTTGAACGAATCGACCTGGTCTATTAGGGAAAGTTGTTCTCCAGACAATTCCGCTCATTTCTGGCCATCCTAGAAGTTTCTACATGTTTTCCCTAGGGACCTACATAGGGAAATGAAATGTTCTAGGAGAAATTTCAAACAACCAAAGTCATTCAAATTTAAGGTTGAAAAACTTGTAGTTTTTCTTTGGAGCTGGCACTTTTCTTCTGCCGAACAAGCACAAACATAACAAAAACTACCAGATTATTATCAACAACAGTTTCACAATACTTGTGATTGTTATAAGTCTCGTTTTTTTCAAAAATTATTTTAAATTGAATCCGACCTTGTTCTTGCATGATCTTGTTGCTCGATTGGAACCCCGATTTGACAGTTCGATTGGAACCCTGAGAGTGACATTTCGTCTCTCCATATAGGCTCTCTAGTTTTCCCCAGGCCTGTAGGAGCGAATGAACGAAAATTCAAAATTTCCCATAGTAAATCCCATGTACAGTATGTAAAAAAAGTATTTACACCCCTTGGGCACTATGCACATTTTGTGATGAAACATGTAAACAATTTAATGTTGACATAAACCTAGTACTACGTTTTGTTCAGAAACTCATGCCGAACATTTTGCTGCAAAAAGCTCATGAAAAGATGTTTTCTATAAAAAGTTATATAACAAATACTATTACAAAAATAAAAAAGATGCAAAAAAAGTTTGTACACCTTTCGAAAAATTAACATAAATAAAGTTATTTGTTGACAAATCACCATAAATCCAGTCTCCCAACTCCAAATAGGCATCCTTGACTGATTAAAAAATAATTTGGATTGAATATAAAGTTTACTAATTACTTAGTATAAAAGTTTATATAACTCTGGAAATTCTAAATAAAACTTATCTAAACTTAATTTTGCAAACTTTCAATTTAACTAAATGTCAATATATTACCATAGAATTGCTAAATAAACATTCTGGAGTGGGTATAACACCGTTTTGGGGGTCTTTGTATCGCTAGAATAGATTTTTCGTTGGAATTTCGTACCAACCCGGAATTACGTCGTCGGAAAATCCACCGGCATTCGAACCGGTCCACAATTAACAAGTCACCCTATGTGGCATCGGAAAGGGCATAAAATTTCCGATCTTTTGATACCCAGACATCTAGGTTTTCTATAAAACCCACGTTTTTAAATACCTAGGCAAAAACGTTGTTATGGTTTCGTTTGAGCAATCTGCCAAAAATGTATGGAATTTCGTAATTTTTGTTCTCGTGGATCAAACTTACTTTTTGCCCAGGTATTTAAAAACGTGGGTTTTATAGAAAACCTAGATGTATGGGTATCAAAAGATCGGAAATTTTATGCCCTTTCCGATGCCACATAGGTTAACTTGTGAATTGTGGACCGGTTCGGATGCCGGCGGATTTTTCGACGACGTAATTCCGGGTTGGTACGAAATTCCAACGAAAAATCTATTCTAGCGATACAAAGACCCCCAAAACGGTGTTATACCCACTCCAAAATGTTTATTTAGCAATTCTATGGTAATATATTGACATTTAGTTAAATTGAAAGTTTGCAAAATTAAGTTTAGATAAGTCTATATATATAAAAAATTTCGACGGTTTTGTTCGAACGCGAATCAATTCAACACGGAACGTCGGATCGAGGTGCTCTTTGTTGCGTTGGGTTCGTATAAGTCAAAGGAAGGTTCTTACGCTAACTAATTGACACTTTGGCCACTCTGGAACCGATTCCGGAGAATCGGCAAATTGTATGAAGAAAGTTACTTAAAATCAAATTTTGATCACAGGAGGCTGAATAAGCAAAAAGCTCAAAACGTCAAAATACAAAAAAGGACACAAGACGAAGTTTGTCGGGTAAGGCTTGTTTTATATAGAATTTCCAGAGTTATATAAACTTTTATACTAAGTAATTAGTAAACTTTATATTCAATCCAAATTATTTTTTTAATCAGTCAAGGATGCCTATTTGGAGTTGGGAGACTGGATTTATGGTGATTTGTCAACAAATAACTTTATTTATGTTAATTTTTCGAAAGGTGTACAAACTTTTTTTGCACCTTTTTTATTTTTGTAATAGGATTTGTTATATAACTTTTTATAGAAAACATCTTTTCATGAGCTTTTTGCAGCAAAATGTTCGGCATGAGTTTCTGAACAAAACGTAGTACTAGGTTTATGTCAACATTAAATTGTTTACATGTTTCATCACAAAATGTGCATAGTGCCCAAGGGGTGTAAATACTTTTTTTACATACTGTAAACTTGAACTCGCTTGAGACAAGCCAGTTTTCAACCAAATGAGCTGAAATTTGGCGTTAGAGTCCCTATGGGTATGCCATACAAGGGGAACCACACCAGAACTTGATCTGAGAACTTTTCAAATTCCGTACCCACCCTATGTACATTGAAGTCAGATTTTTTAAAGAACTGCTCATGTTTTAAAGAAATTCAAAAACATGTTCAAGAAAGTTAACTTCGCTTTAAAAACCATCAAAAGAACTCCTCATTTTTTAAAAGAATGTGGAAGCACAACATTATTAATTTTAAAAGAGTAGACAATTTACAGAAACTTTTTTATTGAAGTCATAAAATTTCGAATTAAATACTATGATAAGAACTGCTCATATTTTAAAGAATGGAAAAACACAAACAAAAATGTTTAAAAAGATAAAGATGTCTCAAAGAATTGATGTTCTTCCAAACATGTTCTGATCTAGACTGACAACTACACATAAAACCATCAAACGAACTGCTCTTTTTTAAAAGTATGTGAAAACACAAAAAAAAACAATATTGATTTTGAAAGAATAGACAATTTTCAGAAACTTTTTCAAGTCATTCAATTTTGCATTAAGAAGTATGATAAGAACTGCTCATGTTTTAAAGAATGTAACAAAACTATTGATGATTTTATGAAATGTTTTTTTGCCAAATTAAATTAGATCATGATAAATTCGTTTTCATACTTTTTATTTTTGTATAATTTTTCATTTTTGTCGCAAAAGTTTGCATAAACAAAGTAGTCTTCTTTATTGACAACTGTTCCGCTGAGTTATCCTGATTTTTATGGAGTAAGTTTAATAGTTTCATCATTTTTTGTCCTTTTTATAATTTTTTTTTCATTTTTTTCCTTTTCGGCGAAACATCCCATTCGGCGAAACGTCCCATTCAGCGAAACGACATTCAGCGAAATGACCTTCGGTGAAATGACCCTCAGCGAAATGACATTCGGCGAAATGTCCCCCACCCGATGCAAAATGGCTTCTTTGGGCCTACCGAAGGCACAAAAAAAGTTTCAGTCGGATTAAAAAATACAAAAAAAAATCGAATGACCGAAATCTGAGAGAACTGCTCACATGCAAAACATGCAAGAATCCCGAATATCATCAAAATTAGACGACCCCCTCAACTTTTTGGCGATTTTCGAGCGAAATCCCTATTTTCAAACCGTAATAGCTCAGGAACCACAAATCTTTGAAGGTCGGTCTTGAGCTCAATTTTAAAGGAAATTGGTCGTAGAATCCATTTTCGTGATCAAAATTTAGATTAGGATGTATTTTCTACCTGTATTGCGCAATTTAAAACTTTAACTGGCCGTATCTCAGAACAGCAATTTTTTTATTTGACCTCACCATGGTATTCCCGGCCAATAAAAAAAAACAAATTTACATATTGATAGAAATGAATACCATCATCTGGGACGAATCAAGACACATGGGCGAATTGGGATAGTTGTTTTAGCCAGGTTCTTGCACTACATTTTGAAATTATTAATTGATTTCGGTTATAACAGATACAGATCAACTAAATTTGTGCATCGATTTCCTAATTTCAAGCAAAACAATGTAAAAGGGCCGAAACCGAAGTGTAAACAAAGAGTCTATCTTGCTCACGTCAGTTGACGTTTACATTAGGAACGAGCAGGATAGACTCTTTGTTTACACTTCGGCTTCGGCCCTTTTACATTGTTTTGCTTGATTTGAAGCTTTTGAATGCTTTAAAAACCGCTGTTCCTATTCAGACTGATTTCGGCAGATATAGTAGGGAATTGAGTCCTAAAATTAAGCTTAGATTCGTGATATTATTGTTCACAACGATAAAACTTATTTTGCTGAGTACAATGATCATTTGCACGACCGCAAAGATTTAAAATGGATTTATATATAAATTTTTAAAAACTAGCTTCGCGACCCTTCTTGACAGAGAAGGTCCTCCTTGACAGCTTGTTCTAAAGGGACCATAGTTGATCCATCGAAAAAAATGTTGTCCTGACAATTTATTTGTATGTATGTATATTAGGGTGCCCAGAAAAAATGATCTCCTGCTCCACAAGCGAAAAACAGTTTTTTGGGTTATTTTAAGCATCTGTGTAAATTTTGAGCGAAAGAGTATCGTGCAAGCAGTAGTGATGGGGAGATGGATTTTTGTAGAGTTCTCTTTGTGCTGTGTTCGTGTTCAAGCCATGCATGCAGTGGGGGGTCATTGTGCTATCACTGAAAATATGCCACACTTTTTATTTAACCCACCGGAGGTCGCGTACGTGTACTTTGTACACAGTTTGTAAGGGCACTTGTAAGAAAGGCGAAAACACGCGACTTCCCGAAGGTTAAGTGCCCAAACACTTGAATGATTGAATAAAGTCACATCGTAGATCTAATTGGTTTGTGTTTCAACATCAATCCAAACCACTATCAAATGCAAGTGTTTGGGCGGTTGACTTTTTGGTATTTTTTAACATTTTATTTTCATTCGGGTGGCTCAAGCTTTTCAATTGTTTTGCTCATGAATTTGTCCCACCTTCTTGAACTATTCAAAGTGATGAGCAAAACACTTGAAAATGATCTTAAGATCTACCCAAAACAGGCACTATTCAAAGTCAACGTGATTATCCAAATGAATTTAATGTATTTCACTGATTGATTTTTGCGCGACTTTCATCGAAGGCTAGAAGCGAGGCAAGAACCAATAGCACAAAAACACTCCCGTCTTCAACTGGCCGGCCGGCGCAGTGGTAGCGTGCACGACTAGCAAGCGAGAACCTGTAAATCGCTTGTACGTACTTTTTTTTCAACGCCATTTAAAATTCAAGTGTTTGGCTATTGACATTATTTCGTGGCCAATCACCGAAATTTCAAGTGTTTTGCGATTGATATTTGAGTGCTCTGTACAGCAGGGCCAGATCATGTGTAGAACACTTCGTTGAGCTGTGTAAGTTTTGCTCAGTGTGAGAGGGGAAGTTGAATTATTTGCTTGAATTTGCGGGTGTTGTCAATATGATGCTGGATGCTGCTGTTGTTCGATGAATCCTGAGCTCGTGTCCTCACGGCTATTTGAGGTATGGATTCACAGGATGGTTTTCAGAGCTACATAAACAGTGCTGTTGCTCAGTTAAATGCATGGACTCTGCTAAATATGGACATAATCCAGTCAACCATGTCACTAAGAATTTTCTCTATGTATTTTTAAAAACATTCCTCTGTAGATTCTGAATAATTTATTAAAATTTGAATACAATAATTGCACAGCCTTCATAACTGCCTAAACCGTTTAATTTTACTTTTTATCGCACCGACCCACCGCATCTGGGAGAGTTGGAGGACGTTCCTCGGGATGTTCCTTTCAATCACCACTTTTAATCACTATCCTGGACAACCGGGAAATGTCCATGTTGAGTGCACGAAGCCGGATGTTCCAGGTTTCACGAAATTTGCATTAATGTACCACTATTCCTCCGTTTCCGTAAGTTAACGTCAGCTGCTGGTGGCCACTGCAACGTTAGTAGAAGAACGATAGTAGTTCTTTTATAATTATGAATTCAAAATTAATAAAATTCAACTTACCAACATCGTACCAACATGATGCAAACGTTTTTTTTTTCAATCGTAAAACAAAATTCTCAGCTGACCTCGCAGCTGACTGCATTTTTCTCCCCGAACCGTTTATTTTGGTTTAATGGATGAGAGAGTAAGAAATATTTTTGATTTTGTTTGTTGTTGCTCTCTCTTTCGCTCTTACATGGAACAAAATCGTGTTGCCAGTTTGATGAAATATTTTGTTGCAGTGTTGCTAGCAACAGCATCAAATCAGCACTATTCCGGCTATTACTAGAGCAGTTGTTTTAGAGCTAATTTGCAATCACCTTAGCTGTTTTATGACTGATTAGCTGGTGAATGCTGTTTAGCAGCTCATTTATGATTTCTTTTAGTGCTGGATGGTAACTTGGGAAGGTGTTGCCAATTTTGTTTATCATTTTTTTTTTGATATTTCATGGAAATTAATTGAAAATTTTGATATTTAATATTTTGAATTGCATTTCTTTACTGAGCAGTCCTCTACGGAATCGGTCTTTTTTCTTTAATTTTAATTTTTGTATTTTTCAATCCGGCTGAAACTTTGGTGCCTTCGGTATGCCCAAAGAAGCCATTTCGCATCATTCATATAATTTTCCATACATATTTGGCAGCTGTCCATACAAAAATGATATGGGTAATTCTTCGCCAACTCACACAGCAGTTGCCCCGACCCCTCTTCGATTTGCGTGAAACTTTGTCCTAAGGGATAACTTTTGTCCCTGATCATGAATCCGAGGTCCGTTTTTTGATATCTCGTGACGGAGGGGCGGTACGACCCCTTCCATTTTTGAACATGCAAAAAAAGAGGTGTTTTTCAATAATTTGCAGCCTGAAACGGTGATGAGATAGAAATTTGGTGTCAAAGGGACTTTTATGTAAAATTAGACGCCCGATTTGATGGCGTACTCAGAATTCCGAAAAAAACGTATTTTTCATCGAAAAAAACACTAAAAAAGTTATAAAAATTCTCCCATTTTCCGTTACTCGACTGTAAAAATTATTGGAACATGTAATTTTATGGGAAATTTAATGTACTTTTCGAATCTACATTGACCCAGAACGGTCATTTTTTCATTTAGAACAAAATTTTTCATTTTAAAATTTCGTGTTTTTTTAACTTTGCAGGGTTATTTTTTAGAGTGTAACAATGTTCTACAAAGTTGTAGAGCAGACAATTACAAAAATTTTGATATATAGACATAAGGGGTTTGCTTACAAACATCACGAGTTATCGCGGTTTTACGAAAAAAAGTTTTGAAAAAGTTACTTTTTGCGTTTCTCTTTGTTTCGTCGTCCGTGTCTGTCGCGGGTGACCATGAACGGCCATGATCGATGACGACCAACTCTTTCAAAACTTTTTTTCGTAAAATCGCGATAACTTGTGATGTTTATAAGCAAACCCCTTATGTCTATATATCAAAATTTTTGTAATTGTCTGCTCTACAACTTTGTAGAACATTGTTACACTCTAAAAAATAACCCTGCAAAGTTAGAAAAAACACGAAATTTTAAAATGAAAAATTTTGTTCTAAATGAAAAAATTACCCTTCTGGGTCAATGTAGATTCGAAAAGTACATTAAATTTCCCATAAAATTACATGTTCCAAAAATTTTTACAGTCGAGTAACGGAAAATGGGAGAATTTTTAAAACTTTTTTAGTGTTTTTTTCGATGAAAAATACGTTTTTTCGGAATTCTGAGTACGCCATCAAATCGGGCGTCTAATTTTACATAAAAGTCCCTTTGACACCAAATTTCTATCTCATCACCGTTTCAGGCTGCAAATTATTGAAAAACACCTCTTTTTTTGCAGTTCAAAAATGGAAGGGGTCGTACCGCCCCTCCGTCACGAGATATCAAAAAACGGACCTCGGATTCGTGATCAGGGACAAAAGTTACCCCTTAGGACAAAGTTTCACGCAAATCGAAGAGGGGTCGGGGCAACTTTTCCCGATTTCGTGTGAGTTGGTAGAGAATTACCCATATGTAAAAATTCAAAATTCTGTATCTTTTGAAGGAATTTTTTGATCTATTTAGTGTGTTCGGTAAAGTTGTAGGTATGGATATGGACTACACTGAAAAAAAATGATACACGGTAAAAAAAATTGATGATTTTTTATTTAACTTTTTGTCACTAAAACTTGATTTGCAAAAAAACACTATTTTTAATTTTTTTTTATTTTTTGATATGTTTTAGAGAACATTAAATGCGAACTTTTCAGAAATTTCCAGAATGGGCAAAAAATCTTTGACCGAGTTATGATTTTCTGAATCAATACAGATTTTTTCAAAAAATCGAAATATTGGTCGCAAAAATTTTTCAACTTTATTTTTCGATGTAAAATCGAATTTGCAATCAAAAAGTACTTTAATGAAATTTTGATAAAGTACACCGTTTTCAAGTTATAGCCATTTTTAGGTAACTTTTTTGAAAATAGTCGCAGTTTTTCATTTTTTTAAATTAGTGCCCATGTTTGCCCAACATTGAAAAAAGTTGCAAAGCTGAGAAAATTCTCTATATTTTGCTTTATTGAAGTTTGTTGATACGACCCTTAGTTGCTGAGATATTGCCATGCAAAGGTTATGAAACAGGAAAATTGATGTTTTCTAAGTCTCACCCAAACAACCCACCATTTTCTAATGTCGATATCTCAGCAACTAATGGTCCAATTTACAATGTTAAAATATGAAACATTCGTGAAATTTTCCGATCTTTTCGAAAAAAATATTTCCAAAAATTTAAAATCAAGACTAACATTTCAAACGAGCTAAACATTCAATATTACGCCCTTTTGAAATGTCAGTCTTGACTTTAAATTTTTGAAAATATTTTTTTCAAAAAGATCGGAAAATTTCACGGAAAAAACCTAAAGGGTCTCTAGTTCATTAAATCGTCAGCTGTCACTGTGACAGGAGCTGTAAACATTGCTTACGAGTGGTTTTTGAAAAAGTCGTATGAATTAAATTTAAAAAATCTTGAGTTAGTTTTAAAAAGATCCTAAGCGTTAGTTGTAAACAAGTCAATTTTTCGATCAGTTCTCGACAGACTGGTGGCAAGCTTGTCAAAAAGTGAACCTCGCTTTTGACAGTCCATATAGGGTGAAAGCTCCATAAACTGGTTGCACAAAATAGGGTATGAAGGCCATTTATGAGTAAATTTGAAAATAAGTTTATTTAATATTTAGGTTTGTAATTTGGAATTGTTATTTTTTGTCTAGTTATTTATTTTGTTAAGACCGAGCCATGCGGTAACGCTTCCGCCTCGTAAATGGAAGTCAAGAACCCGGTGCGGACCAACATAGCTGGTTATCGTTTCCCTTCTGATTCGATTTCTAAGTAAAGGAAAAGTAGTTTATCGTCACAAGCTGGACATTATCTTCTTGGAATATTGACATTTAACACTAAAATATGTTAATAAGTTAACATTAAAAAATGTGAACGATTGACTTCGTCCTCAAAAGGCTGGATAATATTTTATTTTTTTATGTTTTGACCGATTCTTTCGTGACGGGACAACGTTTGTACGCATATGTTTTCAGTTTTTTGCTGATAACTTTAAAACCTGTGGGAAAAGGTACCAATATTTATACAAATTTGGAAAAAACATTAAATTTCCTATAAGATTCACTCCAGCAAACATTTAAAAACACAAAGTTTGAGTCAAGTGAGATACATATGTAGCGTGACGGGACAACATCGTACAATTGGATCATTTTGATTTTTATACACAAAAGTGAAGAGCTCTGTTCTCCTAGTAAGTTTTTGGAAAACCCCTTTTCTACAGTTGTTTCTAAAATGAAAAACGAAGATTTTGCTTCCTAGATCATCCAATTTCGTCAAATTTTGTGGATTTGACAGGTACCTCGTTTCGTGACGGGACAACGCAGACATTTTGCAAAAGAGGGTTTTGCTCGCGTTGTCCCGTCACGAAATGAAGCAGTTGTGAAAATCTCTACTGGCTAGTCAACTTTAACTAATTTGGGTTCGCTGAGCTCGAATATGACTCCTAGAATACTCCAAAGTATTCAGGGAATGTGCAATCCAAAATGGCGGCCAATATGGCGGTGCTATAATATTCGATATTTTATAAAGAAATGTAATCGGCAATGAACAGGTCAAATTTAACAAAGGGTTGCTGAACTCAAATATGAGCTCTAGAATATTCCAAAATACTCAGAGAATGTGCAGTCCAAGATGGCGGCCAATATGGCGAAGCTGGAAAATTTTATTTTATTTCAGATGTGTAACAGGCAATCAACGGGTCAAATTCAACTAATTTGGGGTCGCTGAGCTTGAATATGTGCCATAGAATACTCCAAAGTACTCAGGAAATGTGCAATCCAAGATGGCGGCCAATATGGCGAAGCTGAAAATTTTGATTTTTTTTCAGGTGTGTAACAGGAAATCAACGGATCCAATTTATCTAATTTGGGATCGCTGAACTTGAATATGAGCCATATAATACTACAAAGTACTAAGGTAATGTGCAATCCAAAATGGCGGCCAATATGGCGAAGCCAAAAAAATTGATTTTTTTTCAGGGTTGTAACAGGCAATCAACGGGTCAAATTTAACTAACTTGGGGTCGAAGAACTCGAATATGAGCCATATAATACTCCAAAGTACTCATTGAGTGTGCAATCCAAGATGGCGGCCAATATGGCGAAGCTAGAAAATTGAATTGCATTCCCTGATTACTTATTTATTTATTTGTCACCGTATTCGGCATTATGCCGCACAGACTGTTCTAAGGACTTTTGAATATTCTAAGGATTATATTCGAGTTCAGCATCCCTAAATTAATTAAATTTGACCTGTTGACTGCCTGTTACATTTCTGTATAAAAAATCCAATATTTTAGGTTCGCCATCTTGGCCACCGTCTTGGATAGCACATTCTCTGAGTACTTTGGAGTATTTATGGCTCATATTCGAGTTCAGCGACCCCAAATTAGTTAAATTTGACTAGTTGATTGAACCTAAAAATCCTTTTATGGCGATTTTTCCATTCTGCCGCCATATTAGACGCCATCTTGAATATCTCGCTTCCCTTTGAGACTCAGGAAAATCAACAGGCAAATTTGGATTCTGGAGGGTCGATTTAGTCTAGATCAATCAAAAACTGGCCTGTTACACGATTTGCTTCTAGACACGAAAAATGAGCACCTTTTTTGAATTCGTGCCTTGACCAAAAAATTAGCGTGACGGGACAACGCAAACTTGCGTCAGTCGTAACTCTGGAACATTAAAAATTTCCAGCGTTTATACATTTTACAACATCTGCTCACAGATATGTTTAGAATAGGAACTTTGGTGTGGAAATATGTTTTTTGTGTGGTTCAAATTGTTGGAAAACATGGAAAATTATCAGAACCATCCAAAGTTCAACTTGAAAAAATGACTGCTTGGAAAACAAGTGCTAAGAATCGGTCTTTAAATTTTTGACAAAACATATTCAAAATTATTCATCAAAAACAAATTTTAAAATAATTTTTTTTGTTGGCTCTTTTACCCTATATTTAGCGTCAGAGGGGTAAAGCGACCAAATAGCGGGGTCCACGGTCCAACCAATGTGAGTATCGCGGCCCATACATACAATTTGACAATCTTGCCATCAGGCTGGTTCTCGATCAATTTACAATTTTTAGTCGGGGTGACTTAGATAGGTTTGAGATTTTTCCGCAAAATGAAGAGTACAAACTAAATACGTACGGAATGGTATGGAATCATACTGACCGTGGTAGTGAAGTGCTCAAAGTACCTCATGAAGAACTTTCCATGAAATTTTAAAAAGTTTAATAAGTTAGTTAACTATAATTAAGAAAATGAGCATGAGCATGAGCATGAGAGACACTGCACTTATGAAGGCACTATTCAATTATTATGACCAATCACCCCATGCACACAAACAGCGACACAAAAGAGACGAAAATTATCGCGAAAAAACAAGACTGCGTGTCCCCAGAAGCACTGCACTTATGAAGGCATTATTCAATTATTATGACCAATCACCCCATGCACACAAACAGCGACACAAAAGAGACGAAAATTATCGCGAAAAAACAAGACTGCGTGTCCCCAGAAGCACTGCACTTATGAAGGCATTATTCAATTATAATGACCAATCACCCCATGCACACAAACAGCGACACAAAAGAGACGAAAATTATCGCGAAAAAACAAGACTGCGCGTCCCAAGAAGCACTGCACTTATGAAGGCATTATTCAATTATTATGACCAATCACCCCATGCACACAAACAGCGACACAAGAGAGACGAAAATTATCGCGAAAAAACAAGACTGCGTGTCCCCAGAAGCACTGCACTTATGAAGGCATTATTCAATTATAATGACCAATCACCCCATGCACACAAACAGCGACACAAAAGAGACGAAAATTATCGCGAAAAAACAAGACTGCGCGTCCCAAGAAGCACTGCACTTATGAAGGCATTATTCAATTATTATGACCAATCACCCCATGCACACAAACAGCGACACAAGAGAGACGAAAATTATCGCGAAAAAACAAGACTGCGTGTCCCCAGAAGCACTGCACTTATGAAGGCATTATTCAATTATAATGACCAATCACTCCATGCACACAAACAGCGACACAAAAGAGACGAAAATTATCGCGAAAAAACAAGACTGCGTGTCCCCAGAAGCACTGCACTTATGAAGGCATTATTCAATTATAATGACCAATTTTAATTTGTTTATTTGTTTGTTTGTACCCCATGACACAAACAGCGACACAAAAGAGACGAAAATTATCGCGAAAAAACAAGACTGCGCGTCCCCAGAAGCACTGCCAGATAATATTTTAATCTTCTTAAAGTGTCAAGATTTACTCAATGAACATAATTTAGAATCGTAAAACGGAATGCATTTTCGGACAATCTTCTACTAGGAAAAGGTAAAATAAGTTTGCAAATAATAAATATTATTAAAAATTATTAGTTTTTAAAACATAATTTTCAAAAAATCTCCTAATTTAAAGGCATTTTCAGTAAAACAAATTTCATATAAAATTAGAAAACTTGTATTTCGTTCTATGAATTCAGTTAAACATGCAATATAAATCTAAAATTTAATAAACAAAACTAGTTTCAACGAATTTCAGGCAAAGTTCTGAATTTTTAACAATTTTACCTAAAATTTATATGTTTAATGTTAAAAAGCTTATAAACTTAGTTAACTAAATATTGACTTAAATGATTTTCTTGAAAATAATATCAGCAACCTAAGTGATGTAATTTCGAAGTACAATAATGTTTAAACACCTCAAATCTGCTTTTAACAAGACAAACTATGACTATCAAAGGCACCCTGGTAATCAAACAAAGATTTTTTCAAATATTGCATTGTTTTTAAAAGTGCAACATGTAGTTAAACTTTTTGTCAAGCAACTGTTAAGTTTAGCATTACAGATGAGAAAGTTTCACACCAAGTTACAAGCTATAATCTCCCTTTAAAATTTCTTGATTGTTTAATAATATTTGAACTTAAGCTCTGCGAAAAATGTAGAACCTTTTTCATTGTTACTTGTTATGTATCTCTGTCATTCATTTAATTTTAAGTTAAGGTGTTTTTATTGCGACTAATAACCGGTTGTATTTTATGTTCTAATGCTTGAACAATTAGGTCCTAAGAATACGCAAATTGTGAATAGGACAGAGACCTGCTAAAGGTGCGTGAGTTTCCATTCAATATAATTAAAACACGTTTTCAAATTCAAATCCATTGTTTTATCATAACTATTTAATTTCTGAAATAAATATTTTCCAAATTATAATCGTGGATAGGCCCTTTGGTTTATCAAACCGAGTTTTTGTAAGTGTGCGTGTTGCCGCCGCACGCCGCAATTCGAGTTGTCTAAATTTCAACCAATCAGGGTCCAAAATAGGTTCAGCGATGTCTCCAAAATACATTCAATAAGTCCAAAAAGCATCCAAAAAATGTTTTACTTGAAATGCTTATTATAATGAAATGATTAAAATTATTTTCAATTTTCAATAATACACTTTGTTAAGCATAAATTAAGGCACAAAACAATCCTGAAACGAGCCAAATTAGTTAGACCATTCCTAAGAACAATGCGAAATATGTTGACGCTTTGCATAGTAGGTCCAAAACAGGGCTATATACCCTATAATAAAAAATAATATTTTTAGAAGTTAAATATTGTCCAATTGTACAACAACTGTATTTTAGAACATGAAATATATTGAGAAAGATTTATGAAGAATGTTGATTTTTTTTTGGGAGGCAAAACGTCGGTTCCGGCCTCAGTTGTTGTACTGTCGTTTGATCATTCCAGGTGTAGGAGTCGTCTCCCTGCTATAAGTACGAACAACACACCAAACCAAGCCTGCTCCGGTGGAGTTGCTGGCGGCGGTTGGACTCGTAATCGAAAGATCGTCGGTCCGAACCCGGGATGGAAGGTTTCTTGGAGTATATAGAGGATTTGGTGGTCTCCCCATTCAAGCTTTTTGACTCTTAGGTTCGAAAAGAAACTTCAAGCTTTGTTCTTTGCATACTCCACAAATTTCCTCTATTCCCAACCCATTTTTGGTTCCATATTGATCAGGATGAGCCAGAGGACATCGCCATCAGCAATTGTCTCCCAGTGGCCAGGTTGGATTAAAAGACGTAGGCAAGACCTTTGATGGTCATAAATTTCAATTTCGCATATGTCGCATGATATGCTCCTTGCATACTCCGGATGTGTCCCCCCGTGGCCACCGGTAACCGGTTCCGGAGTGCCCAGGTTGGGTCATAGAATATTGGCATGACCTTAGATGGTCATAATTTGCAATTTCATGATGTTTGATGCGTCGCATGGTAGGGTTGTTTGCATACTCCGGAAATGTTCCCCCGTGGCCACCGGTAACCGGTTCCGGCGTGACCAAGTTGAGTCATAGGATGTTGGCATGAACTCATATGGTAATAAATTTCAATTTCATGAAGTTTGATATGTCGCATGGCCACCGGTAACCGGATCCGGCGTGACCAGGTTGGGTCAGAGGATATCGGCATGACCTTAGATGGTCATAATTTGCAATTTCATGAAGTTTAATATGCCACATGATATGCTTCCTTGAATACTCCAGAAGTGTCCTCCCGTGGCCACCGGTAACCGGTTCTGAAGTGACCTGGTTGGGTCATAGAATATTGGCATGACCTTAGATGGTCCGGCCGGGTCCGGTGGCGCAGTGGTTAGCGTGGTAGCCTCTCACCCCAGTATGGCCTGGGTTCAATCCCAGACGGACCCGGTGGCATTTTTCGAGAAGAGATTTGCCTGATCACGCCTTCTATCGGATGGGGAAGTAAAACGTCGGTCCATTAGCGTAAAAGAGATTTTGAGTGACTCACCACACATAACCTTCGGACGCCTAGAAATGAGTAGAAACTTGCAACAGAGCCCACAAAAGACCCGGGGGTCGTTAAAGTGGATTGCTTTGCTTTTTTAGATGGTCATAATTTGCAATTGATAGGGTTCTTCGCATACTCCGGAAATGTCCCCCAGTGTCCACCGGTAACCGGTTCCGGCATGACCAGGTTGAGTCATAGGATGTTGGCATAAACTCATATGGTAATAAATTTCAATTTCATGATGTTTGATACGTCGCATGGTAGGGTTAGATGGTCATAATTTGCAATTTCATGAAGTTTGATATGTCGCATGGTAGGTTTCTTTGCATACTCCGGAAATGTCCCCCTCTGGCCACCGGTAACGGGTTCCGGAGTGACCAGGTTGGGTCAGAGGATATCGGCATGACCTCAGATGGTCATAATTTTCAAACTCATGAAGATTGGTATGCAACATGATAGGTTTCTAGCAATTATTGGAACCGTTTGCGTGATACCCCTAACCGGTTCCGGTTTTACCACAGTTGGCCGGAACCGATCCCAAACAGTCAGGGGTAGTATGTAGTATACTACCTATAGTTGAAAAATTGGCCCTGTTAATTTTATAACAAAAGCTGCAAAAATCATGTTTTTAGGTTGTTCCGGGTTTGTTTGTTTATTGTTGTTCACCGTCTTCGACCAGAGTCGCACAGACTGAATATCTTAAAAACTAACATAGAATTAAACAGTCAAAAAACATAAAAATATCACAAAGCATCAAAGAGCTAGAATTTTTCGTTTGAAACGTTCTCTGGTCATGCTAGGCTCGTACTCGTCAGATACGGAGTTGAAAATTCGGCAGCAGCGGTCAATTGGTCGGTTGTATCCATATAGAGTACGATGGAAGGGAATCCTCAGAAGGGGCTGGTTCCTCAGCGTCCGCGTTGGTCTATGCACCGTGATTTCTTCTCGGAGTTGCGGGCAATCGATGCGACCGGTCAGAACATCGAAGACGAACATCCGTTGAAGAAAGGTTCGCCGCTTTTCTAGTGACACCATTTCCAGCAAGGTGCATCTGTCGCTGTAGCTCGACCGCCAAACGCCGTTCCTCCAAGGCAGACGGCGAAGGGCATAAAGAGTGAAACGGCGCTGAACTTTCTCCAAGCGATCACGTTGATTAGCGTGGTGCGGCGCCCACACCTGCACAGCGTACTCCAAGATGCTTCGAATCATGGTGATGTAGAGCGTTTTAAGGGCATTGATGTTCTCGAACTCAGCAGTGTTGCGACGCAGAAATCCAAGCAACGCGAACGCCTTAGCTGTTGTGGAAGAGACATGCTCCGAGAAGCTCAGCTTGCGGTCGATCAGCAGACCGAGATCCCTGATTGAGCAGACGCGGTCCATTTCGTGGCGGTCGAAGGTGTAATCGTACCGAATTGGAGCGGGTGATCTGGTGAAGCTGATGCTTTTACATTTGCTGGGGTTCACCTTCATTCCGTTGAGATTACACCACTCCTGAATCGCGTCGATGTCCTGTTGAAGAGCGACGCAATCAATGGTGGACGCCACGGTACGGAAGATCTTCAAGTCATCAGCATACAGCAGTTTTTGAGACTGCAACCTTTGGCAGATGTCGTTGACGAAGAGAATGAAGATCAGCGGTCCCAGATGGCTTCCTTGGGGGACTCCAGATGGAATCGGGAAATTCCTCGATTGGACGCCACCGAGACGGACGTAGCCAAACCGCCCCGAAAGGTACGAACGGATCCATGCTGTCAGCCACCTTGGGAACCCCAGCCGGTCTAACTTTGCGATAATAAGCGTGTGGGGTACCTTGTCGAACGCTTTGGCGAAGTCGAAGTAGATCGCGTCAGTTTGCTTGAACTTTTCGAGGTTTTCATTCAGTGCGCTGACGTACGCCATCAGGTTGGATACCGTGGACCGTTTTTTGACAAAACCGTGCTGGAACTCGGAAATTACTACCTGGGCGGCAGAGTACATTCCCTCGTGGATAAGCACCTCGAAAACTTTGGGCAGGCAGGACAGGATGGAGATTGGCCTGTAGTTTTCAGCAGCCGTAGTACTACCGGTTTTGTGAATGGGTGTGATCGCTGCAAGTTTCCATTCGTCGGGAAAAGTTCCTTCAGACAGAGAGCGGTTGAAAATTACGCTGACTGGTTTAGCTAAATGCTCAGAAAGCCGTTTGATGAAGGAAGGTGGGAGCCGATCAGGACCGGCACCTTTCGATGGATCGACAGCGTCCAGGGCGGATTTTACTTCTGCTTGTGAGAATTCTGGTTGAGGAAAATCGATATCATATGTTGGGAGGTCGTTCAAATAATCGTTCGAAGCAGAAGGTGCATCCGCCTCGTACACGCTACTGAAGAAGTCGGCAAAGACGTTTGCAGCGTCCTCCGGATTCTCAGCGGTGGAACCGTTGAGCGAAATCCTTGTTGGAAGGACACTGGTACGTTTCCTGCTCCTCACGTATTTCCAGAATGACGATGGGTTGTCTTTCAGGTCCACTTGCACCCGATTCAAGTAATCGCGAAAGAGTGAGTCTTGCAGCAATTCGTACTCGATTTCCAGACGGTCGACAGCGGTTTGATTTTCTGGTGTGCCGGCTTTGAACAATCTTTTACGTGCTTTCCTCAGAATGTTCCGACGATTTCGCAGATCAGCATTCCACCATGGAAGCTTCTCAGTCCGGTTGCGTGAGACACGCTTTGAGGGAACGAACTGTCGCACGATTTCGTAAAGGACGTCGTAGAAGATCGTAGTCGAAGTATTGGAGTCCTGATCTTGCAGAATGTCATCCCAGTCAATGCTGCTGAGGGATTCGGTGACACGGTCAAAGTCGCAGCGACTGAAATCCGGCTCAGCATCCTCGATTCTCGTTGCCACGCCTGGGATATCGGGGAAGTCCACCCGAAGAATGAACGGCTTGTGATGACGATCCGTTCTGAGGATCGGTTTGGGCGGCTCGATCAGTTCGACTGAGAGCGTATCGTTGACAAACGCAAGGTCGAGGATTCTTCCGTTGACATTAGCCAGCGAGCAGATTTGGAGGAGTCCCGTTGCAACAACATTTTCGGTCAGCGCCAGCTCTTGTTCCGTAGATGCGTTCAACGGAATGAAACCGTTTACGTCCACGTCAAAGGTCCATGCAAGATGCGGTAAGTTGTAATCGCCGGTTACAATAATCGAGTCATCATTAGATGACAGATCAACAAGCTCCTGAACGGCGGTCCCATGTGAGGTGTAGACGTCTGGAGGGCTGTTTGGGCGTATATAAATACAGCACACGTAGACGGTATGATTCCGGGCTTTAATCCGAACCGCAACCTGCTCGAGATGCTCGTATCCCGCAGAAAGAACACGTGTGCACGTAAAATCATGCGCCTTCTTTACTGCAATGAGCACGCCGCCTCCCCTACTGCGATCGCTCGTCAATTCGTTCCGGTCCTGGCGAAACAAGTTGTAGTTTGACGACAACTCCGCATCCACGATGTCATCCTGCAACCATGTTTCCGACAGCGCAATGACGTCGTAGTCGCTGCTGGCCAGGGCGAGGAAAAACTGCTTCGTCTTAGTACGCATACCACCAGCATTTTGGTAGTAGACGGTAATAAAGCTCAGCGTGCCTTTGGATTGCTGCAAACTTTGATGATTCAGTGCGGGACTACTGTCGTTAATTTGATTGTACTCGCCTGTGGGTGGAGGTCGGAAGCCCCCGCTGCCGTGTCCGTACACAGGGTCGGGACGACTCTGATGGCTCGTGCTAACACCCGGGCTGGAACGTTGCGATGACTCGACTGTGTACGGGGGGCGGGGGCATTCCTCACTACCTTGGTGCGTGCGTCCCGACGTATCTGATTCATCAGAGCGGTGATTGGCAGTGATGAACGGCGTAATTGTGACGGGGAAGCAGGGAAAATCCACGTGGTCCGGCAGATCAGCTATTTCAGCACGTGCACATTGAAATGTACAATCCTGTTCCGGGACGGAGAATGCTGAATTGTCTGCAAGTCGTGGTTGCGGTTCGGTAGTGGGCACGTAGCGTTGGCTGAAAACCTCGGGAACATCAGGTGGCAGAATAGTTCTGGGAAACCACATGTACTTGCCTGAAAGCAGTGCGCGGCTGACCCCGCTTCTGGTCCCGTTCACAGGGCCGGGACGACTGTGCTGGCTCGAACTCAAACAGGAAAGCGCGTTGGTGGTGAAGGGCACGGCTGTGACGGGGAAGCGGGGTTCAACCTCAATGCCTCGGTACATGCGTCCCGGACCATCAGCGACACATCTCTCGGCGACTGCTAGCATTTCTTCGTCGACGGCTCGCAGCTTACTAGAAAGTGACAACGCATCAGGGCGCGGTGAGGTTCTTAACGGATGAGTGTACTTGCCTGAGGTGGCAGCTTGGAAGGCCCCGTTGCCGTGACCGAACACAGGGCCGGGACGTGCAGCTGAACCGGAAAAATAGTTTGATGATGGTGAATGGTTTGGCTCAACTGTGACGGGGGCACGGGGCACTTCCAAACGGCTTTTGGTAAAACGTCCCATGACAGCAACACAGATGAGATGTCTGGAACATTCGAACATCTCACAATCGGCGAAATCTAGGAGACCGTCCTAGATCGAAGTCAAACTCCCGAACCGCAACTCCCGTTGGCCAAGTATCCGCTTGAAGTGCGACATCCCGCAAGTCGTCTGGGAGCAGCACTCGATACGACACGACGGACAACTTGGAGATGTCTGCGTCTTTTTTCACGAGTCTCCGCACTTTGGGTAGCTCAGAGAGCTCAAGACATTTCTGGGTCATTTCGGCGATTTCCAAGTCGGTTTGACAGAGATCTAGACGACCAAGGTACACCCAGAACAAATCCCTTTCACTGACCACTGTTTTGATCTGGTGCTGGATCGTGCGCGTTCCGCAGACTGGTTTGACCTTCGCCGGAGGTTCCTTTTCTTCGTCGTCTTCTCGATCGCGTTTTGAGCCCGGGTAAACGACGTTGGCGTAACTCTGCTCAACCTTCTTTTCCTTCAGCTGACCGGAGAGCTCGGTCACGATACCGCTGAGCTTGTCAACCGCTTCACTCAGCTTAGCGACGTCAGTCGCTTGAACCGAATCTTCATCAACATCCATCGACTGTACGAATTGGTCGAAACGACCTGCGCAGCCATCACAAAGCCAGTAACAGTTTTTCTGGAACTTTCCGATGGCCTCAAATGCGGTACGATTGAGGCCGGTGAAATGCTGAGGCGCAGCTACGGCAAACCATCTTCTCGATCCCAGTGATTTCCACCTCACAGGTCTTGCACTCGGTGGCCATCTTGTACGGGTCGGGAGTGATGATGTTTCACAACGGCAGCATACAAGTAAACCGCAATCAATGCACTGTACTCCAACAGATCGTCACAGAAAGGTCACTCAGGATCAATGGTAATTAAGAAAATTGGACGAAAACGCGAATTTACAAACGTAAATCGATTAAAAAGTATACGCGACACAAACTTGGATGTAAACAAACATAAGCAGTGCAGGTTTGGTGTGTGGAACCGGTGTCCACTTTGGATAAATTATCTCTACGGGAGCTTAAAGTTAAGGTTATTACCCGTCAAATGCAACCGGAATTAACCCGCTATGTGTTATCGTTTCGGAGATACAGGTTCTCAAAATCGGGGCCTCAAAGGGGACTTTTTTCGGTGGCCACAGTGTCCAAAACAAAGACATCCAAAATCGGTCAAGATTCCGAATGTTGGCAGTCAAAAACATTTCTGGGTCATATAGACCCGAGTACCATAAGTGTAACTTATGGCTCAAATGTGTGTCTTGGTAAGATACACAAAGCCATAAAATTTCAGCTCTGTAAATGCCAAAGGTCAAAAGTTGCTCTTGGGTCATATAAACCCAAAGACCATACCCGGGTTAAATGCAAACAAATGTAAAACAAATTGAGATAAATAAATTAAATGCGAACAATTAATAATAAAACGAAAAGTACAACAAAGATGAAGAGCATTTAGCCATACCACTTCAAATGTAAAAGAAATGTAAGTATTATAAGAATGTAAAATAAAGATATGTTAAATTTCAATTTTAGTAAATATTCAGTGCGCCTGTATGCTTCTAGCAGATGCGGCGAATGAAGCTGATGCAGGTAATCTCAAATATTCAAGACTTTACCATTCGATATCTCTGGAACGAAACATTAATTTCTGTCAATAAGTGATCCTTAGGTAAAATTGGCAGGCGAATACGATAATGAGGGCAAATAAAATAAATAATTGGGGCTGTTTTGAAATACGGCCATTTAAAGTTTTCAATTGCGCAATACAGTTAGAGAAAACATCTTAATCTAAATGGAAATGGATTCTATGTCCAATTTCCTTAAAAATTGTGTTTAAGGCCGACCTTCTAAGATTTGTGGTTTCTGAGCTATCACCGTTTGAAAATAAGGGTTTCTCTCAAAAATCGTAAACAAACGATTTTTTGGGGAGGTACCAAAATTGAGGGGGTGATCCGATTTGGATGAAATTTGGGATTCTTGCATGCTTCAACAGCCAATTTTTAGCAAAATCGGAGGAGGTAATTTCCAAATTTGTTTTAGGGGACATATACCCATTTTAATCACTCTAAGCCGTTCGACCAATTCTCATCACTTTTGCAGTTTTCCGCTATAAAATCAACATTTTTAGATGCATCAACTACGGAGAGTTGCTTGCTCACTTTTATTTGAGCTATTTATTACTTTAGAACAGTCAAAAACACTTTGTAAAAGCTGTAATTCATGATCAAAGGGCTGATGGGCCGATAATAGAAATAGGCTGAGAAATGGTATATTTCCCCTATTTCTTGCACACTTCAGATGGATTTATCCTAATTATTCACATAAAAATGATTAATTTTGTTTTTTAGATACATAAGCCTCAACCAAGTGATTGTGGTATGTACGAATGCCGAGCTAAAAATAGCGACGGTCAAGCAAAAATAAAACACGAGGTGAAGTTCAATTCAAACGAACAGTTTGTGCATGCTCATCGCATTGAACATGCAGAGCGTTTTAAAAGAAATGTAGTAGAAGATTCAGCACTCAGTTTATCTTCTGAAGTTTTGGCACAGTCAGCGCAATTAGTTATTTCAGCTTCAGTTGACCAGCAAGACACATTTTCGGATGTACCAGAGAACTCAATACCAGAAATAACTGACGAAGAACAAGATATCAAAGAAGCTGACGAGTTACCGAAACAAATAAAAGCATCAGCCCCGAAACCACGAGCAATGCCACGGCGCCATTTCGATGAAGGTCCCATAGAACCGTTCATCATTAGGGATTCAAAAAAAAAGCTCACTTGGGAAGCAAAAATAAAAAGTATCACAGCATCTGAAGGGAAAGACATAAAAATTGTATGCATTGTTGCTGGTCCACAGCCTCAGTTTAAATGGCAGAAAAATGGAAAACCTCTTGTATGGAGTAACCATGTTGTAAATAAAACAAAAGGAGAGTTTGGATGTGTCATTATAAAGAACGCAACGCTTGAGGATAGTGGTGAATATACAGCTCAGGCAAAAAATGCTGATAGTGAAATCGAATGTTCTGGCAGAGTAACTGTGTTTGCGACAGCAAAACAAGTTGAAACTGTTCCAACGTTCACTAGAGTTACAGGTTTGTACTATTGATTTTGCAAATTTCCCAATTCCACTTTTAGAGTCTACACCGCCAGTTCAACTCGAAATCTGAAACGAAATTTGATTCGAACCGTATAAGAATTCCGCATAAACCGGTTCGATCGCGGAAACGGTTATTTCGTTTAAAACGGAATTCATATACACGCTTACCAAAAAGAACCAAAAAAATGGTAATTATCATGATTTTTGGAGTTCAACTCGGATAACACTTTTTTTGGTAAAGTGGGTCGAACTGGCGAAATCATGATTTTCATGAACTGCCGCGAGTTCGAGCATGGCGAAATATTTCACTGGCTTTAGAGGCTTTGTAGGTTGCCTATCTTTGGGCGCTTTAAGTTTTTCTTTTGGAATCCGAAATAAATTGAAATTGAAAATAAATTAACAGCGAAATTTTTTATTTTTATTCATAAAAGCATGTTTCGTGAAGTACAATATATTTATTTACTATTCATCTGCAGATCCGACCTTTTCTGTTACCGTGACCTAAATGAACAGGAGAAAGTCCAAGCGTTGCTGCTGGAAATTGTCCCGGCCGCCAAGGTGATGTTCACCGTTGTATCGATTACTTCCTTCGAGGAGGAAACTGGGGCGAGGAAGCAGGTTTGTCAGGCGATTGCCTGATTCGGTTCTTGAACCGATTCCGAGTACTTCCGGCAGGTGAGCACCAGCTGTCGCTGTGGCCGGACCACCGAGGTCAACAATTTCCCGCAGGACGAATGGTAGATCGGCGACTTGGAATTAAAGAGACCATAAGTAAGACAAGCTCAATACGTCACTAGGTCAACTTTCAAACTTACCTCCAAATCCTCGTCCGCGTACGGCCAAGCCGGATCAACTTCGAGACTGCCCAGCTGCAATCGCCGCCGCCATCGCAATCGCCCATCAGCCTAGCAGTAAGCGCCGAGATCGACATCGGACTACTGATCGGCGGTTGACCCGGCGAGTGTGTGTCCGACTCCGACTTGATGCTCCGACTGCTCATGCTCGTTGTCTTGCCACTCTGCATGTCCTCCGGGTAGTGATTCTGAAAGTAATGCAACGGTTAGCGTGAGGCCACAGCACAGGCAAAGCTCGTTAAAACTAGTCCTACCGCAATGATGTAGGTGCGGTTCTGGTGTTTTGCATGGTCGGACACGTTGTTGAACGCCTTGCTACAACCCGGGTACTCGCCGGTGTGTGATCGCAGATGGGTTTTGAGGTTCTCAAGCCGGGAGTATGCCTTGCAGCAAACTTCAAACTACAAAAAGGAAGCGAGGTTAGAACCTGCCATAGGGCTTAGCTGATGATTTGATGTGACCATGGCCGACCCGTTCTCTTGTGCATTAGGACGTGCGGGGAAGGTTCACGTATGACGCGGGATGTCTTCTGCAGATCATTGCTTGTGCTGTCCGCCTCTTGTCGGGTCACTGATTGGACACGGAGGTTGTCTATTCCTGCGTATTGTTAGAGAGATCGTTGATTTGCTGGAAATAGAAAGTTCGATGTTAGTTAGTGCTGATCGGGAAATCCACTGAAGAAGCTTTTTACCTGCGACTTGGCCAAAGAATGTCCCAGCTGCAGCGGATGGTGAAGCGGGAACATGCTGGCTGTAGGCAGGTGATGTCCGGGTAGACCCGGCAAAAGCGCCGGTCCCAGCGCACTATCCGACAGATGTCCGTACGAGCCGCTAGTACTGCTGCTACGAGAAGCTTTCACCAGCGAGACTAACGAGTTTGGCGAGTACCGAATACTGGAGCGTGGAATTCCGGTTCGAGGTAGGCCAATCCGTGCCCTGTGCTGCCGCGCTTGCTGATATCCTCTGGTTCGGAGTGGCTCAGAATTTCTAGAGCCGGCCTAAAATTTAGAATTAAGTTAGTTGCATAATAATTAGATAATTAGTACAGCACATAATTGGTCGTAACCTAGGTCATACCGATTCAAAAGCGGTTGATCTCGGGTTCTCGCGGATGGTGATGGTATCGATACGAAAATACGGGAAGGTTCAACCGGCGACGTTCACCTATTTGGCACATCTTGGTTGAGCGATCACGAGACGGCCTGAAACTAGAATAAAATAATTAGTAAACCTGTTTTGAAAAAAAAAAAATATTCATTAAATAATTGAAGTGAATTTATGAAAAGAAAACCCTTCACTGATCGTTTATATTGCCAAGAAATCATTCCACCGGTGGACCTGTTCCCCTTGCCAACTTAGGCAGACAATCCGTCCACCCGTTGGTGGATTCCTCCTGCAAAACATTGCCCAGGAATCCGTTCACCGGTGGACCAGTACCTCAACATTGGCAAGCAATCTGACCACCGGCGGACGGATTCCGTTTGCGTTCTTGTCCAGTAATCCGTCCACCGGTGGTTGGATTCCTCTTGCGTCCTTTACCAGTAATCCGTCCACCGGTAGACGGATTCCTCTTGCGTCCTTGTCCAGTAATCCGTCCACCGGTGGACCGAACCTTTTCGCCAACATTGGAAGGCACTCCGTCCAACGGTGGTTGGATTCCTCTTGCGTTCTTGTCCAGTGATCCGTCCACCGGTAGACGGTTCCTCTTGCAAAACCTTGTGTCGTAATCCGTTCACCGGTGGACCAAACCTTTTCGCCAACATTGGAAGGCGTTCCGTCCACCGGCGGACGGATTCCTCTTGCAAAACCTTGTGCCGTAATCCGTTCACCGGTGGCCGGAACCTTTTCGAAAACATTGGAAGGCAATCCGTCCACCGGCGGACGAATTCCTCTTGCAAAACCTTGTGCCGTAATTCGTCCACCAGCGGACGGATTCCTTTTGAAAAACCTTGTGCCGTAATCCGTTTACCGGTGGCCGGAACCTTTTCGCAAACATTGGAAGGCAATCCGTCCACCGGCGGACGAATTCCTCTTGCAAAACCTTGTGCCGTAATTCGTCCACCGGCGGACGGATTCCTTTTGAAAAACCTTGTGCCGTAATCCGTCCACCGGTGGCCGGAACCTTTTCGAAAACATTGGAAGACATTCCGTCCACCGGCGGACGAATTCCTCTTGCAAAACCTTGTGCCGTAATTCGTCCACCGGCGGACGGATTCCTTTTGAAAAACCTTGTGCCGTAATCCGTCCACCGGTGGCCGGAACCTTTTCGAAAACATTGGAAGACATTCCGTCCACCGGCGGACGGATTCCTCTTGCAAAACCTTGTGCCGTAATCCGTCCACCGGCGGACGGATTTCTCTTGCAAAACCTTGTGCCGTAATCCGTTCACCGGTGGCCGGAACCTTTTCGCAAACATTGGAAGGCAATCCGTCCACCGGCGGACGAATTCCTCTTGCAAAACCTTGTGCCGTAATTCGTCCACCAGCGGACGGATTCCTTTTGAAAAACCTTGTGCCGTAATCCGTCCACCGGTGGCCGGAACCTTTTCGCAAACATTGGAAGGCAATCCGTCCACCGGCGGACGAATTCCTCTTGCAAAACCTTGTGCCGTAATTCGTCCACCGGCGGACGGATTCCTTTTGAAAAACCTTGTGCCGTAATCCGTTTACCGGTGGCCGGAACCTTTTCGCAAACATTGGAAGGCAATCCGTCCACCGGCGGACGAATTCCTCTTGCAAAACCTTGTGCCGTAATTCGTCCACCGGCGGACGGATTCCTTTTGAAAAACCTTGTGCCGTAATCCGTCCACCGGTGGCCGGAACCTTTTCGAAAACATTGGAAAGCAATCCGTCCACCGGCGGACGAATTCCTCTTGCAAAACCTTGTGCCGTAATTCGTCCACCGGCGGACGGATTCCTTTTGAAAAACCTTGTGCCGTAATCCGTCCACCGGTGGCCGGAATCTTTTCGAAGACATTGGAAGACATTCCGTCCACCGGCGGACGGATTCCTCTTGCAAAACCTTGTGCCGTAATCCGTCCACCGGCGGACGGATTTCTCTTGCAAAACCTTGTGCCGTAATCCGTTCACCGGTGGCCGGAACCTTTTCGAAAACATTGGAAGGCAATCCGTCCACCGGCGGACGAATTCCTCTTGCAAAACCTTGTGCCGTAATTCGTCCACCGGCGGACGGATTCCTTTTGAAAAACCTTGTGCCGTAATCCGTCCACCGGTGGCCGGAACCTTTTCGAAAACATTGGAAGGCAATCCGTCCACCGGCGGACGAATTCCTCTTGCAAAACCTTGTGTCGTAATTCGTCCACCGGCGGACGGATTCCTTTTGAAAAACCTTGTGCCGTAATCCGTCCACCGGTGGCCGGAATCTTTTCGAAGACATTGGAAGACATTCCGTCCACCGGCGGACGGATTCCTCTTGCAAAACCTTGTGCCGTAATCCGTCCACCGGCGGACGGATTTCTCTTGCAAAACCTTGTGCCGTAATCCGTTCACCGGTGGCCGGAACCTTTTCGAAAACATTGGAAGGCAATCCGTCCACCGGCGGACGAATTCCTCTTGCAAAACCTTGTGTCGTAATTCGTCCACCGGCGGACGGATTCCTTTTGAAAAACCTTGTGCCGTAATCCGTTTACCGGTGGCCGGAACCTTTTCGCAAACATTGGAAGGCAATCCGTCCACCGGCGGACGAATTCCTCTTGCAAAACCTTGTGCCGTAATTCGTCCACCAGCGGACGGATTCCTTTTGAAAAACCTTGTGCCGTAATCCGTTTACCGGTGGCCGGAACCTTTTCGCAAACATTGGAAGGCAATCCGTCCACCGGCGGACGAATTCCTCTTGCAAAACCTTGTGCCGTAATTCGTCCACCGGCGGACGGATTCCTTTTGAAAAACCTTGTGCCGTAATCCGTCCACCGGTGGCCGGAACCTTTTCGAAAACATTGGAAAGCAATCCGTCCACCGGCGGACGAATTCCTCTTGCAAAACCTTGTGCCGTAATTCGTCCACCGGCGGACGGATTCCTTTTGAAAAACCTTGTGCCGTAATCCGTCCACCGGTGGCCGGAATCTTTTCGAAGACATTGGAAGACATTCCGTCCACCGGCGGACGGATTCCTCTTGCAAAACCTTGTGCCGTAATCCGTCCACCGGCGGACGGATTTCTCTTGCAAAACCTTGTGCCGTAATCCGTTCACCGGTGGCCGGAACCTTTTCGCAAACATTGGAAGGCAATCCGTCCACCGGCGGACGAATTCCTCTTGCAAAACCTTGTGCCGTAATTCGTCCACCGGCGGACGGATTCCTTTTGAAAAACCTTGTGCCGTAATCCGTCCACCGGTGGCCGGAACCTTTTCGAAAACATTGGAAGGCAATCCGTCCACCGGCGGACGAATTCCTCTTGCAAAACCTTGTGTCGTCATTCGTCCACCGGCGGACGGATTCCTTTTGAAAAACCTTGTGCCGTAATCCGTCCACCGGTGGCCGGAATCTTTTCGAAGACATTGGAAGACATTCCGTCCACCGGCGGACGGATTCCTCTTGCAAAACCTTGTGCCGTAATCCGTCCACCGGCGGACGGATTTCTCTTGCAAAACCTTGTGCCGTAATCCGTTCACCGGTGGCCGGAACCTTTTCGAAAACATTGGAAGGCAATCCGTCCACCGGCGGACGAATTCCTCTTGCAAAACCTTGTGTCGTAATTCGTCCACCGGCGGACGGATTCCTTTTGAAAAACCTTGTGCCGTAATCCGTTTACCGGTGGCCGGAACCTTTTCGCAAACATTGGAAGGCAATCCGTCCACCGGCGGACGAATTCCTCTTGCAAAACCTTGTGCCGTAATTCGTCCACCAGCGGACGGATTCCTTTTGAAAAACCTTGTGCCGTAATCCGTTTACCGGTGGCCGGAACCTTTTCGCAAACATTGGAAGGCAATCCGTCCACCGGCGGACGAATTCCTCTTGCAAAACCTTGTGCCGTAATTCGTCCACCGGCGGACGGATTCCTTTTGAAAAACCTTGTGCCGTAATCCGTCCACCGGTGGCCGGAACCTTTTCGAAAACATTGGAAGACATTCCGTCCACCGGCGGACGGATTCCTCTTGCAAAACCTTGTGCCGTAATCCGTCTACCGGCGGACGGATTTCTCTTGCAAAACCTTGTGTCGTAATTCGTCCACCGGCGGACGGATTTCTCTTGCAAAACCTTGTGCCGTAATCCGTTCACCGGTGGCCGGAACCTTTTCGCAAACATTGGAAGGCAATCCGTCCACCGGCGGACGAAATCCTCTTGCAAAACCTTGTGCCGTAATTCGTCCACCGGCGGACGGATTCCTTTTGAAAAACCTTGTGCCGTAATCCGTCCACCGGTGGCCGGAACCTTTTCGAAAACATTGGAAGACATTCCGTCCACCGGCGGACGGATTCCTCTTGCAAAACCTTGTGCCGTAATCCGTCTACCGGCGGACGGATTTCTCTTGCAAAACCTTGTGTCGTAATTCGTCCACCGGCGGACGGATTTCTCTTGCAAAACCTTGTGCCGTAATCCGTTCACCGGTGGCCGGAACCTTTTCGAAAACATTGGAAGACAATCCGTCCACCGGCGAACGGATTCCTCTTGCACTCTTGTCCATTAATCCGTATTTTTCGCCATGAAAAATCCGTCCGTTTTACTTACCCGAAAATCAACCTGAAGCTCCGGAGCGCAAAAACAAACTAACAATAAAGACGAAACGTTTCAACGAATTTCAAAAATTTCGCTAAGTCCAAAATCACACTTTTGGGAGTTCGCTTAACTGAACTTGTTTTTTGGTGATTTTTACCATTTTACGAGTTCGCAAAATCGCACTTTTTTCAGTTCGCTTAAGCGAACTGTCAAAAGTGTGATTTCTGAACTCCCAAAAGTGCGATTTTCAGTAACCGTGTACAATTCGAATCCAATTCCGTTTCATTATTCGAATTTAACTGACTGTGTAGTAGGATGTAACAAAAATGACTTTTTGGCTGGCATTCAGGGGTTTGTTCCGGTGGGCATACTGAGCCCAAATCCCAATTATGAGCTTGATTGTACGTAACAGGAGCAAGCGCTTTGCATGTAGAATTAAATGGGATTTAACCAGTAAAAAATGTTTTTTTTTTTTCAAAATGTAACTTTTTAGGACATTTTGGCCACTAGAGCGTTTATTTTCAACATCACTGGCGTGTAGGCCAGATCCTTGCGCATCATTTTGGTATATAAAACATTGAAGTTTGGAGCAACCTGGAGCTCGGTACGACCTTCAAAGTTTTAAAGTTTCAAAGTAATTGTAATTGTAATTATATTTGGCAACGATATCCTGTTAGTCAGACTTTTTATCAGGGCAAGGCAAAGTTCAATACCAAAATGTGGTATCCTAAATTAGGGATACTGTTACAGAGAGCGAAATGTGGGGCTATAGCTCGAATCGTTCCCCGAACCTTCCGCTTCCAAACTCCACGTGTCGACCAGATGTCGGACCATCGTCGGGCTTCCGCAAGCGGCCTGATATCCAAACCGACTGGGATGAGTTCGCCCTCGTTAAAAAAACACCCTGCGGAATGGCGTTGTGATTTACGATTCCACGGATTAAAGATTTTGGAGCTTACCCCGTTCGTGCTGGGGGTGTTTCCTCCTCCGGTTCGCAGTGCCGTTATATTGCGCGCCGTCCAATCCGGTGTTGTTGGCTGCCGGTTTCGTTGCCCCGCGGGCTTGGCTGCGAATCGTAGGCGCCGAGTTGTTCCGCGACAGCCGCTAGTCACACACGCGGTTTTTTTTTGTTTGAAGGTTAAGAATTTCCTGCCGGCCGTCACGGGACGATCCGTCCGCCGGACCAGGCGAGAGAGCAATGGCCGAGCCGTGATTGTGCAGGCAACTTCGACCCCCGAGCTGCTGAGAATCTCCCATTTTCTCTCTCTCTCTCAGCTTAACAGTGCGGCGAGCAAGAGCGAAGTGGTGAATTTCTTTTACACGTTTGGGCGCATTTCAGTATTTTGGCCAAAACCATGTTTGATTGTAGCGCGCTTGTATTTGCTTAACTTAAATTTAACTCAAATTTGGATACAAAAGCTCTACACATAACAAACCTTTGGATTGGTGGTCTGGGACGCTAAGCAGTCGACCATCAGAAGGTTTACACTCTAGCAGTGAAATGATCCGTAGTGTCGAAGCATGATTATCTTCTCATATTCAGTGTCTTGCGAACCTTCGAGGTGAACGGACACTAGAGCTGCGGTATTTTTTACTACCTAAGCTCAGAGTTATTTCAAAAAAAATTCACAGTCTTTTTAAAGACTACCTGAGTTATTTTCCCAAATTCTAAACAGTCTTTTCAAGACTAACCCCACCTAAAATTTTGTTGTATTTTACAAACGAAGCCATCTTTTTAAGAGAACTTTGCTTGCAAAATGCGTCAAAACAAAGGTAAACGCAAATCTTCTGAAGATTTGGTCGTTACGTCGGTGAAGCGTTTGAACGCTAAACCAGCTTACGGAAACAGAAAAAGAAAACAGTCTCATCCGAGGTCTGATTCTGATTCTGAAAGTGAGGTCAATCCTCCAATTCCATTGGCAAACAGTTTCGGTGTTTTATCCGAAACTGTTGACAAGGATCCTTCTCCTCGTACTGAGCCTTCTGCCGTCGAGAAACGAGTAAAGGCTCCGCCAATTGTAGTGACTTCCGTCTCCGATTTGGCCAGCTTTCGAACGCAACTGAAGAATTGCAAGGAAACTTGCAATTTGAAGGTTTCGTTCCAGCTTGGTCGAAGAGGAGAATGTCGCTTGTTGACGGAATCTTTACAAGATCACCCAACTTTTGTTGGTTATTTGAAAAACCACAAACACAATTTCTACACGTATGAGACCAAGAATGCTCGTCCATTCAAGGCGGTCCTGAAAGGTCTCTCCAACGACTTGTCGGTGGATGAGATCAAAAACGAACTTAAGGTGTTGCTTGGCTTTGTCCCATCCCAAGTAATACCAATGAAGAAAAATCAGAAGGGAATATTTCTCGCTTTGGTTTGACTTCACAATTTTATCTGATTCATTTCAATAGAAATGAAATCAACAATTTGAAACTTTTGGACAAAGTTCAGTTTTTGTTCCATGTACGGGTAAAGTGGGAGCATTTAAAGAAACATGGCGGTAATGGCCAGAATCTGACCCAGTGCCGGCGTTGCCAGGCATTCGGTCACGGTACTGATCATTGCGCCATGGTTCCAAAATGCATGGTTTGCGGGGATTCATCTCACGACAAGGACAATTGTCCCGTGAAAGAAGTCACCCAATTTAAATGTGCAAATTGTGGTGGAAATCACAAATCAAATTTCTGGGATTGCCCCATCAGAAAAAAGGTTTTGGATTCTCGTGCTAAGCATCAGCCGAAATCCAAACCGAAATTTTCTCAAAGTCAGGTTGTACCTGCATCTTTAAATCAAACGTTCGTGCTGTCTCACTCGAACAATACCCCTACCGTGGAAAAGTTAGGTAACAGCAATGGCATTTCTTATGCCAACGTCGTTTCGGGTTCGGGATCATCCACGAATTTTAAATCCTCTACCAATTTTCAAATTGGGCAGGTACCTCAAATTTCATTTGAAAATTTTTCTGCTGGCAACGCTTTGGGATCTTCTGATCTCGGCGATGTTACGTTTGAAAAAATGACTTTTTTGCAAAACTCACTGTTTGGTTTGATTCAAACAATGAGTAATGCTACATCCATGATGGAAGCAATCCAGATTGGATTAAAATTTGCGAATGATGTTGTTCTTACCCTGAAGTTTAATCATGGATCTAAGTAATTCCATCAATATTATGAATTTTAATGCTCGCTCTTTAAAAGCGAAAGAAAATGATTTTTTCAACTTTTTACGAGTTCATAACGAGCATGTTGCTGTTATAACCGAAACATTTTTAAAAAATGGCACTTATTTGAAAAGTGATCCAGATTATAAAGTTATAACCAATAACAGAATGAATCGAAATGGCGGTGGAGTTGCAATAGTTATCCACCGTAGTATGACTTATAGTACGTTACGTGACTTTAAGTTAAAAGTTATTGAAAGTTTGGGCATTGAACTTGAAACTTCTTTTGGGAAAATTATGATTGCAGCTGCATATTTACCATTCCAATGCACTGGGGAAAATAAAAATTATTTCAAAGGGGATTTGAATAAACTTACTCGGCATAGATCTCGATTTTTGATCATCGGTGATTTTAATGCCAAACACCAATCTTGGAATAATTCAAAAGTAAATTCCAATGGTAAAATTCTATTCAGAGATTGCACTTCTGGTCTCTATTCGGTTTTATATCCGAATGGGCCAACTTGCTTTTCTTCTGTTAGAAATCCATCAACAATTGATCTGGTTTTGACAAATCAAAGTCAGTATTGTGGTCCTTTAGTGACTCATGCTGATTTTGATTCTGATCACCTTCCAGTAACTTTTTCACTTTCTCATGAAGCAGTTACCAGACCCAATAGTTCTGTGTTTAATTACCACAAAGCTAATTGGGACAGGTATCAGCATCATATTGAGAACAATTTAAATCATGATTTTGTTTTAGAAACCAAAGCTGATATTGATTCAGCCTTGGAATCTTTAACTAATGCAATTTTGGATGCTAGGAATATTGCTATTCCTAAAGTCCAAGTCAAATTTGATTCTCCCATTATTGATGACGATCTTCAGCTTCTGATTCGTCTGAAAAATGTTCGCCGAAGACAGTATCAACGTTCTCGTGATCCTGCACTGAAGCGAATTCAAAAAGATTTGCAAAAGGTTATTGACCACAGATTCACTCTCCTGCGAAATGAAAAGTTCGCAAGAGATGTCGAACAAATTAAACCTTATTCCAAACCTTTTTGGAAACTTTCAAAGGTTCTTAAGAAACCTCAGAAACCAATCCCTTCTTTAAAAGATGGTGATAATATTTTATTAACTAATGGGGAGAAAGCTCAAAAACTTGCTCAGTAGTTTGAGAGTGCTCATAATTTCAACTCAAATCAAATTTCAATAGAATTTCAGAATATTGTTGAACAAGAGTTTTCATCAGATGATGTTTTTAATACGGATCTGAATGAAATAAAATCTACTATCAAAAAGTTTAAAAATATGAAAGCCCCTGGTGAGGATGGCATTTTTTACATTTTAATTAAAAAATTACCTGAAGCAACTTTAAGTAGCTTGGTCAAAATTTGCAACAAATGTTTTGATTTGGCATATTTTCCCAGTAGTTGGAAAAATGCCAAAGTAGTTCCGATTTTGAAACCGGATAAAAATCCTGCTGAAGCCTCAAGCTATCGGCCCATTAGTTTGCTTTCATCTATTAGTAAATTATTCGAAAGAATAATTCTTAATAGAATGATGACGCACATTAATGAAAATTCAATTTTCGCTGATGAGCAGTTTGGATTTCGCCTTGGGCATTCAACTACTCATCAGTTGTTGAGAGTTTCAAATTTAATTCGAAGCAACAAATCTGAGGGCTATTCTACTGGCGCTGCTCTTCTAGACATAGAAAAAGCATTTGACAGTGTTTGGCATAAAGGTTTGATTGTGAAATTGAAAAGGTTTAATTTTCCGATTTACATCGTGAAAATTATTCAAAATTATTTGACGGATCGTACTCTGCAGGTATGTTATCAGAACAGCAAATCTGAACAACTACCTGTACGTGCCGGCGTCCCTCAAGGAAGCATTTTGGGTCCAATTTTATACAATATTTTTACTTCTGACTTGCCTGATTTGCCCCCAGGATGTCAGAAATCACTTTTTGCTGATGATACAAGCATCTCCGCCAAAGGTAGAAGCCTTCGTGTCATCACAAGAAGATTACAAAAAAGCTTGGATATTTTCAATTCTTATTTGAAAGAATGGAAAATTACTCCAAATGCTGCAAAAACTCAACGTATTATTTTCCCTCACAAACCAAGGGCTGATTTTCTTAAACCAAAAAGTCATCACATTATAAAGATGAATGAGGTAAATTTAAAGTGGGAGGATCAAGTGAAATATCTTGGACTTGCTTTTGACAAAAACCTTACTTACAAGGATCACATTGAAAGTATCCAGGTTAAATGTAACAAATATATTAAATGTTTGTATCCACTTATAAACAGGAATTCTAGACTTTGTCTCAAGAATAAACTGTTAATTTATAAACAAATTTTCAGACCTGCCATGCTTTATGCTATGCCGATCTGGACAAGTTGCTTAACCAGGAAGAAAAAACTTCAGAGGATTCAGAACAAAATTCTGAAAATGATTCTGAAACTTCCTCCCTGGTTCAGCACCAGTGAACTTCATCAATTAGCCGAAGTTGACACTTTGGATGTTATGTCCAATAAGATAATTGATGCATTTCGACAAAAATCATTGCAGTCTTCAGCTGCATTGATCCACTCTTTATATAGTTTATAAGTTAGTTTTAAGGTATCCCTTTTCCCTTTTGTACATGTAGGACCTCCTACATTTGAAATCACTGAATAGCGAAAGCTACAATATTTCATGAATAAATGAAAGTTGCTAGTATTTAAAATTGAGGTGAAAAGTCATCGATTGTGATTGGACACTCAATAATATTTTAACTGAATGAATGTACATGGAAGAGAAAATCAAAATAAATATAAATAAAAAAAAAAAAAAATCTTCTCATATTAAATACGCGCTGATCCCTGATTTGCCTGACGGGATTGGAAGTCTAAATATAGATCGAGTTTCCTTCAGATGCTTGCTTCTATGTTTAGGCGGGGCCGAACAATGCCCAGCGACCTCGGAATTGGACCGCAAGGAGCTCTGTCATTCTGAAACGGGTCGTTGGAAGCAGCGCGAGGGCTATCACCACCTTATACCCGGGACTGAGATAAGTTGTATCAGGATTCGGCATATACAAAGTCTGATACAAACTATACTTTCCCATAATATCGCTACCGGTTAGCGGGTATTGGATTGGACCACACACACCACACACAGAGAGAGAGCGAGTTGTGGCGCTATAACCACGGCAGATAGTGTCCACAAAAAAAAAAAAATATGAGGATTGCTATGCTCAAGACAAAACATGGAAATTGAACTTAACTTGAAAAACATTTTCCCTCTTAGAAATAACTGAAAAATATAATATTCAAAATAAAAAAAATTATTTCATTTCTGGGGTGTAACCTTTGTCAGGGAAATTATGGGGTCCACATTTTTTTTGGCTTCTCTCAATTATAGTTATTGAAATTTTAGACAAGTCAAAATTTACAATTTCTGAAAAAGAAGATTAGAGAAGCATTGGTTTATTCGAACTTGAAAATCAAACATTGAACATTTAATGTTCTTAATATTATTTGAATATTCAAATGCTTTTCTGATTATTTTATATAATTTTGCTTCGATATTTATATTTTTGGATATTTTCCGAGAGTCTCGAGCGTATTTCCCGGGAACCGAGAGGTTCAAAAATGGTCGATTTCCCGTGAATTCCCGCTCGTCACCCTCTACTTATGATAGATTAGAGATTAGAAGTCATGTTGATTACAGACAGAATGGTAAAAAACAGTTTGTTTATTTGAAATCATCTGACCCGGTGGTCTCAATGAAGTTTGGTTGCTTAAAACTAATAAGAACTTTACAAACATAAATATAGTCAAGTTATCAAAACATAAATTTAAACAAAACATGATTTAACGGCTAGATCTTCTTCTTCTTGATGCTCGTTGTTGCGGGTTTTCAGCAGGACGAGATGAACGAGAACGATCTCGGAGTTCAGTTCGATACATACCATACCAATCAGCATAGCGCACCAGGTACGCGTGCTGTAGCAAGAAGACGCTTCCATCTTTCTCGGTCTTGTGCTGCTGCTCTCCAATTTCCCAGGTTACAGATCTTCCGGATATCACCATTCACTTGATCTCCCCACCGTGCGCGCGGTTTCCCTGCTCTTCTGCCTGTTCCGCCAGCTGGTTCAGCGCGGTCAAAAAGCAGTCTGACAGACTGGCCCTCGTACATTCGGGCGACATGGCCGGCCCACCTGAGCCTCCCGATCTTCGCCTGGGTGGCGATGGTCGGTTCTTCAAGAAACGCGTGCAGTTCGTGGTTCATGCATCGTCGCCACACTCCGTCAGACACCTGCACTCCACCGTAGATCGTTCGTAGCACCTTCCGTTCGAAAACTCCAAGGGCACGTTCGTCCACCTGCCGCATCGTCCAGGTCTCGTGGCCATAGAGGACTACCGGTCTGATCAGTGTTCTGTACATCGTCAGCTTCGTGCGGCGTTGCACTCGATCCGAAGTGAGAGTTTTCCGTAATCCGAAGTACGCACGATTCCCAGCAAAAATACGAGTCCGGATCTCTTTGCTGGTGTCGTTATCGGCGGTTACCAGCGATCCCAAGTACACGAACTCGCTCACCTCCTCCAACTCATCACCATCCACAGTTAGAGGGGTGAGACTTGGGGGGCCGACATCCTTCGAACCCCTTCCTCTCATGTACTTCGTCTTCGTCGTATTCATGCCAAGTCCTACACGCCTTGCTTGTACCTTCAGTCGGGTGTAGACGTCCATCACCGTCTCCAGGTTTCTTGCCACAATGTCGATGTCATCGGCAAAAGCAAGCAACTGGTAGGACTTGTTCATTATCGTGCCACTCGTTTCGATGCCCGCCCTTCGAATAATGCCCTCAAGGACGATGTTGAATAGCGCACAGGATAAGCCATCACCTTGCCGCAGCCCTCGGCGTGATCCAAAGGGTTCCGCTAATTCCCCCGAAACACGCACGTGACACATCACACCATCCAAGGTAGTTTTGATCAGCCGAGTCAGTTTATCCGGGAATCCGTTCTCGTGCATAATCTGCCATAGCTGCTCGCGGTCGACTGTATCATAGGCCGCCTTGAAGTCGATGAAGATGTGATGTGTGGGCACGTTGTACTCACGACATTTCTCGAGGATCTGTCGGAGACAAAATATTTGGTCCGTGGTGGCGCGCGCGCCAGTGAAGCCCGCTTGGTAGGGCCCCACGAACCTCCTTGCGTGGGGTGACAGCTGACGGCAGAGGATCTGGGAGAGGATTTTGTAGGCCGCGTTGATAAGCGTAATGCCGCGGTAGTTACCGCAGTCCAGCTTATCGCCCTTTTTGTAGATGGGGCACACGACACCATCCATCCATTCCTCCGGTAGCTTCTCCTCCTCCCAGATCTTGGAAATCACGCAGTGAAGCGCCCTCGCTAGTTTCTCTCCTCCATATTTGAAGAGCTCACTAGGTAACCGATCCTTTCCGGCAGCTCTGTTGTTCTTCAGCTTCCTGATCTCCCTCTTCACCGTCTCCAGATCAGGTGCTGGGAACTGTTCATCAGCTGCGGGCGCTCCAAGGTTGACTCCATCGCCGTCTCCGTCCGCTTCATCGCCGTTGAGGTGCTCGTTGAAGTATTGCTTCCACCTGTCCAACACCTCGCTCTTGTTTACGATCAGGTTTCCACCGTTGTCCCTGCAAACGTCGGCTCGCGGCACGAAGCCTTTGCGGGACCGGTTCACCTTCTCGTAAAACTTCCGCGTTTCGTTAGCTCGGAACAGCTGCTCCATTTCTGCGCAATCCCGGTCTTCCTGCTGGCGCTTCTTGAGCTTGAAAACCGCGACTTGCCGATTCCGAGCCTGCCGGTATCGTTCCACGTTCCCTCTCGTCGCCTTGTGCAGCTGCTTGTCGTAAGCTGCTTTCTTCTCGGCGGTAATCTGTTGGCACTCGTCGTCGTACCAATCGTTTCGACTGACTCGGATCGCACTACCCAGTGTGGCTTCCGCTGCACTGCCGATGGCTGAGCGTATGTGGCTCCAACCACCCTCGAGCGAGGCTGCGCCAAGTTCCTCCTCACCTGGCAGATTCGCTTCCAGCTGCTGCGCGTAACTGTGGGCCACTTCCCCGTTCTGCAGACACGCGGTGTTGAACGGAGGGGCCCGCCGGCTTCGGCGTTGGTTGTACACCGTCGACAGCTTTGAGCGCATGTCAACTCCAAATAGGTAGTGGTCCGAGTCAATATTCGCACCGCGAAAGGTGCGCACGTGCGTTACGTCCGAGAAGAATCGGCCGTCGATCAGGACGTGGTCGATTTGCGTTTTCGTCCGTTGGTCAGGTGATGTCCAGGTGGCTTTGTGGATGTCCTTGCGAGGAAAGTAGGTGCTCCTGACCACCATTCCACGGGAGGCTGCGAAGTCGATGCAGCGTTGGCCGTTGTCGTTCGTGACCGCATGTAGACTTTCTGGGCCTATTGTCGGTCGAAACATTTCCTCCCTTCCGAACCGAGCGTTCATGTCCCCAATGATGATCTTTACATCCTGCCACGGACAGCCGTCGTACACCTCCTCCAGCGTCGCGTAGAATGCTTCCTTCTCATCATCGGTCTTTTCTTCGTGGGGGCAGTGCACGTTGATGATGCTGTAGTTGAAGAAACGGCCTCTTATCCTCAACTTACACATCCGCTCGCTGATCGCCGTGAAGCCGAACACGCGATCCTGCATCTTGCCCCGCACGATAAAGCCGGTACCCAGCTTCTTGTCCTTGCCGCCGCTCAGATAAAAACGGGAATTGGTCTGCCGACCTGGCCAGTCGAGCACCTGCTCCTCCTCCAAGCACACCTCCTGCAGTGCCACAACATCGAAGTTGCGAGGTTGCAACTCCTTTGCTAAGGCGAATTCGAAACCCAAGAATTTTAAAGACCTGCAGTTCCAAGAGCCGAGTCGCCAATCGGTGGTCTGCTTTTCTATGGGCTTCTGCCGTTTGTTTCGGATTTCTAGCCTTCTTGCCATTCACGATCCTCTTTTTCGGTAGGCAGCCTTATCAGGGCTGCGCTACCTAGTCTCGGGGTGGAGAACCACCTACGAGCTACCGAGACTTAGCTCCGGTTTTCTCACGACACCGTAACGGGGCTTTTATCTCGAAGCCTAACGGTCTTCATATCCGGAAGAGGACGTCTTCTACTGTGTGTGTAAGAGCGTTTCACTACTAGCACCAAATTTCACAATAATAAAATTTATTTTATTTTTTGCAAAAAAGTTTAAAACTTTTTGCCCGTTTTCTTTTTTCAAAAATTGCACACTCGGCACACCGCGCGCGGTTTCAATTAGTGT